>NC_134291.1:300000-600000 GCF_949628215.1 Phalacrocorax aristotelis
ATATATTCTTAACAGAAACAGAAGCAGGCAAAGAAGGATTTGGGGAGAAGTAAACTTATGAAATTAAGTAATGCAAAAGCAAAACTAAGTAACTGAAGCAACTTCAGTTAAGTAAATAAGTGAAACAACTTCTTGAGATCCTGCTGCTCAGGTATTTAAAAACCACTCTGCAAAATATATTTATTTAATCTCAAGAGAAGTGTTGGGGAACTAAACCAGCCTCCAATGCTAAGCTAAAGGAACTTCAATGAGTAAACAATGCTTTATGAACATGTCAGGCAAACTGTCTGAGGAGAAGTATTTCACCTCCAGGAATTTTAGTTTTGCTCTTCTGGAACATCTTTGTAGAAAACTTATTCTTCTGCAGCTCCACATCTGCAGTTGTTATTATCTATCCTCAGGAAGCCCTTGCATTCTGCTAAGAACACACATATTTTAGAGTCCCAATTCCAATCTCTCACAACTGCTTGCTCAGCCTGAAATGGCTGATTGCTGCCTCTTATTATTGCCTTTATGTCTGTAGAACCAATATTGCTCAGAGCTAGCTTCTTGGGGGGGGGGGGGGGGGTCTGCATGTGTGAGCTGTAGAATTATTTTTCCTAAATCCCTGTTAATTACATCAATGCTTTTTCGTTAAAGAGAACAGACTGATAAGAAGGGACTGAGACCAGAAGACAACGTAGCTCCACAGTTAACCAGGGACATGATGATTATCGGTAATAATTAATAAAAACAAAATAAGACGGATGGACTTTTTTGTGCTGAAGCGACTGTAAAGAACCTGGAAGCTACAAACTAAAAATATGCCTTAATTTTAAACTGAGTACATTGTGTGTGGAAGTTACTGGCTGAGAATTGGGCAGAGTCAATTTCCAAAGTTCAAGAGCACTTTAAAAAATGTGCATTCAGTCTTAATGAGATTCAAACAAATTTAAGGTTAACCTATACTACCTTTCAGGTTCCACTTTGCATGCTAGTCTTGTCTTAGGCTAAAATACAGCTCCCAAATTAGTATTTTTTGAATATAAATAGCTATAGATATATATACACACACACATGCATTACCCAGATTTAAATTTACTTATCTTAAATTACTGGAAAACAAAATTAAATAAAACCTACCAAACCCCAACCATCCATAGTGCTGAAGGGGAGGCTGAGAAGATTAGCCTCTGAAATGTTCGGTCTGGAGCCCAGTTCACCACCAGGGGAATACTAAAGCAAACAGAAAACAGACCAAAGGTCCTCAGAGCTGCATCCTCCGCTGTAGTAAACAGGCTGTGCTAAATTACTCCATTCATGGAGCTGGTCTGTATTGTGGCACGTTGCTATCTGTTACCAAACCACTGCACCGAACTTCAGTAGGGTGTAACGGACAATAGGCAACAAACAAGAAAAGAATTTAAGAGCTCTTACGAAGAATCTTATATGAGCTAGTTCTTCTCTCACTTTTAAAACCAGTTCACCCATCCTTAGCAAGAGAACTCTCAAATGACAAGAGTCATAGCCAAAACCTTGCCAGGCACTAACTAGCTATGTCTTTGATTGCACTGTTTACAAATCCGTAAGAGCATTTCTTCCATCTGTTCTGCAGTTTCCATCTATACGCTGAATTTACAAAATGAAATAAACTGCCTAAAAATTTGTCTTCCAGCATGTTGGCTATTGTGGACAACAGTCTAAACTTTGGACAAAAATATTCAAGTGAGGTGGAGAGTTTGTGTGGGGGGAAAAAGAAAAGGCTCTTGAGAAAAACTGATAGGGTTCTCGGGGGAAAATTTTAAAGAAATACGTATCAATTACTACCCAGGCATTGACTGTCTCTCCAACATAACATACAAGTCGTTAGCAGAGCCATTTTGTTTCAAACACCAATGTAAAAAACTAGCCAAGTTTTCAAAAGCAAAGTGGAAATTCCGCACATTATCTCCGACAATTCTGTGGTAAAATGATAAGCAGTTTCTGAAACTAGAGCAAAGAAGTTCCCTGTTACTCTAGGCAGGACACTGCAAAATTGATCTGAGGAGGCCCAGATCCTCCTCTGGAGGAGCTCTGAATTCTCTCTGCTCCACATGGGTGATGCTTCTTGCCATGCTCAACATCCCCCAGGTGTGAGCAGACGTTGCAATGATAGCCACCAGGAAAAACTTTCATAGCTAAAGCCTGAGTTACATGTGAAGAGGTTAGATTTCGTCTCAACAAATGCCTACCACAGAACTACAACTCTCTTTTTCTGATGTAAAAAGGTGATATCGATCAAGTTGCTTTAGAAAAAAGCTAACATTGGTACTGAAACAAATTGCATTCCTCACAACAAATAACATTTAATGTTTGCTCACTGGGTGGCTAGTTACGTGTTGCCCTGTTCATTTAGCCAAGCACTCACAATGGCACCAGATTGAAATTATTTTCATGGCAAGCCTTCTACTAAAACCCTTTTTTGTGTTGTGTATGTGCTTCTCTAGTTGTTTGAAAGCTATGTAAAGGAGCCATATATTTCATTTCTGTTATAATAAACTACTACTTTTGCTGTTATTGTTATTATTGCTCAAGCGTGCCACTTGTTCCCACAGTTATATCTAAAACACCAGCAACTTTCTCATGCGTTACTACTGTTACTACTAAGCAAGGGTCTAACACTTCAAAGGGCTCAGTCGCTGAGCAAATACTCCAGACATTGCTGGAATTAAATAACATGGCACTTATGAATATAGCGCATGTTTCCTTCTTCATTTACAAGGCACAGTGAGCCAGAAAAGTAGCACCCGAATATGATTCGAAAGAAATGCTTTCTGACAGCCTGCTCTGCAGTGAGTAGTGAACATTGAGTCACCACCACCATTTTTTTTTTTTTCATTTTTAATTTCAGCTTGTTTTGCTTGCAATTTTTATAAGAACTGCTTTTGTAGAAGCGTAAAAGGTCTCTGTGGTACCTTGGGTCATGAATCCATTTGCTAAAATAATGTTTTTGAAATCCTTTCTGTTCATCATCCAAATCCATTTTTGAAGTTTTGTCTTTTAAAGAGCCAGTTCTTGTAAGCAGGTCAGCTAGTGAGCTGTGATTTCAATAGCCATACTGAAAATTGACAGCTATATAGATTCATTAACCATATGGTACTGACAGGGAATCTCTGCATCACAATGATTTAGGCCCAATTTTTTTTTTTTTTTAAAAAAGCTCAGTTTAACTTGCACTTCACCATCTGTACGTCTAGCTAAATGCAAACACGCTCACAGTGTGAGCAAAAAAATCCCAAACGGTGTTAAATAAATACGCGAGTCATCCCATGGAATAAGACCAAAAAAAGCAATGGCCAAGGCTCACAACACCGAGATGTGCATACCCGGAGGGGAAAATATTACTTAAAACAGCATCAGTAGGAATTCGGCAGTTCAGTTAATTGGCATCAGAATTAACAGCATAAACAAGATGCAAAAAAAAAAAATCTAATCTGGTGGGAATTCAGGAATGGTTGGTGGGACTTCTTACTTTACATGTACTACTTTCTGTCTCCAGCAAATACCAGGCAAATTAGCTTCTCTTGATTCTGGTGAACAACCAGCAGCAGCAAGGGCACGAATACTAACATTTTAGAAGCTCAGTTCCTTGAGCACTTTTAGAGAGAACCTCTTTTTTAGATATCTTACTGACCACTTTTTTCATGTCTAATATTGAAAGCTTTTGAAAAACAGGAACGGGTTTGGTTCTATACAGGACAGAGTTGCTCAGAAATGGACCACTGCTGGCCTCAGTGACCCAGTGGCACACACTCCTCTTACTGGCTGATCTGGCAGCTGGCTGTAAAGAAATCGAATCTTTTTTGTCATGGCTGGGGGGTGGTGATGGTGGTGTTGCTGGTGTTCTGTCTCAGCTCTATAATCCATAAGGGAACAGAGACTTTAAGGTGTATCATATTACTGGTTTGATAGGACTTGCATGCTAGAGAAGAGTTGCTCAAGTAACTTGCTCCTTTTATAACCTCTTGCTAGAAGGAGCAAGAGGGAACAGGGAAGGGTGTAGAGGAGGACTGGAGCAGCCCAGTAGCTGGTGTGTGCCGCCAGCATCACCCTCATACAGCCATCTTGCCAGCAAAACGCAGGAGGAACAGAGCAGCTTATGGCCACCGCGCGAAGCAGCTGCAGCACAGAAAGGGGAATTTAACTGCGAGGCTGTGAGGCACAGCAAGTGTGGTAGCCAAAGCCACACGTGCATCACGCGGAGATGTCAAGCTCTCTGAAAGACCCTGAGATAGAAACAGGAAGAGCTTAGCAACTGTTGACCTGGTATTTCTTAAAAACAGAAGCAGCTGAAGGCTTCCTCTTTATTTGCTTCTAGTCCAGTCGCTGGGCAGAGAGGCCAGGCCTTGCAGCAGGGCATACCTGCTGGAGAGAAGCTGCTAAAACCGCTTCTTTGTTGCTGCTCCCACCAGTCTGTCACGATCCACTGTTGGGCTGAACAATTTGGCAGAGGTTAAACCCCCTTGCTTTCCAACCGACCTCAGGTAGTTCTGGGAGGTTGGGGGCGGCTGGGCTTAACTTCTGACTGACTCCAATGTGTTATCGTGACCAGTCTCCTTTTACATTCTCGGGAACAGAATTAAGACTCAAAACGGAATCAAAGTGCCAAGTCACTTCATTTGGCCAAAGAGAAATACACGAGAGAAAAGCAGAGAAAGAGAGAAAAAAAGAGAGAAAAAGCGAGCACGAGAGCGCTGCAATAGCTACCACCACGGACCTGGGGCGGTCCGCCCCCCCGCGCGGTCCGCCCCCCCGCGCGGTCCGCCCCCCCGCGCGGTCCGCCCCCCCGCGCGGTCCGCCCCCCCGCGCGGTCCGCCCCCCCGCGCGGTCCGCCCCCCCGCGCGGTCCGCCCCCCCGCGCGGTCCGCCCCCCCGCGCGGTCCGCCCCCCCGCGCGGTCCGCCCGATGTATCTCCAAATCCAGCAGCAGAGGGACATCCCAGAACACTCCTCATGGTCGCCGCTGGTTTCCCCTTTTTACAGCGTTGCCCTCTTGCACAGTCAGTGACTGGTTTCCCTCCCCCGCCTCCCGCCCGGCGGTGCCGCGCATGCCCAGTACCGCCACCAGAGGGGGCTGGAAAGTTCTAGAGGGTCCGGGCCGCGCTCAGCCGGCGCTGGGCCCGGCGCACGCGCGGAGGGCGCGGGCTCCAGAGGCCGCGGGACGCGCGCGCTGCTGCGGGGCGGGGCTCGCCGGGCAGGGCTCGCCGGGCGGCTGCGGGGGCCTGCCCGTCCCGCTCGGTTGCCGCGGTGATTGAGCTGTGGTGGTGAAACTTGTCCTGCCGGCCCTCTCGGGACAGGTTTCTAGTCCCTTACACACTCTTTCGCAAACACGTGTGAAAGTCCCGCATCTGGCACAGATCGCGCCTGTCCCGTCCCTGCAGGGGCCGCCTCGGTGCGTCCGGAGGGTCAGCGCTGCCCAGCTGGAACTCACCGATAAGCCCCACCAGAGAGGTCAACCCACCACGCCATCCTTTGATACAAAAATCGAAGTGGGATCATATGTTTACGTCCCACCGTGGTAAATCGTGTTGCTAATTGGTACGTTATTTCATGTGGATTATGGGTCCGGGTTTGATGTCCTTCCATGGATTATGTAAATCAGCATATACACACACAAATGGCAACATTAACCGTAGTGGCATTAAAACATTTGCATTTGAAGCAATAAAAGAATTGCTGTTCCACAAGATACTAAAAATCAAAAGTATTCCATACTACAGAAGTAAAGTGTCCTTTTAGTCATCACCTATTGACAAGCAGTTTTTTACTGCTCAGAAATGTTCCATCTTTACAAGATTTTGATTCCAATTATGGAAAAATATTTTCAGATTCTAGAAATTCATGACTTAGAATTGTTCAGGGCCAGAATTTTATTTTGTCACGTCCTGCAAAATACACTACAGATTCTCTTTACTCTTGAAATCCTTTGTGAATTAGTGCTGCTCAGCTAGTTTTAGTTAGATGAGAAAGAAGTGTTTTACTCTGGCAGCACAGAACGGAAAAATGGCAAGAATCAAAATGGTTATTTCCCTGACAATTAGAATAACTGCATTTGTTTTCTCCACTTTACCTTTTAATATGTAATAGACGTCCTTGAGCTAAATGATAGATGCTATTCCCCCTATACAGGATTATCCAAGGGCACGTTAGTAATATTGATTAATAAACAGGGTCAAATGTTAGTGGCTAACTCATATAAGCAGACCCAGTAAGGAAAATTAGTTTATTGAATGTTTCAGTGAAGCTTATAAGGAATCGATAGCAAATACTTATTTAGGAACTCAGTGTTCTAGTCATCTTTAGGGATTGCTTGGGCTATAAATAACATGAAGACTGCAATATCTTTGGGGCAGTAATTTCATTACATATTTGTTATACTTGAGGCTGCTGTATAAAGACTCCACCTAGATAAGATCTGTGGGTACTACAAAACAGATGAATACATGAAAATGAAAACATTAGAAACAAGCTACTACTATCTAAGTAGTTAATTGAAAATAATTTGTTTACTTAGTATAAAACGTGAGCTTCAGATTTTTTTTCTCATGGCATATCTGTAACATCTATTAATGTAACGTCTTATTTATAATTAAGGAACTTACTTCCTTTCAAGTTTTTCCCGTACAGACTGTGGTCCCGTCTTCTTTTCATCAAACACATGTAAGTTCTATTAATTCTAACGGGAGTTTAGCCTGTACATCAAGGCAAGACAAAACCCTTTCATGTTGAATGTTTAATTACAGTTCTTTAAAGATTTTCACGTGTGCTATAATGTGCTAATTATTTTCATACCTAACAACCACAAAACTTGGAGGGGACTAATAGAAGTTGTCGTTCCGATTAGAAAGCAGAAACCCTTAGTCTGTGCACGGAAGTTTACAAAAAGCCCAGATTCATCTAGCTTCAAAATCAGGACACAGGGGCAATATAATCATAATTAATTTTTAGAGAGCTTTTTGCATTTCATCAGTGCAACACTCATTGGTTCTCCAAACCATCAGTTATGTCTTATTTCCATGTAATAAACAAGCTGTGTTCGGGGCTTTATGGTTTCAGCCTATGTCAATGACTTGCAAACACTATATTTTGTGGTGGGCACCTTTAATTTTTTATTTTTTTCTTGTGGAATGTTGTATCCTAGGAAGTGTCACACACCAGAGTTCTTAGCAGTGGGGTGTGCACGCTCACTGACTGTTGCGGCAACCAATGATAAAAATAAAATGGCAGCAAAAGTATGTAGGACTGAATGACATCTGGAGGGTATGTGAAGAGGGACAGCTCGGTGGTTCGGTAGAGGCTGAGCTGAGCTTCCCGTGTTGTTTCTGTGAAGCTGGAATGGCTGCCGCTAAGCATGCGGAAATCAGAGAAACAATTCATCTGACTTACAGGCTACCTTCTGCTATTGCCTCATTTTTGGGCTGCAAGAAGGGTACAGGGTATTTGAGGCTTTCTGGGGTCCAGGATCTTCTCCGTGCTGCTTTCATCGAAAGGGCATTAAAGGGTCTCCAAGCACTCAGATGTACATCTGCTACGTGATCTGTGTCCAGATGTCCCCAAACCATGTTAGAAGAGGTGTTGTAGAGTATGTGTTGGTAGACTGGCTCTACATAGTCCTCTATGTAGAAGAGAGACCTGGATGGTCTTTCGCAGTACATTACAAATTACGATGCACTTCGCGTAATTCGTGGGAAGCACTGCTATTTGGATAGCATTGTAGGCCAAAACACTCTGGCCGAACAGTTGCTAGGCTCGGAATTGAGACAAAGGTGACCTGCTAACAAAAGATCTGATACCTGCACCCACTCAGTGACAACATGAACTAGACCGAGGCATTTTGAAAACTGCCATGTGCTGGAGGAAGTGCAAAGTGAGGATTAACTCACTTGCAGATATGCAACTTCATCACACAGGCTTGATAAAGCCTTTTACTGGATGAAACTAATTCCTTCTGCATAAATCCTAGAAGCCTTTCGGCAGTGGCTGATAGAGGTAGGAGAGCAGGGCAGAAAAGATGGCTCTGTCCTAACAGCATGGAAGGCTGCAGGAAACAACACAAGAATTAGGACTGCCCTATGGCTACACATCAGATCTGATCAAATCTCATCCAACTGTAGCTTTGCTCATTGTTGTAGGTGGTAATGTACCAGGTTCGGAAGCTAAGGATTATAAAATCACACAGTAGGTGACTGCGTCCCTCTATTTTCACTTGGAAGGGCCATGATAAAACGGAATAACCATTTACTCTCACTGTGTGGGTTCCCTTGCCCACCTCCCTCACAAAGCAAGGGGTAAGCAGTCAAAAGGACCTCCTCCTCGGTCAGCAGGCTCAGCCAACGAGCAGCCCCAGCACTACCTGATCAAACATTTGAGCACCATGGTCTCAGAATCTGTACAGACTGTGAAGGGCATTTGTTATGTTTGTGAAATTGTTTGTACCTACAGCTGGCAATTTTTAGCTGTGGATTTGCTCTAGAGAACTTGTCCCTCAGAGTGAAGTCACAGGAAATTTGCACGTTGACATCGGCAGGAACAGCACTGGTTCTAAAGCGGGAATAGTAAGGATTATATATATTATTGTTATTTGACCAAGTGTTGTTAGACTGAATTCCCATGTGTCTGTCCCAATGGGAAGCCTTTTCCCCTCACCTGTAGTACCTCATCTCTTCCCCAGTTGAGGCTCCAATTATTTATTTTCAGCCTTTTGGAATCTGTAGCTAATCTAAAAGCAAATATATCCTTTAATTTTGTTTCTGTGTGAGAGCAAATCTGGGAAGCTAAATGTTGACCAGATTTTTAACTGCCAAAACTCATAACATTTTAAAACATCGACATAAGGGAAAGGAATAGGAAACCATCAGGACATACCCCTTAACCATGCTGGAAAGCGTTTGGGTTGCAGAAAACAGATCCAAACTCCTCTCCTCACAGTGAATGGGCCTTATCTCTTCACGCAGGAAGGCTAGATACAAGGGACTTCGGAAGACTGCAAGATCTGTGATAGCATGAAAGAAATTGCTAAAGGGATGCTCGAGCTGATTAGAATTACTAAAATATCTTTTCATATCTAGACAGTAGTTACTCTGTAACTGCTGCATCCACAAAACCATTTGCAAAACAAGGCCTTGTAGTCCACAAATTAAATGAGGCCCTGTGCTATGTTTTGATAAAATCTCTGGGCAGTCTGAACTCTGCTACACAGACAGTTTGGCCAGCCTTCACCATCTGACGCCATCTCACAGTCCCTAGACCTCCACCTCTATATGGGACCACTGCCATCTCATCCTCTGGAAGACAAGTAGAAAGCAAAACACTCTTCTTTCACCACCATGCCTGCCATTTCCACTAACAAGGACAGTCCCTTCTTTTGAAGTTTGATTTACAGGTGCTATAAAGCCATTGTGCTGACTGCATGTCAGTCTCCAAGGAAACTAGTAGCATATATATTCCAGAAGCATCCCTAGATGAAAAGAAGTGTTATTAAAAGTGTTCTCAGCATAACCCCTGCTATGAGAAGGAGCAGAGTTCAAGGTCTTCTGTTGAATGGTTGAAGGATGCTGTGTTCAAATAGAATGCTCTTAAGGAAATAATAGCAGGTCAAGCTGGGGATCTGGCTGTTGTACAGTCTCCAGTTCTGAAAGAGTCAGAAATTGAAAAATAAACTATGTGAAGCTTTAGAAAGATTTGCTATTCTTTTATAATTCAGCCTAATTTTAGGTTGGAATCTCCTCTGTATACTTAAGTATTAGCACTTTCTGTAATACATCGCCTTTTTGCGGCTATTACGCTTCTCAGCCCAACCTGTATCAGCTTGCACATCTCTACTTTGAAGTTGATGCTCAACTAGGTTTTTATATCACTCTTTTAAAGGACTGAACAGAAGCACAAGGTAGCCAGGCTGCAGTCCTCCCTGCTCCCCGGTGCCAAGCAGCTGGGTGCCCCACAGCTGGGATGGGTGCTCTGCGCAGTTGCTGGGAAAGACATCCCATGAGAACGTGCGCTTCCATGATCGCTAAAAACTGTCTGTGGCATTTTCAGAGTGTGTGCGCTGAGAGCAACATCTTACTTGAATTTTAAATAAGGAAATAAATTCCCTTTCTCCTCTAAATTCCCTGGTAAGTTCCCATCTGAATAATATATGCTTTCCTTTTTTGTCTTAAACCTGTAAGGATATTATTTATTCAGTCCTAGTGGAAGCTTTATCCAGGAGGAGCCGAACCAACCCTATTCTAAAGTTTAAGTTACTAAAGCACTGGGGGAACATGTGAAATCAAAGGTATTACATAATATACGAGATTCTCATTATGTTGCTGTAGTTCTGACTGCCAGAAACATAGCTGCTCAATATTGAAACTCATTTTCTCTTTTATGGCACAGTTCAGTATAACCAAACACAAATAAATGGAACAAAAGACTAAATCAAACAAAGCAAATAAAAAGAGCAAGAGAGCACTGCCAATAATGTGCAGTTTCGTTCCCAGCTTGGATCCAAGTGGACCATGATCATTCCAAGCATTTTCACAAAACAGTTTAATTTCACTTTATGAAGGAGTTTCAGTTTCATAACGCTCTCTGCCTGAGTGTGTATCTGAACAGACACTTACAGCTACAAGAAAACATTTGAAGACTCAAGAAGGAAGATTTAGGCGTTCGCAAAGCTCAAATCTGATCCTCAGTAAAGAAATGGAACTGGCTGGGAGAAGAAAAGGGATAAAGACATTTTACAGGGGAAGAACAATTGAAGTAACTAAAATGATATTGCTTGCAATTCTTGTTTTATTTCTCTGTTTAAATCAGAAAAGCAGCATGTGATGGAGTTAAGTTCTCATTTGTCCCTGTTGTACTGCTTATCTTCACCTTTCCTACCTATGCATCCTTAGGATGCCCATAAACAACAACTGCAGTCATTGTAATGGACAGAGAAAACGAAGCGTAAAATTGGAATATAACATCATAGCCGATCTGTTATTTCCTACAGCAGTTCTATCAAATCCAGAAATGAAAGGACTGTAAGCTTGGCAGCAAGTAACAGAAGAAGAGTTATACCTGTGTCGTGGTTCAGCCCCAGTCGGCAACTAAACACCACGCAGCCACTCGCTCACTCCCCCCACCCCTGTGGGACGGGGGAGAGAATCGGAAGAGCAAAAGCAAAAGGAAAAAAACTTGTGGGTTGAGATAAGAACAGTTTAATAATTAAAATAAAATAATAATGATAATAATAAGGGGAAAAAAACCCAGAAACACAAATGACACAACCACTCGCCACCCGCCAACTGACGCTGCTGGTCCCCGAGCCATGATTGCCCCTTCCCTCCCCCGGCCAGATCCTCCCAGTTAACCTACTGGGCATGACGTTACATGATATGGAATGTCCCTCTGGCCAGTTTGAATCTGCTCTCTTAGCTGTGCCCCCTCCCCTCCTGGCTGCCTGTGCTCCCAGCAGAGCCTGGGAAGCTGGAAAAGCCCTTGACTAGTACAAGCACGGCCCAGCAACAACCAAAACATCGGTGTGTTATCAGCATTGTTTTAATACTAAGTCCAAAGCACAGCACTGCACCAGCTTCAGGGAAGAACATTAACTGTCTCCCAGCTAAAACCAGCAAAATATTCGTTTGCCAAATACCAATCGTACATACACCCTAACCTGGCTTATATTTTCTCCTCAGAACTGGCAGTAGGATGAAATAGTATTGACAAGACAGCCTTGCTAGTACTTGCTTCTAAATCGCCTACCTTGTGGGACATCAACTGCAGCTATCATTGCATTACTCTTTCATTATGAAATAGGATTTAACACAGCATTGTGCAACATGAGAATGTTTTCAAATCCTTATCCTACCCTTCTGCATTTCTTATTGAATTTGCCCTGCATTTCCCCTATCAGTAGACCTTTGTTATTTGATGCTAAAACGTTTTAGGTAAACACAGATATATTTCCCTATTAATTTCCACATCCCATGTGAAAACCAGATTAAATTTACAACACTCTACCAAATGTTAACATTTCATGTGACAGGATATGCCCAAAAGCATGTATACAAAGCGGACAGCAGAAACACTCTGCCAGAGACATAATAGCAGAAAGAAAATGGAAACCCTTTTTAGCATGATTTGCAGTATCTTTTCTCCTTTCCTTAAAAAAAAAATTGCAACAGAAGAGACAGCTGATGAGAGTTTGATGTTCAGATACATAACAGCATCAATGTATAGCATTTTCCTTGACAGAAACCACAAGTCTATTTCAGCACAGAAAACACAGAGAGTACCCCACGTGCTTGCTTAGAATCATGCCCTGGTGGGGAAAGCACAGGAGATCGGGTGTTTGTAAGGGCCTACCTAGCAGAATAGCAAATACTTTCATAGAATTTGCATGTTCCTCCTCTATCCAAAAGGTGATCAAGCCATCAAATGTCAAAGGAATAAAAGAGCAATATGCAAATTTACCAAACTCAAAATCTCAGGTCTCTAGTGAGGGAGACAAACAGGGAGCAGAAGGCAATTTTCACCACCTGGAAAGGATGCAGATTTAGGTCAATATCAGAAAAACTCCTTGTAACAGGATGAAGAACTAAAAGTGGTATTATTAGCTGTAGGCTCGGTATAAGGCACTTGCCAAAGCAAACAATACAAGCAATCTACAGAACCCAACGATAGTTAATTTTCAAAGAAACCACAAATAGGTTATATCAAATTATCCCTTTTAAGACTAACATTTTAAAATGCTTGATGGTTTTATGTGGAGAAGCGCATGAGATGAGTGTTTCAAATTGTAGTGACAAAAATATAATGAGAACAGATTTCGTTTTCTATGATGTTAGAAAACAGCCTGTGCAAAACAATACTAGGGGGATAATTCCTGTTCCTCCAGGCATCTGACCGTGCCGTATCTACCCACCAGCCTGCCTTTCAAGTGCAAGAGAACATCTTGTTTGCATTCAAATCTGAAAGACCTGAGAAGAACCCAAACCGCTTTGTAGGTGAGTTAACTTATACTTAAACCATTTAGTTAATAAGTTCAGCCCTTCTCCATGCACTTGGCAGTTAAAGGAAAATAAACATCTGTTGCAGTTCTGTTGCTAGTTCAAACAGCAAAGCATTAGTGCTTGACCAGATATTGGCACAGCACTGATGCTGAAAATCTAACAAGAGACGCTTTGATCGGATAACTTAAGCAAATGCTTAACAACACTCATTAAGCTGCCAGTAAAGCAGCATATAACAACAAAATAGATTGGGTAATGTATCTTGATTAATCATACAATTTAAATTTTTTCATTGTTGAATTGAAATGAAGGAATGAAACAGACTTCACAGCTACACCAGTAATTGTGCACAGCAGTCATAAAGCAGGGATTATAAGGTTACGGATAATTTGAGAATAATGTGAAATTACTTCAGGAGTTAGGCTAAGCTGTTTTTTTCTGGTTTGGATCAGGCTACTTAGAGAACCATCATACCGGATCCTGAGAATGGAGACATGCATGTTACTAATATAAAATTCATTCTCTACTCACTAGAATAGAGGACAACATTCATATGTTACCTGAACATTGAATATTTGTCTTCCTTTTTATCTTAATTGTACAACATATCAAACAATAGGTCTAATACTTAAACAAAAGGGAAATAAAACAATTAATCCTAGGAAAAGTCATGTGTTTGGTATGAATATCTGCTGGGCTCTACTGAGATGCTTGGTTTTACTGACACTTCCCACCACAGTTCCTCAAAACTGACACATTAATTATTTAGGTTAAGAGTATCACCAGTTCAAATATATTTATTTTCCTTATTTTGTGTCTCTTTACATAAGTTACACATCCTGACCAAACCAATTTGCTCAGTAAGTGATAACACTGGCTTCCAGAAAACAGATGTTAACATGCAGACTATCTTTCATTTAGTCCCAAGATTTTCAAAGGTTGGAAGAATGATCATAGGTTCTGATTAATTTTTGAAATTAGCTGTTTATTCTCAAAGAAATCACAATTAAAATTATACCTTTGCCTGCTGCAAGTATTACTAAATGGAGTTCCTCCTCTCCAACTTGGTGAAAGGCAGACTAAGTGCACTGGGCAGCCCGTACAACTCAAGAACATGATTCCTGCCACACCAAGTCAAGTCTCATGGATTTAAGCAGGACCAGAAGTGCTCTTCCACTGGGAAATACACTCTCAGAAAACATTACTCCTTTCTCCTCCTTCTGGACCCATCAAGCCCGCGTATGAAATAGCCTGTCTATTTCAGCACAAAATCATTCAATCTGAACAGAACAACTTCTGAGGACCAAACAAACATGTTACACAAATGAAGATCAAACCAAATCCGCTGCTGCATTTCCTTTTGCTTCCAAGCATTAACCTTCACTCTTTCCAATTCAGCCTAAAACATCTTCCTTGGTGAGGCAAAAATGTCTGATCCTGCCAACTTCACTATGCCAAGTCAGTTGAAGACAAACGGCTTTTCATTTTTTTCCCCATGAAAAAATATTTCCCCTGTGATCAGCAAAGTTAGGAAACACTAGACTGTAAGTAGTGGCACAATGTTCCCCACAGCTCAGAAAATACACCACATCCCACACTTGTGCTGTAATCACTTGTCCATACCGGCAGGTATGACAGATCTGATTTCCATAGCTGAGCAAAGGAAAGAAAGGCTGATATCATCAGCATATCATTTCCATTTGTCAACAGAAACAGGGCTGTGATTCACATCTTTGCAATGGGAAACCAATGTTACTAACCATTTCAGAAGCTGAGATACTATTCATGAATACCTGAAAAGTAGATTTCCCATAGGATTTTTTTCCCTCCTGTCTGCATTTCAGTAACTTGAAATGGGCTCCTTATGTGTATATTTTTTTACCTCTGTTGGGATTTCTTTTAAGCAAACATTTTAAAACATTTTGTTCATCTGTTGAAACCTACTATTTCCTGACAGAAAACACCATATGACAAAATACAACTCCTATTTGAGAAGGCACATTAGTGAAATGTGCAGTGTTACCATATTTTTGATGTAACATCGAAGCACAATGTAATAATAATAATCTTTCAGATTAACACAAGCTTTAATTGAAATTAGAAAAGGAGAAACCTAAGCACGTATAATGCATTAGGATTCAAAAAGGTTGCTTCTAGATCACCACTTATAAGTCATCTAAGGTAGACACATCCCAACATCTAATTGTATTTCTATTTCAGTATTTTTTATAAAATTATTTCCACTTCATGTTTACTACTTATTTATCTTTGCTCTTATTGCTTAAACATATTTTACCGCTCCCTTGTCACCTACAAGAGAAGGACAGGAGAATAAAAGCTGTCGCTACAAAAACTTCCGTGACCTCTCAATTTACAAACATCCACGTCCTCAATTTTACACTTCATTGATGTTCCAGGTGGTGTTAACAGGCGCTTCTGATGGGTGCACAGCTATTGCACGGTTAGCTTTATTCCCTGACCTACACGTTTGCAACCGTGGCCCAACAAACTTCTAACACAGCCTAAGTACAAAAGAGCTTTTGTTGCCAGATCACAAGCACCAGTCATGACAAAAGGAGTCAGCTCTAATCCTGTCCAAGGAATCAGAGCGTTATGACAAATTTTCTGTACGGACCTGCAGCACCTTGCCCACTTGTGCAGAAAGTGGAAATTTTGCTTTTCTCTCCTTAGAACAAAATAAAATGGAGTGGTGGTTGACATCCATGTGACACCTGGGAGACTGGGGTTAACCTGGGACGTAGGAGAGCTCCAAGGGTATCAGTGGGGCGTGGGCAGGGTGCTCGTTGGGGACTCGGGGGAATGGCAAAAGTCACAGCGCACGGGTCTCCCACGCACCGGGTGGGCACCTCAGCTCCTCCCAATGGGCTGGCTACGCTTCTTTCCCCTCTGTGGACTTTACTACGCTGCCAGACATTTAAGAGTTAAGCGATGCAATAAATCTTCATGCCAGTGGTGCGCTTCCCTAGCTACACAAAGCTCCAAAAATCTATCCAGAAATTAAATAAATTCAGCTAGAAATATACTAAACTTTGGATGACGTGATTTATCCATTTTATCAGTATCAAAACCCCTTAGGCTGCGTTTTGTTTAATGGCAAGGTATTTAACGTTGGTTTGCATTTGCACTCTGTTATTAAGTCTAACTGAATAATTAGATATATTTTTTGCAAATAAAGAAACTGAGGCAAAGGGTTTACCCATCCAAGATACACATAAGGACTGTGAACGGGTTATTAACACAACTCTTACATACCAACGTGTTGTCATTCCTGCAGATTTTCACCTCACAAAGCATACTCCTGTATAAGAAATGTATTTGAGATACCATCCATGTGACTATTTCCTCTCCAGCAACAAATATAACATACCCTTTCTGCATCATGCATGATGCATTTTATTCAAATTAGCACATCATCATCATGCAAATTGGATCAATCTGAGCCATCCATCTGTCACTAAAATTTAGGGGTATATTCTCAACATCATGTGTAAGGAGTTATGCATGCAAATTCCTGCACATCAAAATGATTCAATACCCAGAAGAATATTACGATACTAAGAATTATAGCCAACGTGGCACTCCTGTGTACATAATGTTCCACGCTTCCCAGGCATTTTGCTCGATGCCTGAGAAGTAGGAAAGAAGACACTGAACAGAGAAGCCAAATAAATGAAAAAATCACAAACGGGTTTTTTTTTCAGCGTCGAACTGTAACTGCCATGCCCACACCCAAAACTTGCTAAATCAGGTAATTAATACAAAGGGTAATAATATTTGTAATAGCAGGTCCAAAAACATCTGTTTTAGGCAATCAAGTTCTTGCTGTAGGCTGGTCTCTTAAAACATGCAAAAATTACCTCTGGCAACCGCCAAGCACAAGAACTCCTTTAATAATTCATAATGATCTAATGAACACCTTTCATCTGACTCAGAAATTTCTTTCAAGTCTACTCCAAGTCATGATTGTGCCTTTGTATGTTTGTTACTTTCTTGGACTCGTGAGCATTTTGTTTGGTTTCGTTTTGTTTCATTTCGTTTTGTTTTGGCTGGAGGAAATCTGTGACACTGAGAGGGTGGAATTAGTGTTTTCCTCTGTCCAAATCCTTGCTACGTTTTGTTCCTGAGGAAAATGGGATTCTGACTGCCTGACGGTCGATGGGATGGTTTCCCAGTTAGGAGACCAGGCTGAGAAGTTGTGGCGGAGAGAGGAAGGAGGAACTGGGAAATATCCACCTCCTAGTTTACGTGTGAGTGTTGTGTTCGCTGAAGGCAACAACAACCACCACAAACCCCAGCACCAGCCCCAGCCCTCCCCAAAGCCAATGATTTCTCAAAGGGAGGAGTTTTTAAAAAACTTTTACCTTTTCATTTCAGGCACTGCTGGAGCTCTATTTGCTAGAAGGCGTTGAAGAAATCTACAAACATGCAATTGTATCCCTTTGAGTTATTTCTATTACACCTTCAGTATACGCGCATCGGTGTTCTGAAATGTCTGTCACCTACGTGTTCCATACATTTTCTAATTTATGCTTCAAACACACTGCAGGTGAACACGTTTAGTTAAGAATTAAGTCATAGACAGAAGCATTGTTTTATTTCTTTGTACTGTAGATTTTTTAGGAATTTTTAAAATGTTTTGTTGCAAAGTCTCTTCTGATACGAGAGAACAGGTTTACTAAGCAATGTTAAAGGTAGAAAGCTCCCTTAGATTTTCTCAAAATGTAAACTGTTTTTCATTTTTGAAGCACCCATACCTGTAGCAAACAGCTGCTTCCTAGAGCGATGCACTAAAATGTGCTGCTTCAGAGCAAAAGGATTTCTAACAGTGGTTTACCAGTACTTGATTTTGCTGAAATCATCCATTTTCCAGGACAGCTAAGAGGGCTTGCATTTGTTCTCTTAAAAGTGCAGGCACACAGAATAATAAACAGAGAGAAGAGAAAAGTAATTGGGCAGAAACTTGCTTTTTAAGCTGCCGAAATACCCTGTGCTACTTTGGTTGTTTGTTGCCTGACCCGAGAGGGGAGCCTAGAGAGCAAGGGTTTGAAAAGCTGTTGCACCCCGGAGCTCTCTGATTAGCATACATCTCCCAAAACCAGCTGTCAGAAAGAGAAGGGGACACTGCTGATGAGTGATCCACATACTGGTTTAAATCCAGTTTTAATCATTCAGAGCTAAGCTGTGTTGTAAGGACGCCCTAATTTCAATTGTTTTGTATTCACTGGAAAGGAGAGGAAAAACCAACTGTAGAATTTGTTTGCTTTAATAATCAAGCATTGGCTGTTCACGTGTTTTGAATGTCCAGCTGGTGGCTCCACTGACTAAAGAGGGAGCCTGAGTTTCCAACAGAACTATTTAAATAGCGAAAGGTAACCTTTCTGAATTCCTTAGAGAAATCAAAGAGTCTGTCTTTCTGGTTATTTATTCAGAATGCAATTTTGTTGTTAGGATCTGACTATCTTCAGGTTGCAACAGCATAAAATGGCAAGACTAGTACATGAGTATTTTCTGCGTCCTACCACTATTATATTCTTATTTCACTTTATTATTTATTAATATTATATTAATAATAGTAATATTATTTCATGTGATAAATTGTTCGTCTTGCAAATTTATTAGCCTTAATTAGATACCTGATATCAGACAATTTACTTGCTGCTAGACATCATACATTCCTTTCCAAATAAAACAGAAACTTCAGTCGACTCCTTCACAGCTGCCTTTGCCATCCCTTGGAGTCTTGTTAAGTTTATTCAAGGTTTTTGGCTTCTAGACCACAAGGACTATGAAGTAAGTATGTTCCAGTTTAGTTAGGCATACATTGCAGTACAACGCTATGATCTATAAAATGACTTCAAAAAATCGGTGCTTAGCTAATAATGGTGATAAAACATTGGAAGCTTTTTTTGTAATCCTGCTTCAGCAGCACCTTCAGCAATACGTGATGATCTGCAATTTGGTTTTAATTACGTTGACAGGAAATGGATTAAGACAATGAAGAAGTCAACATTAATAATGCTTGACACATGAATTGCCAAAGCCATCTGTTCAGGTTGTTTTCAGCAGAGCAGTCGAGCACTTTCTCAAAAGCAGTGGTTTGGGTACTTTAAATATTAAACTACCATCCTGGCAGCAAGATTTGAGGCAGAAGACCGCAAAAGTGACTTTTCAATCTAATTCATGTTCCTTCTGATGCTAAAGGTTGTTTGTTGCCTGTCACGATGTCAATATAACATGTTTGCCTGGGAGAATAACTTGTATTTATAAAAGGTGATGTTTGCATATGGAGATTTGGTGATCCTAGAAAAGTGAGAATCACTCTTTTCAAAAGACTCCCTTTGTTCTGTACGGCTCTCTGAATTTTTTTTTCTGCAGATACTTCAGAATTTATATTTACCTGTCCTGTATCAAGTCCTTCATTAGTCATCATCTAAGTTTATTTAACAGACATTCACCCTTACTGAAGACACTTTTGAATAGTTTTGTGTGTGTGTCTATATATTTTAATAAACCTGATCTCTACCTTCTGCAGAACTCCCTGGCCCTGCTTGTTGAACCAGCTGCAATCAAACCTGTGTCGTGGCAAGACGTGAGAATTCTTCAGTCCCTCATGTGCCAAGGAGAGCATAGGCGAGCCCTCAGATACACACAGGTTATGAAGCTATCGTTCTCAAGCTGTAGCGAAGTGCAGCTTTTCCTCACTGTGCTGTTGTCCAATAGGTAAAGAAATATATGCCACCATTTTGGCATCCAAATACTGTGAGAGGTGGAGAACAAACACTAGAAATCACAATCCCCTAAATTTCCTTTAAACTTTGAATACGACATTTGTGGGGCATCTTTTTGGTGATACTATTAATATGCCTTTATGTCTCAAAAAATGAATTACAGGTGCATGGTGGAGGCTTGAGGTCTGCTGCAGGAACACACCACTAAGTTAAAGGTGGAAGAGCTATTAAAAGACATGTATGACATCTGTCAGAGGATGGGACTAGTGGAAGACTTCCTGAAGCTGCCTTTCACAGATGCCAAACAAGTAAGTGTGGGCAAGAAAAAAATCTTATTCCCCTCTTTGCCAAGAGAAGAAGCAGTATCATCATATATGTTTTAAAATGTGTTATTTCTCATAGAAGTGTTTGGAGAAATTTTTACAGAATCATGAAATTCTTTTAGTCCAGCATCTGCAGCTTGCCAACTGTATGGCAGCACTACAGCTGAACCAGGCAATGAACGTTCATCTCATGCTAAGTGTAAAAGTTCTGCCAAGTGTGCCAGTTTCTCTCAGGGGTTACTAACCAGTTTTACCAGTACTCAGTAAGAATCCTGCTTTCTTTATCACACCATTCTTTGAAACACTTGGAATAAGCCTCTATACCTTACATTACAGCTGAACCTAAAAGTTGAACAAAAGACGTCACTACTCCAAAGCTACCCTTTGTAGTTGGAAATTCAATGTTACAGGCTGTTGTTGACTCCACTTCAAATTGTTTGTTTGTGTCTGAGGATTAAATAAGTATCTTTCCTGTCAGCTACTCTTGCCATTCAGTTATCCACAGACCTACATTATGTAGGGTTTGGATTATTGGATGTTGTTTGGGTCACTGTGGAATGAAGAGTGTGTTGTATGTCATCTCTTGTATCTCGCACGCAGCTCTGGGTGCCAATCCACAGGCAAAATTTGCATCATGGGTTGTTCTTTTTATTATTTCCTGAAGTTATAGCGCAAGGTCTGCAATTGCACAGCTTTCATTTTACCACTTCTAGGACAGAAATTCCTACCTAACTTCTGTATCTCAAAATAGCCAGGTCAAATTTTGCGTTATGTGAACTTCTGCTGTGGTTTTGTGATACATTTGCTGTTTTCCGGAACCATAGTTTTCCAGGGAAGCAAACTTATAGGGTGATTTTGGAAGGTTAGGGCCTGCATTTGAAAGCTTTAATCCAGGGTGAAGGTGTGTAGGTAGCTTTCTCTTCCTCATTTTAATACGCACTTCCTTTTGTCCAACGTAACCCGCCGTTGCCCTGGAGATTCAGTCACCTGGGGCAGTGGCGTTTCAGGAAAAACAAGGGAAAGGCTGCTGTTTTGTCAGCCACGTGAAACTTGTGGGTGCTGTCAAGTGTGTCAGAATGAGGTTCTGCAGAGTGCCGGCATGGTTTTAACTTAAAGTTGTAGGTTCTGTTATTATTCTAGTCTTGCTTCCACTTGGCTAAAAATTCCGGGTAAAGCTGGTGTGCGCTAATGGGCAGAACCTGCTGCTGTTCTGTGCAGTGGGTGTATTTTACTGCACCTGTAGAGGAAAGGTATTCACTAACTTGAAAGAGCACCGAGAGATCCGTGCAATGAACTTGAAATTAGTTAACTTCTTGCCTAGATTCTTGCCTAGATTCTTACCTAGATTCTTCAAGAATCTAGCTGACAGAGAGTTCTGTCACCTTGGGGTCCAGGTGCTTGAGTCACTGAGGACAGGGCAGAGCTCCCCTCCTGGCCTTCCCTGCACCAGGGTGGTAGGGCAGGGGGCAGAGCGTGGGCTGGGTACAGCTATGCCTTGCCCCTTGCTCCTGAGAAACGCTTCAGGGGCAGAGGAACAGGTCAGGGCCATTTGGGGCATTCCTGAGCAGCAGCCTTCAAGTAATTCATTTGTCCCACCTGCTCCTCCTGGCCAGGGAAGGGGATAGGTAGGTCTGGCATACTCTGGAGGGGATGCCTGGGGTCTCTGCAGATAGGGGGGTATCAGCTCTGCTCTCTTTCCTTCTCTTGCAGCCCTTCAGCTCTTGGAGAAAGACGCCGAACCCTCAGTCTTGTCCCTGGCAGCTCAGACCGTGCTGATCCTGAGATCTCCAAGGGAGCAGCCAACATCGGGATGGACCCTGTGGGCGCTGTGCTGATGGCTCTGCACAGCCAGGCAGCGGTGAAACTCTCTTCAAGAAAATTGATGTCTTTGCCTCAAGCTGGAACCACAAGCCCAAGGCCATGGTGTCCTTCACAGGGGAACCACCGTGAGCATGCTGAGCAGACAGCGTTCCTCTGGGCCTCTACCACTATGTGCGGGACAGCTCGCCCCTCGGCACACCCTGGCCCCATTATCGGTTTAGCATGTCACCCCTCTGTTAGGCTTTCCCTCAAAAGAAGGCCTATTTGTTCACCTCCCATGGAAGTCTTCTCTCTCTGGGCAGGCAGAGGGCAAAAGGGAAAAGGCAGAGCCTGAAAGAACAGGGATTGCCCTGAGAGCTGCCAGATGGCCGGGCTTTCCAGCAGCCCATGGCAGCACAGTACTCACTGAGCCAGGGTGTCCTTGCAAGAAAGGCCCGGCTGCCCTGCTGGGCTGCAAAGCCTGGAGGTTTCATCCTGGTGTGCAGACGTGGCCACCTCTGACATGCTCTGGCTGGTGTTGCTGAGCACGACGTCATGCGGTATGGAATATCCCTTTGGTCAGCTGGGGTCAGCTGTCCCAGCTGGGTCCCCTGCCAGCTTCTGGGGCACCCACAGCCTCCTCCCTGGCACAGCACCGTGAGGAGCAGAAAAGGCCTCGACACCGTGTCAGCGCTGCTCAGCGATAACTGAAACATCCCTGCGTTATCAACGCTGTTTTCAGCACAAATCCAAAGCACAGTCCCAGACCAGCTACGATCAAGGAAATCCACTCTGTCACAGCCCAGAGCAGCACACCCGGCCAGCTGCTGGGATGGGGACTACAGCTGCCCGCATGCCACTGGCGGTGGAGGACTACACCCCCCCGGCAAGCCCCAGGGCAGGGAGTACAGCTCCCAGCACGCTGTGGAGTACGGCCCCACCAGCCGGAGGCCAGCCGGCCCTGCTGCTGGCCCAGGAGGCATCAGCCGATGCGATGCGGGGGCTGGCCCCGCACCTCCTCACCCTCCTGCCACCCATCCTGCCTGGGGCAGGAGCGCCCAGGGCAGCACCACCGATGACTTCAGAAAAATATATTCCAACAAGCTGGAGAACGGTGACAGAGGTTTGTCAAGTTGTCAGTTGTTTGCTTTTTAAAGGGAGGAGCTGGAAGTAACTGGAAGATGCTCCGATCTAGCAAGTCCGTCCAAACTCCCCACCAGATGTGGAGGAAGAGGCCAAGATGGCCGGTGCCCAAGAGAAGAGGCTTCCTCCTGCTGAGGCAGCCCGGGAGGCGTAATGAGTTTTATCTGTTCTCAGGCACAAGCGACTTCCAGACAAAAGGCTTCAAGGACCTTGAATCTGACGATTGAATAGCCAACATAGCTAAATTGCCTCCATCCTGGCTATGTCTGACTGGGGCCATGGATGCCTCCGGAAGGCTTCTGCCCCTGCGCTGGGGCATCAGACGTGGTGAGGCACAGCAGCGGCTTGGCATCTCACCCAGCCTTTCGTTCTGCTTGCAGCCCAGCTAGTCCCTACCCAGCCCTGCTGGCGCATCAATGTTCGGGACCAAGGGAAAGAGCTTTCCTGGCCAGGACAAAGGGAGAGGTGGGTGCAGAGGTGCTTTGTAGGGCAGTGCTGGGAGCTGCAAAGGAGGAATGAGTGTGCCTGACGCCCCCTGCCCATCAGGAGACCCTGCTGCTCCTCAGGGGTGGCAGTGCCCAAGGAGAGGCCGCTGGCTGCCTGCTGCCGGCCCTGGGAGGCCCTGGGACACACAGAAAGGCATGGGGAGCTCCCTGGGTGCCATGAGATGGCACCACAATCCTGCATGGTAAAAAGGAAATGGTATATTTCAATGTGGGCAAAGTCAGGTCTCCACAGACTCAGGGCTTTTCAGGAAAAAGTAGCCTGCAGGGGATTGACTGACTGACCCAACCTCCTTTAGCACTGTTAAGCCTGCCTGGGCTCTGGAAACATCGCTGCCACCACCTGCATGGAGTCCCCGTGGAGGCTGGGCAAGGTGCGGGTGCCCAAGAGCAGCAGCTCGGGCTTCCCGCCCTCCTATGCGTAACCTGCTTTCTGGCCCCTATAGCATGCGTTATGCCAGCTCAGGTGTGTGGAGAGGAGCTTTTGGAGGTGTCCCCATCTCACCTCAGCTTCACCCCTCCTTTCTAACCAGGAGGTGTTGAATAAATGGCTCGGGAGCCCAGGCACAGCTTTGGCACAGTCAGCCTATGCACCTGGAAGGCTGCCCCCCATAACTTCCCTCTCCCCCGGCACGGGTCCTGCCTGGGGTTTCAGTGTCCCCACGGCACACGGTGGTGCCTGCACAGCTCTGGCCTGGGCACCCCGCAGTGCCCGGGCTGTGCGAGCCTCCAGATGCTTCCCCCTTCAGGTCTGCTCCCCTGGGTGCCCAGCGCTACTCTTCCTCCTCCTCCCTCCTCTCTCCCCAGCGATAATCCCCTCCCCAGCAGGGATGTGCAGCCCTCTTTCCTGCACTGGCCTTTCCCTGCCCCACCAACACTCACCCACTGCCCAGTGCAGCTTTCACAGCCGCCAAGAAGAGACCCACAGTGTCAGACGCAGTGGTTTGCAGATGGAGCTTTATGGAACAGAAGGAAGCACTGGTGTTAGCGGCCTGGCTAGCCGGCACTGGTGGTTGTCATGCTGGAGGAGGCTCTTGCTGGACCCCTCTCTCGGGATATTCTGTGCCCGAGAAGCTCTCCTGGGACTATGCCAACGTGGACTGCATCGGCTTCCCCAGAGCTGCGGAGTGGAATACAAAGCTCTGTAGTCTTGTATGCACAGATTGGGGCAGAGCAACACTACAAGGCTAGACAGGATACGTGTGGTGGGATCTGCTGCAGCCCGGAGAGAGCAGCCCCCATGGTCCCTGTAATGCAATCCCAGCCTGCTGCTCTCCACGCCACGAGGGCTGCCAGGAAGACACCCTCTTTGCCCAGGGGTTGCGGGGAGTCGAAGGGAGGGAGGGAGGGTGCTGCCGGGCAGGGGCAAACACGGGGCATGTTTGGAGATCCTTAGCTGGGGGAATCCTCCTGGGGAAAGGCTCCTACCGCAGCAAGGACAAAGCCTCACATCTCGACCTGCCTCTCCCCTCTCCCAGTCACCCCCACGGTCCCATTCAACCCCACAGACTGCTCAGGGCCAGCTGTGCTTGGGGCTGCAGAGAGGCACCTGGCATCGAGGACTGACCCGTGCCATTCCCATGGCATGAGATAGGAGAGGACGCTGTCCATGTCCAGCCCCGTCGCACCGGGACTTCCTTCCCCCGCCCACAGCTGGGTCACCAGCCTGGCCCAGCTGGCCTGGGTCTGCCCCGAACCTGGCTCACACTCACCTTTTCAGAGCTGAGGACTCCCAAAGGCAAAGCCTCCACTTGTGCTCTGGGCTCTCCTCAGGATCCACGGAGGGCTCTTCTCTGCCCTCTCCCCACCACTCTGCAGTGCCACAAATGCAGGAGGCCTGCACAGAGAGAGAGGGGTGAGCACAGGAGATGTTGCTGGGCAGCAGGGAAGGCGCCTCGAGCTGTGACGGCCCCACACAAGGACAGTCAGCCCCCACGCTCCTCGGGTTTGGGGACCGTCCCACCTTGGCTCCCTGGCAGGAAAGCAATGCTTGTTTCCTAATTGTTTTTCCCTGCCTGTGGTACCTGGGACTCCACTGGTCTCACTCTTCTTGCCAAGGCTTCTTGGGTGCCACTTTTGGCCCTTGCCTTCTGCTGGTACTTCTTGCGCAAGGAGTCCCAGAGCTTGCATCCTTCGTCCTCCATGCACACGCGGGACTGTGCCTGCAGGACCACGGCAATGCCATAGCAGGCAGGGCTGGTGCAATTTTAGCTCTCCCCCTCCCTCCTGCCCCTTCTTCTCAGCATCTCCACCAGCCCCGGTTCCCTCACAGCCCTCTCAGGCCTGACTGCAGAGCCTTTTTGCAATGACCCCTGAGACAAGTGACCACGGGACTGAAAGCGACCCAGATGCCTGCTATCCCAAAGAAGCCTGGCAGTGCCATCGTCATCAGAAACACCGCCAATCAAGCCTTGGGGTGTTTCTGGAGATGACACAAGTGAAGGCTGCCTTCTAAGTGGACAGAACAACCCGCGGCCTCTCGAGAAAGCCGTGGGAGAAGTGCTTCAGCCTTCAGCTGAGCACACGGTAGGGGGTCTTGCAAGACGTGACATCCATATAACATTGCTTTTCTACAGGCGGCTATGACACCGTCCCTCCAGGAGCTCACGTACCGGTCGTGCCCTCCTCTTCCCTGGCCTAGCAGGGGGTGCAGGCTGGAGTCCAGCTTCCCACAGCTGTTGGCTGCTGCGTTCCTCTTTCCGCGAGCGATGCCACCGCAGCACTGCAAGCTCGCTGCAGAAACAGTAGGAGGAGGTGGTGTGAGCGCGGGCAGACTGCTCTCCAGCCGGGGCTCCCAAGCTGGGCGCCCACCGCAGCCGCTGAAGGCGGCTCTGCCGAGAGGCGGGTGCCAGGAAAAGCGCCTCTCTGCCCTGGTGCTTCGGGGGGCAGGAGGAAGGGCACTGCAGGAGAGGAAGCACTGCCCGCCTCTGGAGAGATTTACCACTTGAGCTTGTCCTGCAGATCCACCTCCTCGTCCCACTGCCCGCTGCGCTTGCGCTCAACCTGCCCCAGGATGCACGCCACCACCTCCTGCAGGGACCGGTGTGTCCGTGGGGACAAGCTCCTGCAACAGCAAGGACAAAGTTTCTCTGACCCTCCTGCCTCTTCCCGCACCCAGACCCACACATACATGGCCCCATTCGGCCCCACAGCCCCTTTGAGGCAGGAGGAGTTTCAAGCCCTGCTTTGCTCCCTGCTGTCGGGCTCTAGCCCAGCTCATTCCCATGGCTGGAGAAATCTCTGGGCACGCTCTGCGGCCCCTTGGCTCTCAGGGGTTGGCTTCCCTGACCCACCGCCGGTGGCTCACCACCACCACCCCCCTGCCCCAGGCCCTGGCTGGAGCTGGTGCACTCTTACCGCTTAGGGGGAACAGTGTCACCCTCGTGGACTGTGGGTGGACCTTCGCTATCCCCTTCCCACTCCTGCATCGTCATCATTTCCAGGAGGTCGAGGCTGGACTCCTCCATCTCTGTGCTCGTCAGGTCGCTGGCTGATAATTCGTCAGAGGAACTGGATTCCTGCACAGGAAGAGACTCTCATGCAACGGCCCCACACCCGGAGGGTGCTGCTTCCCAGCGTGCAAACCCCCAGACCACTTCTGGCAGGGACCCTAGTGCGATGGGGAAAACCAGGAGCAGGACCTCAGCATGCCCTTGGGGTGACGCCTGCTTGTCACCAGGGTTTCACTACAACCCCCTGGCACCCCTCTTGCTCAGGAAAGGCAGCCGTCACCCGCCCAGCTCCGCTGCAGCAATGCTGCTATGACGGCTGGGGTGCTGGAGGTACCGTGCAATCTCAGCCCCACCTGGAGGAGAAAATGCTCTTTCTCGGCACAAATTCAAAATACCTGGCTCCTCTGTGTCTCCTTTTCTCGCTCAGCTTTCGCCTTGGGCGTCTCCTTTTGTCTCTTGGCCTTCAATTCAGTTGCTGGTGGGGTTTGCCCTCGACTTGTTTTTGCCTTCGCCAGCTCCTTTTTCTTCTTTTCCTCTTCACCCAAGAATTTCCTGATGTGTTTTGGAAGCCTCTCCTTGCTCTGCAAGTGGTTATTCTGCAGGGCGACCAAAATGCAACAGCAGGCAGCATTAGTCTGCCCTGCAGAGGGCTGAGCTCTTCTCATTCCCGCCCTCCCTTTTGCCCCTTCTCTTCTGCCTATCTATCCACATCGGTTTGCTCCCGGGCTTCTGCAGGCTCCACCCAAGAGCCCGTCTCCAGTTAAGAGGGAGCTAAGTGACTCCTGGGAGAATCGGCAGGCATGGAGCGAGGCCTCTCTACAGCCCGCTACGACACACTCACTGCAGCAGCCTGTGTCAGGTACCTTTTCTCTGCTCTCAATCGTTCTGGCAATGAAGTCGACTGTTCTGGGTTGAACCAGAGGAATTACTTTCTCTTTCGCCTCTATTTCCTTCAAGGAGCTCCCCTGGATGGGCGGCAGCTGCCTGCAAAGACACAACAGGGTGCGTTGGCAGGAGCGCAGGAGGAGCTGCTTCTGCGTCTTGTGCTTCCGAGTGGCGCACCTGCTTCTGCAGCAGCATGCGCTCTGCTTGCCGCCTTGTGATCAAGTGCGCAGAGACAGAGAAGACCCCCCAGGCTGTCAGGCTCAGATGTGCCCAACAGCCCCGCTGTAACTCAGGATGCCCAGGTCTAGGCCCTCTCTTGCTGGACCAATGAGAGGAACAGCGTCCTATGCCCGGAGATACTGCTCCGCCCTCCGGGTCAGCGCACTGAAGTCTGCTCAGTGGTCCAAATCCAGAGTGCTCACGGGCTGGACAGGCAGGTTGGGTGCTGGGGATGCAGTGTCAAAAAGGGGGAGGACACGACCCCATGTGAAAAGCAATCGTGCCACTGAGCTCTCCTGGGCCCTTCCCTTTTGCAAGGCCATAAGCCTGGTGTTAGCATAGAAGAGGCTTCTGGTTAATCAGAGGAATCCTCTGCAGAACCTAACTGCAGAACACTATTCTCAGCCAACAGAAAGGTCGGGGTCATTTCCATCTGAAGGGAAAGCTACACAGGCCTTCCGCTCCTGGAGTGAGCATTTGCAGTTAGTTCCTCAACAGATCTGCACGCTAGGAGCAAGGAAAGAAACGATGCTGCCAGCAGCGTCCCAAGGAGCTATGAGAGGCTTGCCATGCACCAAGAAACCATGAGTTAGTGGAACGTGGGATAACCACGCGTTGAGGTCATCTAGCCTCTGTGTCCAGGAGAAACGCCTCACTCCCAGAGAGGTGGGAGCACAGGGTCACCCTCATCGCGTTGTGCAAGTGTCTCACCTGGCACGAGGCTCACTCCTCTCAGTTTTGTGACTCTGCTCTGACTTCACAGTCACTGCAGGTAACCGCTGTGGGGAAAGCCTTGCTCGGTGGAGGAGGCGCTTCTCAGCAAGAGCCTCTAGAGAGAGGAAATGAGACGATTCTTCAGAACATCAACCTGGTGTTGGTCGGGGAACTGGGTGCCTCTCGTGTCCCAGTTGCAACGAGAGCAACGTGCAGGTCTGCTCAGGCCTGTGGTAACACTGCTGAAGGTGGTCCTTTTCACCCCTTTGGATGAAAGCCGTGTTTCCTGGGACAGCAGCAGGGTCAGAGCCTTGCACCGTTTGCAGCACAGGCTGGGGAGTGGAGGCCACCAGGAAGGGGCCCGTCAGCAGTCCCAGCGGCCGTTTGTGGGGCAGGGCTGTCCTGAGGCCTTGTTCCACCATGGGTCACTGGAGTTTTACCGTCATGGGTACAGAGAGTCACAGGAAGTGCCTCTCCCTCTTCCAGGCATCCTGGGTAGCCTCCGCCCTAATCCCCTGCAGACACGGAGGAAGGAAAACCTACAGCCCCCTGCCAGCAACCTGCTGGTCCCTTACCTCTCTTTCCAGTGCCTTCACCTTTTCCCCAGCCCTGCTCTGGGGTGGCCTTCACGGGTGCGCTCAGCTCCACTTTTGCTGTTGGCGTTTTAGGCACGGTCTCAAGCTTGTACCTGGAAAGAGGAAGAAAGCACCGGGCTGAAGAAAGGACACTGCGTGGTTTCCCACGACAGCCCAACCACGAGGACCATAGCAGGAACTCCAGTGCCTGGAGGGGCAGGCGACGCCCCGTCGGCCCGTGCCAGTGTTTCCATCCTCCCTCTGAGAATGGTCGTCTTCCCACAAAACGCCCTTGCTGCTTCTGGGGAAAATGAGACCTCTACTACTCCTAGTGCACGTGGCAAGCAGACTAATCTCTAGATTGCGAATCTTGTCCTCCAAGTTTCTTGTAGAGCCTCACAGATTCCTGCTCTTAAGGAGTCACCTCCCTCCCCTCAGTCGTCGATGGCACTGCACAGCAATGTTGGTACCAGACAGAGCTCTGTAGAATCCCACCAGACGCAAGCTCCCGTTTGGACCCCTCTGCCCCTTGGCCCCAAGCAGAAGGCACTCTCATGCATGGGAACGAGAAAGAGCTGGAGAAGCCTGCTGGAAAATGTTGCCTAAATGCCTCTCTTGGGCCACAGTAGGACAGAGGCATAAAGCGTTGTCGCTGTCCCGTCTTCCTCCAAATGAAGTCAAGCTGAACGAGAGCAAGCAGGGAGCTCCCTGCCAACGAGGCCTCTGAAACACTCCCTCCTCAATGCCATCACGAGTACAGTTCTCAGTGCCTGGCAAGGCAGGCGTCCCAAGCACGAGGTGAGAAGCTGCTCGCCTGCTCCGCCAAGGGCTGCAGGAGCAAACATACCGTGGTAGGACGATAACACGTCCAGAAGAGGTCTGGGCAGCAGCGGTGTCATGGCGTGAGATGACCGAGTCCCTCACCTCCGACATCTGCAACGAGGACGGAGACAGATGGCGGGAGATGGGGCCGCTGGGAAGGGCTGGCTGCTCAGCCCACCTTAGGCCAACGCAAGCACAGGGCCAGAGCAGGCAAAGGGCTCTGGCCTCTGCAAGCCTTGCTCTGCCTGTGCCTCTGCTCCCTACCCCGAGGAGTGGGGCATGCGGCACTCCCCACCCACCATCAGCGCTGGCCTTTTGCCACACAGTGAGGCCCCTCTGGGGGTATCTCTTGCAAAGCCAGACCATTGCACGCAAGGGAAGCGCTCCACAGAGAGCGTGCTGTACTGTGCACCGCGAGGAGCCCAAGGGGCTGAACAAGGCATGGCAGGGCGGGAGAAAGCAGCCCCCCAGTCCCCAGGACACGTTCCAGAAGAACCAGGGGTGGCCCTGGGAAAATGAAAATCCTACCTCAAGAAGAGCCTGGAACATCTGCCCAGTCCCATTCAGCCTTCTCAAAAAGTCTCTGTAAAATCTCATTTTTACGTCTTTTCCCTCTATGATCAGCATGCCCACGTCGCTCCAAATGAGGGCAACGTTCTTGCTCTTCTCTAGGCAGGCACGGAGAAGAAAGATGGTCCTTTCCATGCAAAGCTGCACCGTGCCCTCAGAGACAGCGTTGTCGGACGCTATCTGAGCATACGGCAGCTGCTCAAAATGTTGATGACCTGAAAAACAAGAGAAGAGGAACACACCAGCTTGCAGAGCTGCCAGGCAGGCTGCCGTCAAAGGTCTGCAGCTTCCAGGCCCTCAGGCAATACATTGCTGCTGAGTTGCCTAGCTGGGACAGCGCTCTGAGGACAAGCTCGCATCGTCCCTTCCTGTTCCAAGTGGAAAGTGAGGTGCGGGACGGACAGCTCTGGTTTCTGCAATACAGGCGGCTCTGGCTTCTCCAATACAGACAGGGGAAGAGAGAGTCTTAGGTGCTTGGCAGGAAGAAGACCCATGACGCAGGACAAGGTGGGGAGACAGGTGACAGGCCTCACGGCAAGCTGGAGGCTGCCAGGCCATTGGAGCCGTGCCCACATTCGGTGCTCTCTTGGACATCAGAGAAATGCACCCCAGGCACAGACCCAAGCTCTCGGTGCCCCCCAGGCTCCTACGACAGCTGCTGCAATGGCAGCAGTGACTGGAAAGCACAGGCATCGTGGTCGCTGGGTTTTGGAACAACCCCTCTTTCTGCCCTGGGTTTCCCCTGCTTTCCCCCCTTTCAGTCTGTCTGCTTACCAGGAATGTCTATGCAGCCGTATCGGAGGTCATGATCCCGCGCCAGAGTGTTTGCAAGATGAAACACGGGTCTCTCCACAACCACCAGGCCCTTCTCCTTGCTGGCTACTTGCTGTCTGACAACCACAAAAGTCCCAAGTCCAGGAATGCGGACAGCCTGAAACAGGTGACATGGCGGATCAGAAGAAGTCTTGGAGGGACAGAGGGATGACTTGTCAGAGAATGGGGATGGTGCTTAGCGCCCTGCCCAGGCCTAGGCACAAAGGAGCGAGACGGGCTCTTTGGAAACCCTGGGAGAGGACAAACTGCATCTGCACTTTTCCCTCTCACTCCCCTTCACCTTCACGAAGAACCCAATAGTGCAGGAAAAACTGACAGCCATCCTTTGGCTCAAGAAGACGAAAGGCGGGGCGGGGAATTCCCACACTTGGAATAAACCCTGAAGTCTCCCAGGTTTTGTCATGCAACTCTGACCATGGGGACTCCAGAAGCCCCAGAAGCCTAGCGCTTTTTCTGACCCTAGGCCTGGACCTTATTGCACAGCTGAATAGGCAGAGGTGTCGGTGCGTGGCACATCTGCGCATCGCAGCATCACGCTGGGGCATCGTTTCTGCTTTCAAGGAAGGGCAAGAACAATTGCACTCCAAGGCAAAGGGCTGTCAGGACTTCATTGGCCTTCATCAGGATGTGAGGGGAGGAGAAGGAGGTAAGCCCCACCTGGTGGAGAGCCAGCTGTTGGCTGAGGTACCATGAGGAGCTGGCCCAAATCTTAGCAAACTCTGGAAAAACAAGGGGAAGATATGTCATGCTCTGAAGCAGCAACCTCAAAACCATTCAGCCCGCTCCTGTCCAGGGACCGAAGCAGTTTGAGCACAGGCATTTCAGATGGCCTCTCTAGAGCCTGGCAAGAACCAAAGGGCACCTCAGCCTGCCTCCAAGACGGCTCCTTTCCTTTCAGGCGCAGCTCTCCAGGCTGTGACCCGCTGCCATGGGAAACCAGCAGCGCATTGCCACGTCAGCGAGGGCAGGGTGCTGTGCTCCACAGAACCTCAGAGGCTCAGGGCAGGCCCTGGTGGCTCCCCAGCAGGGGCCAGTTTCCCTGTGTCGCACCTCCAAACAGACCAACTCCACACAGCCCACGAGCACCTTCAGCTCTCCCGTTCACACACGAGCTCAGGGTGGCACCGCCCACCACCCGGCAAGGAACAGCCCTTTGGGGCCACGGACTTCTGCCCGGGGTGCCCCAGGAAGGCAGGGGCCACGTCAGGAAGAGAACCAGGAGCTGCTGGATCAGCCCCCCAGCCCTTAGGCATGGTCAGGCTGGTCCCTCCTTGCAGTCACCAGCCCTGAGCAGACACCCCCACAGCCCTCGGGCTTTCCACGCCTGTTTTCAGAGATGGCCTTGACCCGGCAACGCTTACGCAATTGGGTCCGAAGGCCTTACCAGAACTCTTGAGCTTCTTAATCGTTGGACACAAGTGAGGCCGCAAGAAGCGGTCGTCTGCCATCTTAGTTCCACCCTTGCTCCAGGTCAACAACTGCAGCAGGTGGCTGGCCGGTGGCGTTCTTGCTTCCTGCAAAAAGCCACCTCCTCTCTGCTCTCCTCCTCCTCGTGTGCCCTTCACCAGCCCCAGTGCTGTGGCACTGCCTCTCTCCGCCTTCTCCTCCTCGCTGCAGAACAGCTCCTCCGGAGCAGCGCGGTGGCGAGAGCAGCTCCCAGCACCTGGAGTCACCTCTGCCTCGCCGGGGTGTGTGGGGTGGATGCTGGTCACGACCCGGGAAAAGGGGGCTGTCCCATTGTGACCCCAGACCGTGTCACAGAGGGGCTGCACACAGCCCACCCCCTCCCCACTCGCCCAGGCCCTGCCAGGGGGCTTTGCAGTGGGCAGGGGCTCCAGGGGGCTGCCCCCACCTCACTATCTCCTGAGGGCAGAGCACCCTTGCCCCCCCCAAACGCGTGTTTAAGGACCCTTGGGACATGCATCCGTCACAAACGCTGCCTTTAGCATCCTCACAGTGGAAATGAACTGCACCCCTGTGCCCTCAGAGCAGACCACAGGGCTTCCTCCTAGCAGTGGGGCACGGATATTGCGGAAATCCCAGCACATTCCCCGCCAAGTACAAGCAGCATAGGTCGCTCCTTGACCGTTGGGGCATCCCACCACCCCACCAGGCCTTGCCGGAATGGCATTACCTGTGTGTTACAGCATCCAGGAATGGCCAAGAGCTGTGACAAACCTAGGTGCTAAGGCAGAACCTGGCTCTGCCCAATTTACTTAAAAAAGAATGATAACTCTTTATTTTTAGATCCATTCCGAGTCTCCTAGAGAGACTGCGCCAGTGGCAAGAATGCAGTCGGCAGGGTTGGTAAGGAGGAGGAATCCATTACGCTGGGAGAGCTCACGGGTCTGGGACTTTGGCCTTTTCTTTGATAGCCATATCAGCCCATTTATTAAAACCCAGGTGGTTCTTTGCATCATCATTATTGTAATTATCATCATTGTTCTTACTGCAAACAAGTTCAAAGCTAGAAACCTAGAAGTAGCTCTGGCTGTACAACACTTAGTAGTGCAGCGTGTAACCTCGAGGGCACCTGGTCTCTCCGGTGGAGGCGAAGTCCCAGGTGGCTGAGTAGGTGCTAGGGCAGGACTCTGAGCCTGGCTTGTGATGCCACTTGTAGCTGAGTGGCTTTGAAGGCAGGAGTGGAACAGGAGCCCAGCATGTGCAGGCACCTGTGATGTCCCAGGCGGCCAAGTAGCTGCTAGGGCAGGATGAGGCGATTTAACTCTCCAGGAAACATTAGGTAATCACAGGGTCAGGACGCCAGGCGGGAACTATCACTGCTCATCTGACTTGGGAATTCTTAAGGTTATTCTTAAGAATGAGGATCCAGAATGCGCAGTCACTCACCAAAGCAGCTGAGGGGTCTCCACCTCAAGGAGTTGCCTTAGGTGGCATCCCGACGTAATGGGAGAGCCCCTGACTGCAGGAACCACTGCTCCGAGGAGGACCGACTTCATCAGCCCCCCGGCAGGACTCCGCTATATCCTAATCGAATCTGACCTGTGGTCATAGATAGTCATGGCCGTTCCCTGTTGCCAAGGGCTCTGTCTGTCGGCAACTGTGCACGTGACAGCGGTCACAGCAAGGCAGCAAGGGTGCCAAAGTAAGGGTGCGAACAGCAGCAGTGGCTGCTCTGCTCCAGCAGTCGGAAAGCCCCGGCCTCATCATCAGGGATGGGGCATCTCCCACTTATCTGAGCAACGTGTGCCAGTGGCTCACCACCCTCATTATAAAAAAATTTCTTCCTTATATCTAGTCTAAATCTACCCTCTTTTAGTTTAAAACCGTTACCCCTTGTCCTATTACCACAGGCCCTACTAAAAAAAGTCTGTCCCCGTCTTTCGTATTAGCCCCCTTTAAGTACGGAAAGGCTGCAACAAGGTCTTCCCGCAGCCTTCTCTTCTCCAGGCTGAGCAACCCCAGCTGCCTCGGCCTGGCCTCACAGCAGAGGGGCTCCAGCCCTCAGAGCATTTTTGTGCCCTCCTCTGGACCCGCTCCAACAGGTCCACGTCCTTCTTGTGCTGAGGACCCCAGAGCTGGACGCAGCGCTGCAGGGGGGGTCTTTTGAGGTCTCTCACTTGAAACAAAGATTTCATCATGCAAACTTTCACCATCTTTCTGAAACCGCGGCAAGAAGGAATCAACGTATAAAAGGTGTCCATCAGCTGCCATTACAGGATTATTGAGGCTTTTAAACATGACGTTGTGGGAAATGCATCATACATTCAGAAAGACAGGGGGAAGAGGAGGCAGATAGAGAAGGGCACTGATAACTAAGCCAGCTATTAGCTGCATTATCTGACAGGTGTTTGTTCTTACGCAGCTGGGTGTTATTTAGTCCTGACTCAGTGATCCCGAAATGCTTTAGAGGCACCTCAGGGAGTCAAGCTCCCTGCTGTTAAAGTGACAGTGACTCAGTAAATGGGTTCCTTATGTACATGCCAGCATACTCTGCACCTGCCTGCATGATTGCACCACAACTCTGTCAAAAAAATTAGAAGAGCTCCTATTAGAACAGAAAAGAATCATCTGCAATTCTTACCCCTGAGTTCCTTTACAACTACGGAGGCCCCATCTTAAAAATATTACTTAAATCAAGATCCTTTTATTACAGAGGTGTTAGGCTTAAAGGCTTTTATGTTTATATCTGTACAATAAGTGAAAGATATAAATAATCCAAGTAACCAAAACCACTCATCGCTAATTAGCTTAACCAGTTTCACCAGTGGCTAAAAAGCATGCTGGAATCTTTCACAGCACTAAAAAAAAACCACAACCCACAGCAACACAATGAAGAACGACGACTGAATGTAATGCAGAAGTCTCTGTGAAAGGTAACAAAGCACTTAACTCTGATCTATTATGTGATTTTCCAGGTAGATTCAGGGTCTTCACATACTGCATCCATAGTGGGAAGGAGACCAAATCATAGCTACAGAAATAATATCTGCTTATAATTCAAATTAAAGAACATTACGTAGTTCCAAGGCAATATGACATTACCCTCCCCAATAATAGACGAGTTCACATTTATCACTCCACCTCCAGTCCATATTGAAGGAAACAAACAAAAAAACCTGAGTTCCTCAAAATTATGGCAGACTTAAATCTAAAATTGATGTTGACTTCACGAGTAATTGTTCCCGTTTAATTTCTTATACAATTTAAAGTGATATTTTACAATATATGCCTCCCACATGAAACTCATGCCAGCAAACATTCCCCATCACTTCCACAAAAAGTAGGTGGGGTGGGGAAGAGTGGGATTAAGAGACCTCTGATTCCTCTGATGGGTGCTGGAACCCAGGCCCACAGCATCCAATGAACAGGCTACCTGGCAGCTTGGCCACTTGGTGTATCACCTCCCCTTGCATACTTCAAACACCTCAGCTAACCCACAGACCAAAGCTGGCATCAGTTTTAATTGTCACAGATTTAATCTCTCAGAGGAAAGAAAAGTATAATATAAATAAAGCCTCACATATAGGCAAGACACTACAGACATAAGCACGGCTGTACACTATAGGTTTCATTTACAGAACAAACTGGGAGAAAACACTTGACAACGCAACACAATTAAGTGAGTCCCTGAGTAACAGCAAACTGGGCAAGAGATTGGAGCAAGTATCATTGTTTAAGGTATGAATATCAACTATTTTAACAACATGAAAAAATTTTAAATCACATTGTGGTTATAATTAATTTTTTGAAGTTTACCCATTCAGAGAAGTGATGTTTACTTAAGTTATTCTGTTTATCTGAAGATTCATGTGCAGGCTGGTCTGTAAAGCCAGGCCAGACTCTGGAGCTATTTAATTTCTAAACAGGGCATCTATTTTTACTGCTTTGCAAATGACTATTAAGCGGGATACCTGGAAAAGAATTTGTTTTTCATTTTGAGAGCGAGCTTCAGCAAACACATACGTAAAACCGACAGTCAGCTGATGACTTCCTTGACTCTTGTAATTTCTAGGTTTGAGTCCAAGTCAGACTTCGCAGTGAACATAAAAAGCTGTAAGAAAATACTAGTAGGGAAAAGTTTAAGTAATCTACATCTGTCTGCAGCAAGCTATCTATCAGAGCCAGCTTTAAGAGATAAACAGCGATGCCTAGACAGTATTAAAACTAGTGAAACACAGGATCCTGAAGAAAGTCACTGGTAAAAAAAGGGAAACCCCCTCTATTTTTGTGTGCTTTAAATGAATCTTCTACACAAAAGTCAGGTAATGTAAAGTGCTACAAAGCTCCACATAAGCAGATTAGAAAGTTTAGAGAGGTCTTTGAAACATGTGGTTCTTAAAGAACAGAACAGTTGAAACAATGTTCTGACAATGTTTCAAGGAATATTGCATGGAAGTTTCCCGTGGATGGCTTTTCTCCCCGAGACACGGTACTGCAGCATCATTTCTGATTGTACAAATAGAACACAAATACAACAATGAGTCAAATTCTCAGCTGAAGTAAATTGCTGTACTTGCACTGAAATTAAAAGTTTTAAATATATTTAAAAGAAGTGACTGCTCTTTCATAACCATCAGAATTGCTTTTGCAAGCAATATTTTCACCTTGGCAGCTGTGAAGTTAACTGAGGCCCACCGTAGATTAACACCCAAGAGCAGTAGCAAGCAACTAGTCATGAAAGACCGCGGGAACAAAATATAACAGCAGTTCTTACTGTTGTGCAGCAGCAACGAATTCAACAGGGCAGGTGACAGCCTTTAAGTAGCAGACTAGTTAACTAACCAAGAAATGTGGGTCAAATTCCCCTTTACTCGTGCCAGTGCAAATTAGTAGGAATTCCACCGCAGCTGGTGGCGACACACTGACATACTGGCAGGGCTGTCAGTCTTTGGCCAATGCCTGTGTGCAATTACAGTCTACAGCAGGGTGCAGTGGCAGTCTACTTGCACTTTCTTCACACCCCTGAATAAAACACAGAATTATCTATCCCATCACAGTTATGTAGCTTAATTCCCAAATTCCACTTTGTTTACATCTTAAACATGATTGAGTATTATTACAACCTTGAATTGTCTAGTATAGTTCAATTGATTAGGACAGGGCAATGTGAGCTCTACTACTTCTGTAGTATTGACCTTCAGTCTAGGTAATCATTTTTGCTGTCAAAAATTGACTAGCTAACCATTGACCAAGTCAGAGTAACACGGTCTTTGACCTAAAATTAAGAATCCTCAACAATGAAAAAATACTGATAATACAGCACAAGTGGGATTAAAAATCTCGCCGTGTAATTGTATCTGTCCAGCTTAAGATGCAGCACGAAACAAGGAACGCACAATTAATAAGACGACTGAGGGTAGTCACAAAGCTAGACACAGAGAGGTCTCTAAGTTACTCCTGCCAGAGGGTAACAAACTAACACAGTGTCACATACATGAGTGCAACAAATGATGCAGAATTCCCTGACAGTGATTTCCACATTTATTTATTACCATGTCAACTGTTAAGTCACCCACCAGTGATGTGTTTATGTCACTTATTCACAGCACACAAAAGCATTCTTTGTAAAAACACTTCTACAGGCAAAACTTGTCTCTAATGACACACTCCATGAGGATTATCTCTACAGAGTGACATTAGGTTAGTAATGTCACTGTGTTGACTGACCGCTGGTTGTCACCTAACCAGAAATTATATCAATGTCATCTCTCTTAACAGGAGTCTTTGAAGATATACCATGGAATATTCCAGTATGAGGAATAACAAAGTATAAGAGAAAATTCCATGGATATTGCAAGGTAAATTTAACATTATACTTTTATAAATGTAGTATGCTTTCGCAGTATGCAATATGGTACTTTTGTGGCCACAGATTTGAAAAGCTACAGTAGTTACTCCTGGGGGTGGGGGTTTGTCGTGGTTTAGCGGCAGCTCAGCCCCACACAGTCACTTGCTCACTCCCCACCGGTAGATGGGGGAGAGAATCAGAAGGGTAACGCTCGTGGGTTGGGATAAGAACAGTTTAATAATTAAAATTAAAAGAAACAACAGTAGAAATGCAATGTAAAGGAGAACAATGAGAGGCGCAAAGCCCCAGGGGAGGGGGGAAGGGAGGGGAGAGGGGGAACGAACCGCCAGAACAAACCGCACGCGCCGCAGCCGCCCGCCGACCCGACACCGCGCCGCCTCCGCGCTGCCACTGCCCCCCCTCAATATATTGGCCATGGTGTCACATGGTATGGAATGAACCTGCCATTGGCCAGCCGGGGTCAGCCGTCCCCACCATGGCCCTGCCCCTCCCAGCCCCCCCCGCCACACGGCAGAGCACGGGAAGCTGGAAAGGTAGCCGACCCCCACAGTGAGGAGAATTAACCCCTTCTCAGCCAAAACCAGCACATTCTCCACCCCTTATTCCATACCATTTACACCATGCCCAGGTCCCATATGATGTAATACAACCCTACCAACCACCACCCCTCACCTTCCCATCCTTTAACATAATACACAGACATCATTCCCTTAGTTCATGGACCTTCCCTGTAAAATGTCCATTAAAATGTCCATTGAGTTCACCCAGTCCATGACTCTGGGCTCCATCTGTTGTATCAGTCTTTCCGGGTGGGAGAGATGGTGTGTGGCGTTGGGTTGCTGCATACCAAGTCAGTCATCGTTCCGTCACTGCTGCACGGCTTGTTTCATAGTTGATCTTCCATGGGCTGGGAGGCTCGTACTCTGATATCATTGATACAACACAGAGGTGACACACAGTATTATATAGCAGTTCACATTGTGCCATTCAGTTCATTGACTGTTTTCACCCAAAATCAAATCCCCCTGAGGCACACATCGGATTTCTCCATCCTCCCGCATCACCCACCAAGTGCACCCAGGTCCTCGAGCAAAAGCAATCCCACGAATGGCTTTGCCTTTGCCTGAGGCAGGAAGAACCCAGACTGTGTTGCCCAGCATACTTTTTGTGTGCACTACAGGGACTCCATCCCCTTCCACAGGATGTAGGATTTCTGACTGGGCAGGGCCAGCTCGCCTGGCAGATCCCCTCCTGTTGACTAACCACGTGGCTTTTGCTAAATGTGTATCCCAGTGTTTAAATGTTCCACCCCCCATTGCTCTCAGTGTCATCTTTAATAGTCCATTGTATCTTTCGATTTTCCCAGAGGCTGGTGCGTGATAGGGGATGTGATACACCCACTCAATGCCATGCTCTTTGGCCCAGGTGTCTATGAGGCTATTTCGGAAATGAGTCCCATTGTCTGACTCAATTCTCTCTGGGGTGCCATGTCGCCACAGGACTTGTTTCTCAAGACCCAGGATAGTGTTCCGGGCAGTGGCGTGGGGGACAGGATATGTTTCCAGCCAGCCAGTCGTTGTTTCTACCATTGTAAGCACATGGCGCTTGCCTTGGCGGGTCTGTGGGAGTGTGATATAGTCAATGTGCCAGGCCTCCCCATATTTGTATTTCAGCCATCGTCCCCCACACCACAGAGGCTTTACCCGCTTCGCTTGCTTGATTGCAGCGCACGTGTCACATTCGTGGATAACCTGTGCAATAACGTCCATGGTCAAGTCCACCCCTCGATCACGAGCCCACTGTATGTTGCATCTCTCCCTTGATGGCCTGAGGTGTCATGGGCCCACCGAGCTAGAAATAGTTCACCCTTTTGCTGCCAGTCCAGATCCACCTCAGCCACTTCAATCTTGGCAGCCTGATCCACCTGCTGGTTGTTTCGATGCTCTTCAGTGGCCCGACTCTTGGGGACGTGAGCATCCACATGCCGTACCTTTACAACCAGTTTCTCTACCCGGGCAGCAATTTCTTGCCACAATGTGGCAGCCCAGATGGGTTTGCCTCTGCGCTGCCAGTTGCTTTGCTTCCATTGCTGCAGCCAGCCCCACAGGGCATTTGCCACCATCCAGGAGTCAGTATAGAGATCGAGCACTGGCCACTTTTCCCGTTCAGCGATGTCTAAGGCCAGCTGGATGGCCTTTACCTCTGCAAAGTGGCTCGGTTCACCTTCTCCTTCAGCAGTTTCTGCTACTTGTCGTGTAGGACTCCATACAGCAGCCTTCCATCTCCGGTGCTTTCCCACAAGGCGACAGGACCCATCAGTGAACAGGGCATATTGCTTCTCATCTTCTGGCAGTTTGTTATACAGTGGGGCTTCTTCAGCACGTGTCACCTCCTCCTCTGGTGATAATCCAAAATCTTTGCCTTCTGGCCAGTCCACAATCACTTCCAAGATCCCTGGGCGACTGGGGTTTCCTACTCGAGCCCGCTGGGTGATCAGTGCAACCCATTTACTCCACATAGCATCAGTTGCATGGTGTGTAGAGGGGATGTTTCCTTTGAACATCCAGCCCAGCACTGGCAGTCGGGGTGCCAGGAGCAACTGTGCTTCAGTACCAACCACTTCTGAAGCAGCTCGAACCCCTTCATATGCTGCCAATATCTCTTTTTCAGTTGGAGTATAGCGGGCTTCGGACCCTCTGTATCCCCGACTCCAAAACCCTAGGGGTCGACCCCGGGTCTCCCCTGGTGTTTTCTGCCAGAGGCTCCAGGTAGGGCCATTCTTCCCAGCTGCAGTGTAGAGCACATTTTTTACATCTTGTCCTGCCCGGACTGGCCCAAGGGCTGCTGCATGAACTATCTCCTGTTTAATCTGTTCAAAGGCTTGTCGTTGCTCAGGGCCTCATTTGAAATCATTCTTTTTCTGGGTCACTTGATAGAGAGGGCTCACGATCAGACTGTAATTTGGAATATGCATTCTCCAAAAACCCACAACGCCCAAGAAAGCTTGTGTTTCCTTTTTGCTAGTTGGTGGAGACATGGCTGCTATTTTGTTGATCACATCCATTGGGATCTGACAACGACCATCTTGCCATTTGATTCCTAAGAACTGGATTTCTCGTGCAGGTCCCTTCACCTTACTTTGTTTTATGGCAAAACCAGCTTTCAGAAGGATTTGGACTATTTTCTCACCTTTCTCAAAAACTTCTTCCGCTGTGTTGCCCCACACAATGATGTCGTCAATGTATTGAAGGTGTTCTGGAGCTTCTCCCTGTTCCAGTACAGTCTGAATCAGTCCATGGCAAATGGTAGGACTGTGTTTCCACCCCTGGGGCAGTCGATTCCAGGTGTACTGGACGCCCCTCCATGTGAAAGCAAACTGTGGCCTGCACTCTGCTGCCAGAGGGGTTGAGAAGAATGCATTAGCAATATCAATTGTGGCATACCACTTGGCCGCCTTTGACTCCAGTTCGTATTGAAGTTCTAGCATGTCTGGCACAGCAGCACTCAATGGTGGAGTGACTTCATTCAGGCCATGGTAGTCTACTGTTAGCCTCCACTCTCCGTTAGACTTCCACACTGGCCATATGGGACTGTTAAAGGGTGAGTGGGTCTTACTGATGACTCCTTGGCTCCTCAGTTGGTGAATGAGTTTATGGATGTGGATCAGAGAGTCTCTGTTGGTGCGATATTGCCGCCGGTGCACTGTTGTGGTGGCGATTGGCACCTGTTGTTCTTTGACCTTCAGCAGCCCCACCACAGAAGGGTCCTTTGAGAGACCAGGCAAGGTAGACAGCTGTTCAGTTTCCTCTGTCTCCAAGGCAGCTACACCAAAAGCCCACTTGTAACCTTTTGGGTCCTTGAAATACCCTCTCCTGAGGTAGTCTATGCCAAGGATGCATGGAGCCTCTGGGCCAGTCACAATGGGGTGCTTCTGCCACTCATTGCCAGTTAGGCTCACTTCGGCCTCCAATACAGTTAGCTCTTGAGATCCCCCTGTCACTCCAGCAATGCTGATGGGTTCTGCCCCTATATAGTTTGATGGCATTAAGGTGCACTGTGCGCTGGTGTCCACTAAAGCTTTATACTCCTGTGGGTCGGACGTGCCAGGCCATCGGATCCACACAGTCCAGTAAGCCCGGTTATCCCTTTCCTCCACCCGGCTGGAGGCAGGGCCCCTCTAGTCCTGATCATGGCAGTCACAACTCACTTCCTGTAAATGTGAATCAGGAGTCCCTCTATTACACTTAGAAATAAAATCTGCGCTTCTACTCCTCTGTCTGGGGACTTGCTCGCTGGAAACTGGAGCAGCAGCTTTCCTGGAAGAGCCTCCCTGAGTGACTGTTCTTCCTTGCAGTTCATGTACTCGTGCCTGTAGGGTCGAAGTAGGCTTGCCATCCCACCTCATCATGTCCTCTCCGTGGTCACGCAGGTAGAACCATAGGGTGGCCCGTGGTGTGTATCCCCTTCTTTGAGCCAAAGGACGCTTATTCCTAACAGCTGAGACACTGCTCTGTCGAGGTGGGGAGTAGGACAGATCTTCTTTGAGTTGCTGGACCTCTTGGGATAGTTTCTCCACAGCAGAGACAAGCGAGGAAGAGATATTTGTGTCGTAATCCCGGAGTCTATCTATCACCTCTGCCACCGTTGGTGTCTCGTCATCTTTCCAGGACATCACTGCCAATGAGTTTGCATACGAGGATGGTGCGCTCCGTACAAACTTCCGCCACATGGGTCGTGTGCACTCGGCTTCATCTGGATCTTTGGATGACCGTTGATCGTCCAGGTCACCATAAATCACCTCAAACACAGCTAATTCCCTGAGATACTGGATGCCTTTCTCCATAGGTGTCCATTTTCCTGGGCGATATGTAACATCTTCTTTAAAGGGATACCTTTCCTTCACTCCAGACAGGAGTCGCCTCCAGAGGCTGAGGGCTTGTGGTTTTTTCCCAATTGCTTTGTCAACGCCCCCTTCCCCAGAAAGGGATCCCAATTGTTTGGCTTCTTTTCCCTCTAGTTCCAGGCTACTGGCCCCATTATCCCAGCATCGGAGCAGCCAGGTGACAATGTGCTCACCTGAACCACGGCTATAATCTTTTCGCATATCTCGCAACTCGCTTAAGGACAGGGATCGGGTGGTCTCTATTTCATTTATTACTTCTCCCTCCTCTCCCCACGATGGCCCTGGTTCTTCATCATCCCGTTCTAAACGAGTTGATGTCCGCTTCCAATATTTCGTCTTGTGTATGGGGGCAACTGATACCGGTACGGGTTTATTTTCTGAGCTAGCTCCGGTACTTGTTGTGGGGGTTTGAGTGGCTGCAGTGCCTGTTGTCAGGGCTGGATTGTCTACAGTGCCAGTCACTTTGCCTTTCAATCCAGAGACCTTCTCTTCCCCCTGGGGGCACTGAATACTGTTGAGCAGGGCTCGGTATGCATGGGCCAGACCCCAGCATGTTGCAGTTATCTGTGTCTCTCTGGAGTTCCCAGCGTAACAACATACTTTCTCCAAATATTCTACTAGTTTTTTAGGATTCTGCACTTGTTCGGGGGTGAAACTCCAAAACACTGGGGGTGCCCACTGCCCTAGGTATTTGCCCATGCTATCCCACATGCCCTGCCACTCGTAACTATCAAGCCTCGGGGCAGATTTCTGGGTGATATTCTTAAGTTGCTTAGACAAAACCAAAACAACGTGCCCAAAAACTAACAGTAAGTGCACCTTAACCACCCAAGGATGTTCAAGATACAAAAACGTTGTTGTAACAAAGGCACAGACATCATAGAACGAAGTTGCAAAGATACTATTCTGTATTTCCTCCATATAAAATCTCTCAGAGGAGGAGGTATAATTGCTAAGTGCCTCAACAAGGTGGTATCCGAAGTAAGTACAGTAATGGTTTCAGCAAAAACCCCAAATACCAGATAAAGCTGAAAACGAGTGTTTGTATAACAAATCTTGTAGGCAAAACATTACTAATCACAGCAGAACACAGCAGACTCAACAAACCAACACCGATTTTTAACACCAACTGCAAAAAGGACAACATGGTGCTGTGACCAGCAGCTGTTGTTATCTCCAACCCTTGAGCCCCACGTTGGGCGCCTAAAAGACTGTTGTGGTTTAGCGGCAGCTCAGCCCCACACAGTCACTTGCTCACTCCCCACCGGTAGATGGGGGAGAGAATCAGAAGGGTAACGCTCGTGGGTTGGGATAAGAACAGTTTAATAATTAAAATTAAAAGAAACAACAGTAGAAATGCAATGTAAAGGAGAACAATGAGAGGCGCAAAGCCCCAGGGGAGGGGGGAAGGGAGGGGAGAGGGGGAACGAACCGCCAGAACAAACCGCACGCGCTGCAGTCGCCCGCCGACCCGACGCCGCGCCGCCTCTGCGCTGCCACGGCCCCCCCTCAATATACTGGTCATGGTGTCACATGGTATGGAATGAACCTGCCATTGGCCAGTCGGGGTCAGCCGCCCCCACCATGGCCCTGCCGCTCCCAGCCCCCCCCGCCACACGGCGGAGCACGGGAAGCTGGAAAGGTAGCCGACCCCCACAGTGAGGAGAATTAACCCCTTCTCAGCCAAAACCAGCACAATCTTACAGGCACTTTAAAGGGGGGGGTGAGGGGTGGGGCGTGGGGAGAGGTTCTTTTTCACTCTGGCCAACAAAAGGTATTTTTCAAGGCTTTCTAGTCAAAGTGGAGAATTAGGTAACTACGTGCTCTACCGTAAAACCAGAAAACTTGTTTTACGCTCAGCAAACTCACAGGGTAATGGTACCGTGAAGCCCACCATTTTACATCATGCCGCTCTCGACTGGACACCCTGCAGCAACAGTGTGGTGACGCAATAGAGAAAATAGACTTCCTAACAAAGAGACGCTCCAAAGCTGCTCCTGAAACAGCGTTATGCAGCACCTGACAACGTTTCCCCCATTAAAAAGCACCTACCCTTCCTGGCTTTTGACTGACCTGAAGGTCAGAAATATTTCCCTTCAAAAGTTCTCTCACCAATAGGGCCGAAGCAGGAGTTTTACAATACTCAGCTTTTTACTGTCTCTCTAGTATGACTGACGCTTGCTGGACAGGTCCAGTGTTGCCTGACATTGGGAGAGACCCTGTTCTTACTTGGCTTGAATAGAAATGATCAGATATTGAAAGAAACAAGTGGATGATGAATGTACTTGGAACAAACCTAGTATAGTGTTTCTTATTCAAAGCTGTGATTTGAAATAGCTTTTGCAGCAAGAGCGAAGAGCCTCACGTCAGGTTTGGACCCTAACAGTGAGGGTTTGGGACCACTAAATGAGGCTTTGTGCGTTAAAAGATGGCTTTGGGCTCTAAAACTCAGTGTGGAAAGAGAGAATGACGGTTTGAGCATTAAGAGACCGCATTCGATGCCAACAGTAAAGGTTTGGGATATAAAAATGAGGCTTGGATAATAAAAATGAGGGTTTAGTACCTAAATGTGAGGGCTTGGGGCTTTAAAGGAGGCACTGAGCATTAAAGAAGGGGTTTGGGCCCCTCTTGGCTGTTAAAAATGAGGCTTTGAGGATTAATCAAGGGGTTTGGACTGAAACGCACGGTTTAGAACTAAAAAAATGACTGTTTGAGCATTAATAGAGCGGATTTGATGCTAAATGGGAGGCTTTGGGACCTAAAAAGGAGGCCACTGAGTATTAAGAGGGGTTTGGACCCTGAAAGTGAGGCTTTGGGACCTAAAACTGAGGCTTTGCAGGTGAAAAAAGGGCTTTGGACACTAAAAATGAGGTTTTGGCACTTCAAAGTGAGCTTTTGGATGCTACAAGTGAGGCTTTGGGACGTTAAAGGAGGCTTTGGGACGTTAAAGGAGGCACTGGGACGTTAAAGGAGGCACTGGGACGTTAAAGGAGGCACTGGGACGTTAAAGGAGGCACTGGGACGTTAAAGGAGGGGTTTGGATGCTTGGAGTGTGGCTTTGGGTGGTAAAACTGAGGCTCTGACCTTTAAAACTGGGGTTTGGACCCTAAAAGTGAGGGCTTGGGACCTAAGAATGAGGGTTTGACCCTAAAAAAGACAGGTTTGGACCTGAAAAGTGAGGGTTTGGGATATGAAAAGGAGGCTTTTAGACTTAAAACAGGGATTTGGAACACCAAAAATGAGGGTTTGGGTCTTAAAATAAGGCTTTGAGCCTTAAAAGAGGGGTTTGGACCCTGAAAGTGTGGCATTTAGACCTAAACCTGAGGCTTTGAACCTAAAAGACAGGTTTGGACCGTGAATGTGAGGGTTTGGGATTTAAAAATGAAGCTTTGAGCCTTAAAACAGGGGTTTGGAACAAAAAAAAATGAGGCTTTGGGACCTAAAATAAGGCTTTGGGCCTTAAAAGAGGCGTTTCGACCCTGAAAGTGAGGGTTTGGGATCTACAAATGAGGGTTGGCAGTTGAAAATAGGGCTTTGGACATTACAAATGAGGTTTTCATACGTAAAAGTGAGGTTTTAATGCTTAATAGAGCAGTTTGGACCCTGAAAGTGGAGGTTTAGAAAAGAAAACTGAGGCTTTGAGCCTTAAAAGACGTGTTTGGCAGCTAAACGTGAGGCTTTGCAAGATATAGAAGAGGCTTTGAGAGTAAATATGACAGGTTTGCACCCTGAGAGAGAGGGTCTGGGACCTTAAGAGGAGGCTTTGAGCCTTAAAAGAGGGTTTGGAACTCAAAAAAATGAGGGTTGGCAGGACCCTATAAGCAGAGGCTGCGGGCCCCATAAGCGGAGGCTGCAAGGTTTAAAACTGGTTTAGACACTGAAAGTGAGGCTTTGGGGGGTAAAAATGAGGCTTTGAGCATAAAAAGAGGGGTTTGGACCCTGAACGTGAGGGTTTGGGATCTAAAAATGAGGCTTTGCCAGTGGAAATAAGGCTTTGGACATAAAAAATGAGGTCTTGGCTCCTAAAAGTGAGCTCAGGTTTGGGTGCTAAAAGTGAAACTTTGGAACCTAGAAATGAGGCTTTGAGCCTTAAACAAGGGGGTTTGACTCTCAAACGTACCGTTTGGAAGGAAAAAATCATGATTTGAGCATTAATAGACAGGATTCGATGCTAGAAGGGAGGGCTTTATGTCCCAAGCCCGTCTTTCAACACTCAAAGCCTCATTTTTCAGTCCCAAACCCTCACTTTCAAGGTCGAAACCCCTCATTTAAGGCACAAAGCCTCCTTTTTTTCACAGCCAAACTCTGTCTTGTGGGTCCAAACCCCACTTTTAAGGCACAAAGCCTCATTTAGGAGTCCGAAACCCTCACTTTTAAGCTCCAAACCTATCTTTTCCACGCAAAGCCTCATTTTTATATCCCAAACCCTCAATTTCAGGGTCCATACCCCACTTTTAAAGCTAAAAGCCTCCGTTTTAAATTCCAAATCTTCACTTCTAGGGTCTGTGGTGGTTTGGCCGGCAGCTCAGCCCCACGCAGTCGCTCGCCCCCTCCCCCACCGGTAGATGGGGGAGGGAATCAGAACGGTAACGCTCGTGGGTTGGGATAAGAACAGTTTCATAAATGAAATTAAAAGAAACAACAACAGAAATGCAATGGAAAGGAGAACAACGAGAGGCGCAAAGCCCCGCGGGGTGGGGGGAAAGGGGGGGGAAGGGCGGGGGGGGGGGGGCGGGAGAGGGGGAACGAACCGCCGGAACGAACCGCACGCGCCGCCGCCGCTCACCCACCGCCGACCCGACGCCGCGCCGCTCCCGAGCCGCAACTGCCCCCCCCACCCCACCTCACCCCCTTAATATCCTGGTCGTGGTGTCACGTGGTATGGAGTGAACATGCCACTGGCCAGTCGGGGTCAGCCGCCCCCACCGCGGCCCCTCCCAGCCCCACCCCACCCCCCGCAGCAGAGCGCGGGAAGCCGGAAAGGCAGCCGCCCCCCACGGTGAGGAGAATTAACCCCTTCTCAGCCAAAACCAGCACAGCCGCCTCCCCTTATTCCACACCGCTCACGCCATGCCCAGGTCCCATACCTGGGCTGCTGCACGCCGAGTCAGGCATCCTTCCGTCACTGCTGCACTCTGCTTGTTTCACAGTTTATCTTCCATGGGTTGGGAGGCTCGTACTCTGGTATAATGGATACAACACAGAGGTGACACACAATATTATATAGCAGTTCACATTGCCCCATTCAGTTCATTGACTGTTTTCGCCCAAAATCAAACCCCCTTGAGGCACACATCGGACTTCTCCGTCCTCCCGCATCACCCACCAAGTGCACCCAGGTCCTCGAGCAAAAGCAATCCCACGAATGGCTTTGCCTTTGCCTGAGGCAGGAAGAACCCAGACTGTGTTGCCCAGCATACTTTTTGTGTGCACTACAGGGACTCCATCCCCTTCCACAGGATGTAGGATTTCTGACTGGGCAGGGCCAGCTCGCCTGGCAGATCCCCTCCTGTTGACTAACCATGTGGCTTTTGCCAAATGTGCACCCCAGGGCCTGAATGTCCCACCCCCCATTGCTCTCATCGTAGTTTTTAACAGTCCATTGTACCGCTCCATTTTCCCAGAGGCTGGTGCGTGACAGGGGGTGTGATACACCCACTCAATGCCGTGCTCTTTGGCCCAGCTGTCTATGAGGTTGCTTTGGAAATGAGTCCGCTGTCTGACCACTCTCTGGGGTGCCATGTCGCCACAGGACTTGTTTTTCCAGACCCAGGATGGTGTCCGGGCAGTGGCGTGGGGATGGAATATGTTTCCAGCCAGCCGGTCGTTGCATCCACCATTGTAAGCACACGGCGCTTACAATGAACAGGGCGTATTGCTTTTCATCTTCCGACAGTTTGTTATACAGTGGGGCCTCTTCAGCACGTGGCACCCCCTCCTCTGGTGATATTCCAAAGTCTTTGCCTTCTGGCCAGCCCATGGTCACTTCCAAGGTTCCTGGGCCACTGGGGTTTCCTATTCAAGCCCGCTGGGTGACCAGTGCGACCCATTTACTCCATGTAGCATCACTTTGTGCTAATCCCACCTGGCACTGCTTGTGGTTCTCCCGAGTGCGGGGGGCTTTGAAGAGCTCTTGGCGCACAATGGGCACCCAGCCTCTGTTCGCACCATATCCGATCGTCGCTCATGGGCTCTCCCCTGAGCCCGTCTGACCGTACGCCGGCAGAGTGGGGTTATAACCGTGCCAGGAGCTCTCCAGCACTCCCTGACCATGATCACCAAAGACCTCTCTCTAACAAATGATCAAGTGCCTCCTCTTCATAAGCGAGCAGGCAAATGCACACACAAGCACTGCTCTCTGCCAGGAGAGCCCTCACTGACTGTTTAAATTAAGAATCAAGACTGGCAAGCACACTTGACAGTAACACTCAGTTCCAGGAGGACAGAAACACAGATAAAATCTAGCCACTGCTTCACACCAGGAAAGTGATAAATGCCGGTCTTTTGCGTTACGCTGACATGAGTGTTAGTAACGGGAGATAAAGGAACTGACTGGCCTCCAGCTGCGTATTAGCGACAGCTGCTTCCAGTTGGTTCTTTGACTCAAGGCTTACCTGGCCCACGGAACTGCTGGATCCTGCGGAGATGAGCATGCCGTTCTCGTCCTTTAGGAAGCTCCTCTGAGACCAATAGGCTGGATCAGAAGCAAAGGCTTTCCTGTGCCCTGGATTCCTAGGGTCACACACGCTTGTGCTCACAGAAGTCACACACCTCCTTCCTGCATCCTTCTCTCTCTGTCTGTATTCAAATTACAGCCGTAGTATCAAACTACCAGCAATCAGGCTTTCACTAATAAGTCATGGTCTAGTCTGGGTTTAAACCCAGTTCAAGAGCAAGGCACACCACACCGATGGCTGCTGTGGGATAAGCCTGCTCTTGAACCACACCGGGTGATGCACAACCCAGGAGTGAGTGACCTGAACCAATAGGCACATCAGGAACCGCCACTTGCATTTTTCCCTCTGCCTCATGTATGGGTCACCCACACAGCACAGTGCATTGGGAAACGCTTTTTATTTGAGGAACAGATGTCATTCAAAAGGAACCGCAGAACATTTCTCTATGAGCATCCAAAGGCACTCATTATCATGACTGCTTTGGTGAGAACAGCATTCCTGCGATGGAAACCTGCAAGTTTTGCACAGAAGACAAAAGTACCAACAACATAAGAAACAAATGCAATCTTACTACGAGAAATTCTATTATTTCATAGCATTTTCCAGCTAGCCTAGACTAAGAGGTTACAAGCATTGCCTAACAACTCACAAGAGACTATGGTTGGTAACATGGGAAGGGATGAATTGCAGCAAATAAATGGAGTGCGCTGACAACCCTGAGAGTCATCTTCCATGGGAAGGGGTTCTGATGGGGGATTAAACTACTTAGTTATCTGCGGCCTTATTTGCACGCCGGGCATGTCCTTGTAGTACGATCTGTCCAAGGTCTTGGTCTTTTCTCATGACAAAAGGACAGCAGAGAAGGACAGTAACTGACCTTCATTGCCCTCAAGTCCAAGTATACCAGAATTGAGGTTGATTTGGCCCTACCACCTGTAGGAAACTCATCTGACAGCTACTGGCCTCTTTCCTGCTCTTTATCGTTCTGCCTATTTTAAAGTAAAAGAGGCAGAAACAAAGCAGAAAGATGTCAGCAAGTGGGAAGAGATCACTATTTGATCACACAATCAAGTCTAGCAAGATGTGTACACCAATAGCTTGATGCTAATCATTGTTTTAGTTTCAGCTCTCTGAAATTCTCTAAACACATTTACCATAATGTAAATATATCTATTTTGCATAACAAACATTATCATAACAGAAAAAACTCTCTCTCAACTGGGTTTCTGCTCATTTCCTACCCATAACTCTCTAACTTTGGCCAATACACGACTGCTGAAAGGTGCTCTTGGATCCACATTTCCTGCATTAGCTGGTTTTGTTACCGTCGAGAATGGCTTTGGTCTTGCGGCTGTAAAGCATGAGGGAAAAACGATCAGCCTGGTGCAATCAAAGCGATGGTTAGTTGTGCGTTATGTTCCCCCCCAAAATTACCTCCTCTTGGTCCGGATGAAGGCAGACGGGAAGGCTTGGCTCTCCCTGCAGCCAGCTGCCTCGGACCTCTAGGAAGGGTCTTGCTGTGTTGGCCTGAGAGAGAATTTCTGGCAACTGCTCTCTGTCTCCAGCGAGGAGCACGATCGTTCTGATGAACAAAAAGCGTAAAGCAAGAAGTTTCACCCCATTTTTTAGCCAAGCGGAAGGAAGACTAGAATAATAACAGAACATACAACTTATAGTTAGAACCATGCCGGCACTCTGCAGAACCTCATTCTGACACGCTTGTCAGCACCCACAAGTTTCGCGTGGCTGACAAAACAGCAGCCTTGCCCTTGTTTTTCCTGAAACGCCACTGCCCCAGGTGACTGAATCTCCAGGGCAACGGCGGGTTACGTTGGACAAAAGGAAGTGAGGATTAAAACGAGGAAGAGAAAGCTACCTACACACCCCTTCCCCCTGGATGGAAGCTTTCAAATGCAGGACCTAAACCTTCCAAAGCCACCTGGGTAAGTTTGCTTCCCTGGAGAACTATGGTTCCCTGAAACAGCAAGTGGATCACAGAACCACAACAGAAGTTCCCATAACACAAAATTTGACCTGCCTATTTTGAGATACAGAAGTTAGGTAAGAATTTTTGTCCTAGAAGTGGTAAAATGAAAGCTGTGGAATTGCAGACCTCACGCTATAACTTGAGGAAATAATAAAAAGAACAACCCGTAATGTAAATGTTGCCTGTGGGTTGGCACCCAGAGTTGCGTGCAAGATACCAGAGATGACATACAACACACTCTTCATTCCACAGTGACCCAAACAACTTCCAATCATCCGAACCCTACATAACGTACGTCGCTGAATATCTGAACGGTAAGAGCGGCTGACAGGAAAGATACTTATTTCATCCTCAGATGCAAACAAACTATCAGAAGTGGAGTCAACAACAGCCTGGAACACGGAATTTCCAACTGCACGGGGCAGCTTTGGAGTAGTGACACATTTTGTTCAACTTTTAGGTTCAGCTGTAACGTAAGGTGCAGAGGCTTATTGCAAGTATTTCAAAGAAGGGTGTGATAAAGAAAGCAGGATTCTTACTGAGCGCTGTTAAACCGGTTAGTAACCCCTGAGAGAAACTGGCTCACTTGGCAGGACTTTTACGCTTACCGTGAGATGAACGTTCATCGCCTGGTTCAGCTGTGCTGCTGCCGTACAGTTGGCACGCTGCAGGTGCTGGACTAAAAGAATTTCATGAGTCTGTAAAAATTTCTCCAAACACTTCTACGAGAAATAACACATTTTAAAACATATATGACGATCCTGCCTCTTCTCTTGGCAAAGAAGATTTTTTTCTTGCCCACACTTACTTGTTCAGAGTCTGCGAAAGGCAGCTTCAGGAAGTCTTCCACTAGTCCTGTCTCCCGACAGATGTCATACATATCTTTTAATAGCTCTTCCTCCTGTAACTGAGCAGCATCTTCCTGCAGCAGACCCCAAGCCTCCGCCATGCACCTGTAGTTAATTTTTTGAGATGTAAAGGCGTATTAATAGTATAACTAAAAAGATGCCCCACAATTACTGTGCTCAAAGTTTAAAGGAAATTTAGGGGATTGTGATTTCTAGTGTTTGTTCTCCACCTTTCGCAGTATTTCAATGCCAAAATGGTGGCATATATTTCTTTACCTATTGGACAACAGCACAGTGAGGAAAAGCCACTCTTCACAACTGCTTGAGAATGGTGGCTTCATCACCTGCATGTATCTGAGGGCTCGCCTATGCTCTCCTTGGCACATGAGGGACTGAAGAATTCTCACGTGTTGCCACGACACAGGTTTGACTGTAGCTGGGTGAAAGAGCAGGGCCAGGGAATTCTGCAGAAGGTGGAGATCAGGTTTACTAAGATCACAGAATCCCAGGTTGGAAGGGACCTCAGCGATCACCTAGCCCAACCTTTCTGGGAAGAGCCCAGTCTAGACAAGATGGCCCAGCACCCTGTCCAGACGACTCTTGAAGGTGTCCAACGTGGCCGAGTCAACCACCTCCCTGGGGAGATTATTCCAACGGTGACTGTCCTCAGTGTGAAAAATTTCCCTCTGGTGGCCAATCGGAATCTCCCCAAGAGCAACCTGTGGCCATCCCCCTTGCCCTCTCCATGCGACTCCGTGTAAAAAGGGAGTCTCCACCTTCTTTGTAGCTACCCCCTAAGTGCTGGTACACGGGGATGAGATCCCCTCTGAGCCTCCTTTTCTCAAGGCTGAACAAACCCAGCTCTCCCAGCCCATCCTCGTATGGCAGCTTCCCAGTCCTCTGATCATCCTGGTGGCCCCTCTCTGGACCCCTTCCAGCCTGGCCACATCCTCTTTGTACAGAGGGGATCAGACTGGACACACAAGCACACAACAAAACTGTTCAAAAGTTTCTTCAGTAAGGGTGAATGTCCTTGATACCGGACAGGTAAATATAAATTCTTTACTATTTGCAGGAAAAAAAAAAAAAAAAACAGTTACCCATACAGAAAAAAACCAGAGTCTTTTAAAAGGAGTGATTCACACTTGGCTAGGGTAACCAAATCCCCATAGGCAAACATCACTTCTTATAAATACAAGTTATTCTCCCAGACAGGTTGTATTAAAATTGTGACAGGCAAAGAGCAACCCTCAGCGTCAGAAGGAACATGAATTAGATTGAAGAGTCACTTTTGCGGTCTTCTGTCTCAAATCTTGCTGCTAGGATGGTCGTTTGACTATTTAAAGTACCCAAACCACTGCTTTTGAGAAAGTGCTCGACTGCTCTGCTGAGAACAACCTGAACAGACGGCTTTGGCAAGTCACACGTCAAGCATTAACGTTGACTTCTTCATTGTCTTAATCCATTTCCTGTCAACGTAATTAAAACCAAACTGCAGATCATGACGTATTGCTGAAGGTGCTGCTGGAGCAGGATTACAAAAGAAGCTTCCCATGTTTTATCACCTGTTGTTAGCTAAGCACCAGGTTTTTAAAGTCATTTGCTAGATCATAGCCTTGTACCACAACGTATGCCTAACTAAACTGTCACATGCTTACTTCATAGTCCTTGTGGTCTAGAAGCCAAAATCCTTGAATAAGCTTAACAAGGCCCGAAGGGATGGCAAAGGCAGCTGCGAAGAGGTCGACAGAAGATTCTGTTTTGTCCGGAAAGGAATGCATGATGTCTAGCAGCAAGTAAATTGTCTGATATCAAGTATCTAATTAAGGCTAATAAATTTGCAAGACCAACAATTTATCACAGGAAATAATCACATGAAATAATATTATTCCTATGATTAATATAATAGGAATAAATAATAAAAGGAAATAAGAATATCATAGTGGTAGGACGCAGAAAATACTCATGTATTAGTCTTGCCGTTTTACGCTGTTGCAACCTGAAGGTAGTCAGGCCCTAACAACAAAATTGCATTCTGAATAAATAACCAGAAAGACAGACTCTCTGATTTCTCTAAGGAATTCAGGAAGGTTGCCTTTCGATATTTAAACAGTTCCGTTGGAAACTCAGGCTCCCTCTTTAGTCACTGGAGCCACCGGCTGGACATTCAAAACACGTGAACGGCCAATGCTTGATTATTAAAGCAAACAAATTCTACAGCTGGTTTTTCCCTCCCTTCCAGCATATATGAAACAACTGAAATCAGGGTGTCCTTACAGCACAGCTTAGCTCTGAATGATTAAAACTGGATTTAAACCAGTATGTGGATCACTCATCAGCAGTGTCGTTTTCCCTTTCTGACAGCTGTTTTGGGGGGTCTATTCTCATCAGAGAGCTCCGGGGTGCAACAGCTTTTAAAGCCCCTGCTCTCTAGGCTCCCCTCTCGGGCCAGGCAACAAACAACCAAAGCAACACAGTGTATTTCGGCAGCTTAAAAATTCAGTTTCTGCCCAGTGGCTTTTCTCTTCTCTCTCTTTATTATTCTGTGTGCCCGCACTTGTAACAGCACAAAAGCAAGCCCTCTTAGCTGTGCTGGAGAATGGATGATTTCAGCAAAATCAGGTCCTGGTAAACCACTGTCAGAAATCCTTTTGCTCTGAAGCAGCACATTCTAAGTGCATCGCTCGAGGAAGCAGCTGTTTGCTACAGGTATGGGTGCTTCAAAAATGAAAAACAGTTTACGTTTTGAGAAAATCTAGGGGAGCTTTCTACCTTTAACATTGCTTAGTAAACCTCTTTTCTCACATCAGAAAAGATTTTGCAACAAAACAATTTAAAAATTCCTAAAAAATCCACAGTACAAACAAATAATCAAAGCTTCCTTCTGTGCCTTCATTCTAAACTACATGTTTTCCCTTGCACTGTGTTTGAAGCATAAATTAGAAAATGCATCGAACGCGTAGGTGACAGACATTTCAGACCACTGATGCGCGTATACTGGAGGTGTGACAGAAATAACTCCAAGGGATACAATTGCATGTTTGTGGCTTTCTTCAACGCCTTCTAGCAAATAGAGCTCCAGCAGTGCCTGGAATGAAAAGGGAAAAGGTTTTTAAAAACTCCTCTCTTTGAGAAATCATTGGCTTTGGGGGAGGGCTGGGCTGGGGCTGGGGTCTGTGGTGGTGGTGGTTGTTTTCAGGGAACACAACACTCACCCGTAAACTAGGAGGTGGGTATTTCCCAGTTCCTCCTTCCTCTCTCCGCCACATCTCCTCAACTTGGTCTCCCAACTGGGAAACCATACCATCGACCATCAGGCAGTCAGAGTCCCATTTGCCTCTGGAACAAAACGTAGCGGGGATTTGACAGAGGAAAACACTAATTCCAGCCTCGCGGTGTCACAGATTTCCTCCAGCCACAACAAAACCAGCAAAAGCTCCCACGAGCCCAAGAACGGAACAAACAGACACAGGCATGATCGTGACTTGAAATAGACTGGAAAGAAATTTCTCAGTCAGGTGAAAGGTGTTCATTAGATCATAGTGAACTATTAAAGGAGCTCCACGTACAAATCCTAGAAGCTCCCCTATTAAGGGGAAAGTTGCAGTGACCTTTTAGTTTTCGGTTTTTCTTTTGTGCCGCATTACTTGTAATACAAAGGCAATGTGAGCAAAGCTACCCCAAATCTCACGCCTCCAGCGGGAGTGTTCCCACACACAGCGGTGAGACCACAGCACGGAAATGTCCGGCTTTGTTCTCAGCACCTCGCTTCTGTTACTGAAAAACAGTCACGGTCACAAAGCTGAGCCCACAGCTGAATTCTGGTACCACCTGAAGCAGCACGTTTGTGCCTCTGCACATGCCATCACAGTGACGGAGGGCTGGCCTGTTAAACACTGCATTCCTCAGAAGCCCATCGCAGGCTCCTGCGGGCTGCGACGCCAGCCTTTCATTTCCCGAGGAGGATGAGCAGAAGCAGCACGCTGGAGGTGGTGCTTCTAAGGAGCCCGTGAGCCTGTACGAGAGTTACCTCAGAAGGAACCTCAGGAAGAGGAGCTTGAAAGCCAACGCCTGACATAGAGCAGCCTCCACCTGGACTCCTCCTGCAGCACCTTGTTCACGGTGCCACAGCCTGAGCTTCTTTAGGACTTCCTTTAGTTACAGTACAGGTGCCAAATTAAAATCTGTTCTCACCTAACCCAAGGCACATCACCTATATGCCAGGGAGCCAGTCCAGGAAAGGGAGTTCCCGTGAGGAAGGCACTTTTATCCAGTCGCCAGGAGAGCGCTGGCTGTGCCAGCTGCGTGGACCTCTGCCCATCTCCTTAAATGACACCGAGGTGCTTGGGAGTAGGAGATTTGGGCCAATCCCCTTATCGCCATCTACTACTCGTCAAGGAGAGAGATTATTTTTGGTTTTTAAAACATGCTTTCTTCTGTGTCCAGAACAATTGCTCTGCAAAGGCCGTGCCTCGCTGACCTGGCCGTGACTGATCCTGTCCTCATCACATGCCCTTTTCCAGTAGTCACAAATCACACAGAATAGCCAGTGAATTACGTGCACTTCAAAGAAACGATGATACCAACAAAGGGCACTAAGCAGAGGTATATATCAACGTTTTAACCCAGGAAAGTAACCTCTGTGTTCTGCAGAACACGCGCATCACTGAAGTCAAGGCTGTTGCCAGCAAATGCATGAAGCGTAGCAAATGCAGTTGTTGATGGAAAAGCCACTCGCTGCCGCTTCTGAAATTTGCAGCGGAACTGTTCTAGAGCTTTCCTGCAATCTTACCTTGATAAACGCTCCAGTTTCTGTCGATGACCCGTGTAGTAGCTCTGAATCAGAGCATAATTGTAGAAAGGTCTAGAGAAACGCATATCACCTCCTACAGGCAATAAATAAGTAGTAAGTTAAAGAGGTCATATCACATTTTCAACCTACAGTTTTTGACTAAAAAAGACAGAACACACAAGCTGAGCATCAAAATCACAGGCCAGCCTCTGACTTTGAAAGAAGCCAATCCTCCTTCTGCCTTTGCTAAAAGAGACCGAAGACACAGGAGTCAATTCCTTCTTGTCCCAAGCGCCATTTCAAGTTTACAGCTGAGGTCGCATCCAGAACATGTAGTGTCAGCTGAGGTTCACTATAAAGAAAAAACCCCAATTCTCAAAGGGAATGGGTGTTTAAACACGTCACGTGAGCATGCGTAAGGCAATTAAGGCTGACAATAGAATTTATAACCCATCCAAATGATGAACTATTTCCAAGGTGTATTTTTTCCTCAAACAATCAGTAACAAGTTCAAAACATGCAGGCCGTGCTTTTACTGTAAAATCAAGCATTCCCGTGTTGGTGCTTTAGGAGTTACTTGTTTAAAATCCCAAGTATTTCAAGCTGTGGGCACGAGCAACTCCTTCACTCAGAGGCTTAGTGCTGTTTCTGAGAAACAGCCCGGAAAGAAACTGTTGGCATCATTCTACACGACGTAGTTGAAAAAAACCAGTCAAACCTCCATTTCAGCAGCAGAACTTCAGCATCTGCTGTCACTGAACCGGCACGACTTGGTATTGATGATGCACTGACAGAACCACGGCTAAGCAGCTGTTCATAGGAGCCACTTACTGCTACAAATGCAGGACAGTTTATGCTTACCTGAGCCCTCGGGCAGGAGACGGGACCAACAGAACCAGAGGACCACTCGTGCATACAAAGCTGTGAGGCTGGTTTCTGCCAGCTTCTTTGTCAAGTCTGCAAAACAGGTAAAAACAAGCTTAAGAGGACTGTTGGTATGCAATTTCTTTTGCTTTGCTTTGTTTTGTTTTTTAATAAAACTCCCCTCATTGCACTAAAGCGAAAGTAGAAAAATAACACGGTAGAAATCTTTGCCTCCGCATTTTTTTCGCTCCGTAACACGTCCTTCTCTGAAGAAAAAACCCACAATCACAAGCAACCCCTACAAAGAAGCAGATTCACTAACAGTTACATAAAAAAAGGAAAGCCTGAACAGTTAAATGCACTCATGGATAAGACATCTGTTTTTCACAGAGCAGAGATTTTTACTCTAGCAAAGGGATATTCTCTTTCCTCCTCAATATGCCAAGAACAATTTGTAATAGAAACAGCTACAGAAATTCATGCAACTCACTTCACATGTCACTCATTTATACTTCCTTTCCTTTTTTAGTAATTTCCAATCCAATATTTGCATGCAATTACACACTGCTAGCTGACAATCAAAGGGAGCATTTTTCACAGTGCCACATCCCGCTGCTGTAATTTCAAGCCGGGTGCTTGCACAGCTCCTTGCTGAACGCAGCCTCCCCACCCACTCGCACCAGCCCCACAACAAACTCTTGCCCTGAACTCAACGCGCGTTAAGTGGCAGCCCCAACCCCTCCCATTTAAGCCCCTTCTCCCCGCTACATCTGACTTTCTGCCAATCAGCAAAACCAACAACAGCTCCTCTTCCCACAATTACAGCCCCAGCATCATTCCAAATCTTAATAAAACATACCAGAGAATTAGAAATACTATGACAAACCTTTTCCAGCCAGCTCGTGGGCTACTGTTAGAAAGCAGTTTAAGACTCTGCTAAGGTTGCTCAAAAGCAACTGGCGGCGCTGAAGAGCCTGTAACCTCTGCGGGTCAGTGGAGCTGCAGGAGCCGTCAAACAGCACAACACCTTTTCAAGAGCAAGTAGGAAAGCGTCAGCCTGCAGAGCAAGTTCAGAGTCGCAAAGTGCACTTCCAGATCTGCGGGCAAGACCGTCTACCAGCAGATCACTGAATGAGCTCAGCTGGAAAGAATGACTCTAGGTTTGCAGCATGGCTGCACTAGTACTCACAGATTTGGTCAAATGCGCCTTTTGTATAGATCACTTTGCTCCATGTCCAGTCAAGGGCAAACTCTACATTAGCAGCAGAACTTGGCTGCTCTTTAAAAAGAGAGAACAAAAAAGAAATGAATCAAGAATTCCAAACTAAAAAAATATGCAACATAAAAACCACATAAGAAGTGTTACCTTTAGATGTCCAAAGCTTAATGCAGCCGGTCAGAAGCCCTACAGAACCTGTCTGGGCAGCAGCTGACAAGACCGAGTCTAACTGCTCCTCCTAAATGTAGCAGACAAAGAAAAGGAGAATCCCACCTGCTTTCAACATCCCAACCACCAACAGTAAGTGCTTGTTTCTAACTGTGCCCTCACTCGGGCCTCACAGGCTGGGCTGCTTGTTGCTGGGAGGAGCACAGGAAATTTTCCCTCTGACGTGACAACTTACCAAAGGCTAACTCTGATCTTTAGTCGCATGCCTCTGCTTTATAGTCTCAACTTACTGAGTCCCAATTAACTATTCTCAGCAACGTGCCCTGCTTATACCCACGGCACACGGGGTGCAGAGAAGTTTCCCATCAGGGGTGCATGAAGGGGACAGAACAAACAGAACTCTGCAACGTTTGCATGGAAAGGGCGAAGCCAAGATCAAGTAGCTTTCCAGACTACGAAGACATGAAGCAGTTACGACACCCCAAACATTAAGTTGTCATTTTCTAAAATGACAGAAAAGAAGTGAAACAGTTACGGTCTAATAGGTTTCGGTTTTAGGCACTTCAAACACTGTGTTCTAATGCCGTGGCAATCCTTCAGAAGGGCAAAGCACAGGCAGGCACAGATGTGCGCTGTTAAGGAGTAGCTCATTGCAGCTGGTTCTGGTACTTCTTCCAGGTGAAATGATCATAGAAACATAGAATCACAGAACCATTAAGGTTGGAAAAGCCCTCCAGGATCAGCAAGTGCAACCGTGAACCCAACAATACCATGTCTCCTAAATCATGCCCTCAAGTGCCACGTCTACATGTCTTTTAAATACCTCCAGGGATGGTGAGTCCCCCACCTCCCTGGGCAGCCTCTTCCAAGGCCTGACCACTCTTGCAGGGAAGACATTTTTCCCAATATCCCATTGAAACCTCCCCTGACGCAGCTTGAAGCCCTTTCCTCTCGTTCTATCGCTAGTGACCTGGGAGAAGAGGCCAACCCCCACCTCACTACAACCTCCTTTCAGGTAGTTGCAGGGAGCGATAAGGTCTCCCCTCAGCCTCCTCTCCTCCAGGCCAAACAACCCCGGTTGCCTCAACCTCTCCTCGTAAGACCTGCTCTCTAGGCCCTTCACCAGCTTTGTTGCCCTTCTCTGGACACGCTCCGGCGACGCGATGTCCTTCTTGTACTGCGGGGCGCAAACCTGATCCTGCATCAAATCTTCCTTTTTTGGGGTTTTGATTTTTGTTTGTTTCTTTCATTTTTTAAGCACATTCAAAACTATCTTTCCCTTCTAGGAAAAATCATCACATTCAAAGCCATTTCTGCACATGAGGACACACACGGGAGATTTCCATCTTTCTCTGAAAACCAGTGTCAGACAAGGAAACACACCGAGTACGGCTTATGGCGGCAGACAAAACTCCAAACCGAGCGCCTTGTCCCTAATTCTGAAATTTGCCTTGCTCACATTCACAAGCAATCCCTGCTCAAATGCCTAACCAGTCTCTGAATGATAGAGTCACAATTCAGCAACGGGTATTAAAAGACTTCTTCCTTTCCCAATTGCTTCCAAAGGGGAGCTGACATCAGATCACCCGATGTGAATGTCAGAGTCTATGTCAGGCTTGCAAAATAAACAGCCTATGGGCCAGGCCAACTTGCCAAGAAATCCATGTTAGCTACCACACTGTGCACAAGGGCTCTTTGCCCTAACGCACCCCCACAGATCTGGTGAGGAATCCAGTAGAGAGGAAGATGAGGGCAGGGAAAGACCGCTCTCCCCTTCCTACTAAGTGCTCCTCTGCCTGATGACTCGCTTGCTGAGCATTTCGCTTAGAGCCTGCCTGGGTGAAGATGGGCTCTTCATCACAAAGGCTGCATCTCTCATGGAAATTCTTCAGAGGAGAGAGAAAGGTTGGTGCCCTGCAAATGGGAAACCTCTGAAGGAGGGGGGTGAAGTCACTGCGATGGGATAAAGCAGAGAGAAGGTGGTGGGTGTCACGAGCTAAAGGTGACTGAGGTGTTGCAGCAACAAGAGGGCAGTCCCAGAGGAGTCAATTGGGCGACCGCAGCACAAGGCAAAGGCTACAGAGGTGAAGATCTGCTTTGAGAGGCTGCAGCAAAGCCGACCGATGAAGGGAAAATGCAGGGAAGTGGTGAGGAAGTCATCAGGTAGAGCTGCCAACGGTAATTGTTTGCTGCAGCCCACGTCCTTGGAAGCAAATGATCACAGAGAGTGCAGCAAGCGGCTGTTGGCAACAGCTCGCATCTGAGTGAGACACCCCCATCGTCAGCTCCTGCACGGAACCTCATGCTTTGAGAGACTGACGGGGGGAAGGTTGTTCTGAGGGAACGATGCTTCCTTTTCTCCAGTCTGCCCTCCTTTTCCCAGCTCATCAGGGATCAAAACCCAAACTCAGGACCACGCAGGCAGTTGGACTCATTGATGAGAGAGAAGGAACAGCTTTCCCCGACTTTCTCTTCCTGCTCCTAGAGCAGCGCTGTCTTCCTTTCTAGACATTCAGGCCCTGATCGTGCTTCAACGGGAGGCAACAGTGGGTTTACACGCCCAAGAGGGGACCTCAAACATCTCCATTTGCATAAAACTGGCAGGGTACAATTGCAGTTACGCGTGTGGATGGGCAGGAGCAGCATAAAATGGCCTCTGACGCTAAAAGCAGCGCCATAGAAAGCTTAGGAAAGGTCCATCTCTTGACATTCTCAATAAAGACACAGTAAAAGCTCACCTCCTTCTGGAAGCCGCTGCATGTCATATGAACAACTCCAGAGCTCAGCAAGCACCTGCCATCTGCAGAGACAACGAACGCTGGACAACATTCCATACTCTCACCGTGATGGAAGCACCAGTTTAACCTTTTTTTCATCGCAACCTCTGGAAAGGTACAACCAAGTACCCATTTTCTTCGTCACATCACTTACAACCTGTCATGGTTTCAGCTGGGATAGAGTTAATTTTCTTCACTCTAGCTGGTATAGTGCTGTGCTTTGAAATTAGCATGGAAAAAAACCCTGTTGAGATAACACACAGATGTTTAGGCTGTTGCTGGGCAGCGCTTATACTAGTCAAGGACATGTCCAGCCTCCCATGCTCTGCTGGGTGCACAAGAAGCTGGGAGGGGAGGGGGCACAGCTAAGAGAGCGGATTCAAACTGACCAAAGGGATATTCCATATCATGTAACGTCATGCCCAGTATGCTACCTGGGAGGGGCTGGCCGGGGGAGGGAGGGAGCAATCGCGGCTCGGGGATGGGCAGCGTCGGTCGGCGGGTGGTGAGCGGCTGTATCGTTCGTGTTTCTGTGTTTTTTTTCCCTGTTTTCCCTTTCCTTCCTTTTCCCTTTTATTATATTAACATTATTGTCATTATTATCATAATCATTTATCATCATCATTTTATTGTAATCATTAAACTGTGCTTATCTCAACCCACAAGTTCTTTTGCTCGTCCGATTCTCTTCCCCATCCCACAGGGGTGGGGGGGGGTGTGAGCGAGCGGCTGCGTGGTGTTCAGTTGCCAGCTGAGGCTGAACCACGACACAACCTCTTCTAGAAAAGTGATGACTGAGTGTAGAAATTTTACCTCCGGGGCTATCGAGGTGCTGCGCTTTGAGCTTCAGTCCAGAGTCATTTCATCTGATCGCCAGCACCACGTCACGGGCTGCGTTACAGAAGCACCCAACCCACAGACCCAGCCGCCTGTCAGACGGGTGTCACAGTAGTACATACTTGGTCAGTACAACGCCGTCACAGCTGGGTGGGGGGAGGTTGGGGTTTTGCGTGACAAACAGTGAACAGGAGGACCAATAAATGGCATTTGAGCTCGGTTTAAGCTTATCACTACTCAAAGCCGTGTAATACCTACCAAAATTATAGGTGCTTGGATGAAGAAACTGCGCAGGCAGCGGGTAAGAAGGAGGAACTCTCCAGCTTAGGCTGCGCTCCTGCACCACAACATCCAAAATGAGGTTTGGAGCAGTCGTGCTTGTCTGTGACGGTTTGAGCATGAATAGAGTGGATTCAATGTTAAAAGGGAGCATTTGGGGCCTTAAAAGGAGGCACTGAGCATTAAAAGTGAGGCTTTGGACCCTGAAAGTGAGGCTGTGGGACCTAAAACTGAGGCTTTGAACCTAAAGGACAGGTTTGCACCCTGAAAATGAGGCTGTGGGACCTAAAACTGAGGCTTGGAACCTAAAGGACAGGTTTGCACCCTAAAAGTGAGGCTGTGGGACCTAAAACTGAGGCTTTGCTGGTGAAAAGAGGGCTTTGGAGAATAAAAATGAGGTTTTGGCACCTGAAAGTGAGGGTTTCGGATGCTTAAAGTGAGGGTTTGGGACTTTAAAAGTAGGCATTGAGCATTAAAAGAGGGGTTTGGAGCCTGAAAGTGAGGCTTTGGGTGGTAAAACTGAGGCTGTGAGCTTTAAAACTGGGGTTTGAACCCTAAAAGTGAGGGCTTGGGACCTAAGAACGAGGGTTTGACCCTAAAAAAGACAGGTTTGGACCCTGAAAGTGAGGGTTTGGCAGCTAAAAATGAGGCTTTATTCCTTAATAGAGGTGTTTGGACCCTGAAAGTGAGGATTTGGCAGCTAAAACTGGGCTTTTAGCCTTAAAACAGGGCTTTGGAACCCCCAAAATGAGGGTTTGGGACTTAAAATAAGACTTTGAGCCTTAAAGGTAAGGCTGTGGGGCCTAAAACTGAGGCTGTGAACCTAAAAGAGGGGTTTGGATGCTGAAAGTGAAACTTTGGAACGTATACTGAGGCTTTGAACGTAAAAGACAGGTTTGGATGTGACAGTGAGGGTTTGGCTGTTAAAAATGAGGCTTTGAGCCTTAAACAAGGGGTTTGGACTCAAATGCACGGTTTGGAAGGGAAAAATGACGGTTTGAGCATCAATAGAGTGGATTTGATGCTAAAAGGCAGGGTTTGGGACCTTAAAAGGAGGCACTGAGCACTAAAAGAGGGGTTTGGACCCTGAAAGTGAGAGTTTAACAGCTAAAACTGAGGCTTGGAACCTAAAGGACAGGTTTGCACCCTAAAAGTGAGGCTGTGGGACCTAAAACTGAGGCTTTGCTGGTGAAAAGAGGGCTTTGGAGAATAAAAATGAGGTTTTGGCACCTGAAAGTGAGGGTTTCGGATGCTTAAAGTGAGGGTTTGGGACTTTAAAAGTAGGCATTGAGCATTAAAAGAGGGGTTTGGAGCCTGAAAGTGAGGCTTTGGGTGGTAAAACTGAGGCTGTGAGCTTTAAAACTGGGGTTTGAACCCTAAAAGTGAGGGCTTGGGACCTAAGAATGAGGGTTTGACCCTAAAAAAGACAGGTTTGGACCCTGAAAGTGGGGGTTTGGCAGCTAAAAATGAGGCTTTATTCCTTAATAGAGGTGTTTGGACCCTGAAAGTGAGGATTTGGCAGCTAAAATTGGGCTTTTAGCCTTAAAACAGGGCTTTGGAACCCCCAAAATGAGGGTTTGGGACTTAAAATAAGACTTTGAGCCTTAAAGGTAAGGCTGTGGGGCCTAAAACTGAGGCTGTGAACCTAAAAGAGGGGTTTGGATGCTGAAAGTGAAACTTTGGAACGTATACTGAGGCTTTGAACGTAAAAGACAGGTTTGGATGTGACAGTGAGGGTTTGGCTGTTAAAAATGAGGCTTTGAGCCTTAAACAAGGGGTTTGGACTCAAATGCACGGTTTGGAAGGGAAAAATGACAGTTTGAGCATCAATAGAGTGGATTTGATGCTAAAAGGCAGGGTTTGGGACCTTAAAAGGAGGCATTGATCATTAAAAGAGGGGTTTGGACCCTGAAAGTGAGAGTTTAACAGCTAAAACTGAGGCTTGGAACCTAAAGGACAGGTTTGCACCCTAAAAGTGAGGCTGTGGGACCTAAAACTGAGGCTTTGCTGGTGAAAAGAGGGCTTTGGAGAATAAAAATGAGGTTTTGGCACCTGAAAGTGAGGGTTTCGGATGCTTAAAGTGAGGGTTTGGGACTTTAAAAGTAGGCATTGAGCATTAAAAGAGGGGTTTGGAGCCTGAAAGTGAGGCTTTGGGTGGTAAAACTGAGGCTGTGAGCTTTAAAACTGGGGTTTGAACCCTAAAAGTGAGGGCTTGGGACCTAAGAATGAGGGTTTGACCCTAAAAAAGACAGGTTTGGACCTGAAAAGTGGGGGTTTGGCACCTAAAAATGAGGCTTTATTCCTTAATAGAGGTGTTTGGACCCTGAAAGTGAGGGTTTGGCAGCTAAAAATGAGGCTTTTAGCCTTCAAACAGGGGTTTGGAACCCCCAAAATGAGGGTTTGGGACTTAAAATAAGACTTTGAGCCTTAAAGGTAAGGGTTTGGGATCTAAAACTGAAGGCTGTGAACCTAAAAGAGGGGTTTGGATGCTAAAAGTGAAACTTTGGAATGTATACTGAGGCTTTGAACGTAAAAGACAGGTTTGGATGTGAAAGTGAGGGTTTGGCTGTTAAAAATGAGGCTTTGAGCCTTAAACAAGGGGTTTGGACTCAAATGCACGGTTTGGAAGGGAAAAATGACGGTTTGAGCATCAATAGAGTGGATTTGATGCTAAAAGGCAGGGCTTGGGACCTTAAAAGGAGGCACTGAGCATTAAAAGAGGGGTTTGGACCCTGAAAGTGAGAGTTTAACAGCTAAAACTGAGGCTTGGAACCTAAAGGACAGGTTTGCACCCTAAAAGTGAGGCTGTGGGACCTAAAACTGAGGCTTTGCTGGTGAAAAGAGAGCTTTGGAGAATAAAAATGAGGTTTTGGCACCTGAAAGTGAGGGTTTCGGATGCTTAAAGTGAGGGTTTGGGACTTTAAAAGTAGGCATTGAGCATTAAAAGAGGGGTTTGGAGCCTGAAAGTGAGGCTTTGGGTGGTAAAACTGAGGCTGTGAGCTTTAAAGCTGGGGTTTGAACCCTAAAAGTGAGGGCTTGGGACCTAAGAATGAGGGTTTGACCCTAAGAAAGACAGGTTTGGACCTGAAAAGTGGGGGTTTGGCACCTAAAAATGAGGCTTTATTCCTTAATAGAGGTGTTTGGACCCTGAAAGTGAGGGTTTGGCAGCTAAAAATGAGGCTTTTAGCCTTAAAACAGGGGTTTGGAACCCCCAAAATGAGGGTTTGGGACTTAAAATAAGACTTTGAGCCTTAAAGGTGAGGCTGTGGGGCCTAAAACTGAGGCTGTGAACCTAAAAGAGGGGTTTGGATGCTGAAAGTGAAACTTTGGAACGTATACTGAGGCTTTGAACGTAAAAGACAGGTTTGGATGTGAAAGTGAGGGTTTGGCTGTTAAAAATGAGGCTTTGAGCCTTAAACAAGGGGTTTGGACTCAAATGCACGGTTTGGAAGGGGAAAATGACAGTTTGAGCATCAATAGAGTGGATTTGATGCTAAAAGGCAGGGTTTGGGACCTTAAAAGGAGGCACTGAGCACTAAAAGAGGGGTTTGGACCCTGAAAGTGAGAGTTTAACAGCTAAAACTGAGGCTTGGAACCTAAAGGACAGGTTTGCACCCTAAAAGTGAGGCTGTGGGACCTAAAACTGAGGCTTTGCTGGTGAAAAGAGAGCTTTGGAGAATAAAAATGAGGTTTTGGCACCTGAAAGTGAGGGTTTCGGATGCTTAAAGTGAGGGTTTGGGACTTTAAAAGTAGGCATTGAGCATTAAAAGAGGGGTTTGGAGCCTGAAAGTGAGGCTTTGGGTGGTAAAACTGAGGCTGTGAGCTTTAAAACTGGGGTTTGAACCCTAAAAGTGAGGGCTTGGGACCTAAGAATGAGGGTTTGACCCTAAAAAAGACAGGTTTGGACCCTGAAAGTGAGGGTTTGGCAGCTAAAAATGAGGCTTTATTCCTTAATAGAGGTGTTTGGACCCTGAAAGTGAGGATTTGGCAGCTAAAACTGGGCTTTTAGCCTTAAAACAGGGCTTTGGAACCCCCAAAATGAGGGTTTGGGACTTAAAATAAGACTTTGAGCCTTAAAGGTGAGGCTGTGGGGCCTAAAACTGAGGCTGTGAACCTAAAAGAGGGGTTTGGATGCTGAAAGTGAAACTTTGGAACGTATACTGAGGCTTTGAACGTAAAAGACAGGTTTGGATGTGAAAGTGAGGGTTTGGCTGTTAAAAATGAGGCTTTGAGCCTTAAACAAGGGGTTTGGACTCAAATGCACGGTTTGGAAGGGGAAAATGACAGTTTGAGCATCAATAGAGTGGATTTGATGCTAAAAGGCAGGGTTTGGGACCTTAAAAGGAGGCACTGAGCACTAAAAGAGGGGTTTGGACCCTGAAAGTGAGAGTTTAACAGCTAAAACTGAGGCTTGGAACCTAAAGGACAGGTTTGCACCCTAAAAGTGAGGCTGTGGGACCTAAAACTGAGGCTTTGCTGGTGAAAAGAGAGCTTTGGAGAATAAAAATGAGGTTTTGGCACCTGAAAGTGAGGGTTTCGGATGCTTAAAGTGAGGGTTTGGGACTTTAAAAGTAGGCATTGAGCATTAAAAGAGGGGTTTGGAGCCTGAAAGTGAGGCTTTGGGTGGTAAAACTGAGGCTGTGAGCTTTAAAACTGGGGTTTGAACCCTAAAAGTGAGGGCTTGGGACCTAAGAATGAGGGTTTGACCCTAAAAAAGACAGGTTTGGACCCTGAAAGTGAGGGTTTGGCAGCTAAAAATGAGGCTTTATTCCTTAATAGAGGTGTTTGGACCCTGAAAGTGAGGATTTGGCAGCTAAAACTGGGCTTTTAGCCTTAAACCAGGGCTTTGGAACCCCCAAAATGAGGGTTTGGGACTTAAAATAAGACTTTGAGCCTTAAAGGTAAGGCTGTGGGGCCTAAAACTGAGGCTGTGAACCTAAAAGAGGGGTTTGGATGCTGAAAGTGAAACTTTGGAACGTATACTGAGGCTTTGAACGTAAAAGACAGGTTTGGATGTGACAGTGAGGGTTTGGCTGTTAAAAATGAGGCTTTGAGCCTTAAACAAGGGGTTTGGACTCAAATGCACGGTTTGGAAGGGAAAAATGACGGTTTGAGCATCAATAGAGTGGATTTGATGCTAAAAGGCAGGGTTTGGGACCTTAAAAGGAGGCACTGAGCACTAAAAGAGGGGTTTGGACCCTGAAAGTGAGAGTTTAACAGCTAAAACTGAGGCTTGGAACCTAAAGGACAGGTTTGCACCCTAAAAGTGAGGCTGTGGGACCTAAAACTGAGGCTTTGCTGGTGAAAAGAGAGCTTTGGAGAATAAAAATGAGGTTTTGGCACCTGAAAGTGAGGGTTTCGGATGCTAAAAGTGAGGGTTTGGGACTTTAAAAGTAGGCATTGAGCATTAAAAGAGGGGTTTGGAGCCTGAAAGTGAGGCTTTGGGTGGTAAAACTGAGGCTGTGAGCTTTAAAGCTGGGGTTTGAACCCTAAAAGTGAGGGCTTGGGACCTAAGAATGAGGGTTTGACCCTAAGAAAGACAGGTTTGGACCTGAAAAGTGGGGGTTTGGCACCTAAAAATGAGGCTTTATTCCTTAATAGAGGTGTTTGGACCCTGAAAGTGAGGGTTTGGCAGCTAAAAATGAGGCTTTTAGCCTTAAAACAGGGGTTTGGAACCCCCAAAATGAGGGTTTGGGACTTAAAATAAGACTTTGAGCCTTAAAGGTGAGGCTGTGGGGCCTAAAACTGAGGCTGTGAACCTAAAAGAGGGGTTTGGATGCTGAAAGTGAAACTTTGGAACGTATACTGAGGCTTTGAACGTAAAAGACAGGTTTGGATGTGAAAGTGAGGGTTTGGCTGTTAAAAATGAGGCTTTGAGCCTTAAACAAGGGGTTTGGACTCATATGCACGGTTTGGAAGGGGAAAATGACAGTTTAAGCATCAATAGAGTGGATTTGATGCTAAAAGGCAGGGTTTGGGACCTTAAAAGGAGGCACTGAGCACTAAAAGAGGGGTTTGGACCCTGAAAGTGAGAGTTTAACAGCTAAAACTGAGGCTTGGAACCTAAAGGACAGGTTTGCACCCTAAAAGTGAGGCTGTGGGACCTAAAACTGAGGCTTTGCTGGTGAAAAGAGGGCTTTGGAGAATAAAAATGAGGTTTTGGCACCTGAAAGTGAGGGTTTCGGATGCTAAAAGTGAGGGTTTGGGACTTTAAAAGTAGGCATTGAGCATTAAAAGAGGGGTTTGGAGCCTGAAAGTGAGGCTTTGGGTGGTAAAACTGAGGCTGTGAGCTTTAAAGCTGGGGTTTGAACCCTAAAAGTGAGGGCTTGGGACCTAAGAATGAGGGTTTGACCCTAAGAAAGACAGGTTTGGACCTGAAAAGTGGGGGTTTGGGACCTAAAAATGAGGCTTTATTCCTTAATAGAGGTGTTTGGACCCTGAAAGTCAGGACTTGGCAGCTAAAACTGAGGCTTTGAACGTAAAAGACAGGTTTGGACCCTGAAAGTGAGGCTGTGGGGCCTAAAACTAAGGCTTTGAACCTACAAGAGGGGTTTGGATGCTGAAAGTGAAACTTTGGAACGTATACTGAGGCTTTGAACGTAAAAGACAGGTTTGGATGTGAAAGTGAGGGTTTGGCTGTTAAAAATGAGGCTTTGAGCCTTAAACAAGGGGTTTGGACTCAAATGCACGGTTTGGAAGGGAAAAATGACGGTTTGAGCATCAATAGAGTGGATTTGATGCTAAAAGGCAGGGTTTGGGACCTTAAAAGGAGGCACTGAGCACTAAAAGAGGGGTTTGGACCCTGAAAGTGAGAGTTTAACAGCTAAAACTGAGGCTTGGAACCTAAAGGACAGGTTTGCACCCTAAAAGTGAGGCTGTGGGACCTAAAACTGAGGCTTTGCTGGTGAAAAGAGAGCTTTGGAGAATAAAAATGAGGTTTTGGCACCTGAAAGTGAGGGTTTCGGATGCTAAAAGTGAGGGTTTGGGACTTTAAAAGTAGGCATTGAGCATTAAAAGAGGGGTTTGGAGCCTGAAAGTGAGGCTTTGGGTGGTAAAACTGAGGCTGTGAGCTTTAAAGCTGGGGTTTGAACCCTAAAAGTGAGGGCTTGGGACCTAAGAATGAGGGTTTGACCCTAAGAAAGACAGGTTTGGACCTGAAAAGTGGGGGTTTGGCAGCTAAAAATGAGGCTTTATTCCTTAATAGAGGTGTTTGGACCCTGAAAGTGAGGATTTGGCAGCTAAAACTGGGCTTTTAGCCTTAAAACAGGGCTTTGGAACCCCCAAAATGAGGGTTTGGGACTTAAAATAAGACTTTGAGCCTTAAAGGTAAGGCTGTGGGGCCTAAAACTGAGGCTGTGAACCTAAAAGAGGGGTTTGGATGCTGAAAGTGAAACTTTGGAACGTATACTGAGGCTTTGAACGTAAAAGACAGGTTTGGATGTGACAGTGAGGGTTTGGCTGTTAAAAATGAGGCTTTGAGCCTTAAACAAGGGGTTTGGACTCAAATGCATGGTTTGGAAGGGAAAAATGACGGTTTGAGCATCAATAGAGTGGATTTGATGCTAAAAGGCAGGGTTTGGGACCTTAAAAGGAGGCACTGAGCACTAAAAGAGGGGTTTGGACCCTGAAAGTGAGAGTTTAACAGCTAAAACTGAGGCTTGGAACCTAAAGGACAGGTTTGCACCCTAAAAGTGAGGCTGTGGGACCTAAAACTGAGGCTTTGCTGGTGAAAAGAGGGCTTTGGAGAATAAAAATGAGGTTTTGGCACCTGAAAGTGAGGGTTTCGGATGCTTAAAGTGAGGGTTTGGGACTTTAAAAGTAGGCATTGAGCATTAAAAGAGGGGTTTGGAGCCTGAAAGTGAGGCTTTGGGTGGTAAAACTGAGGCTGTGAGCTTTAAAACTGGGGTTTGAACCCTAAAAGTGAGGGCTTGGGACCTAAGAATGAGGGTTTGACCCTAAAAAAGACAGGTTTGGAGCCTGAAAAGTGGGGGTTTGGGACCTAAAAATGAGGCTTTATTCCTTAATAGAGGTGTTTGGACCCTGAAAGTGAGGGTTTGGAAGCTAAAAATGAGGCTTTGAACGTAAAAGACAGGTTTGGACCCTGAAAGTGAGGCTGTGGGGCCTAAAACTAAGGCTTTGAACCTACAAGAGGGGTTTGGATGCTGAAAGTGAAACTTTGGAACGTATACTGAGGCTGTGAACCTAAAACACAGGTTTGGATGTGAAAGTGAGGGTTTGGCTGTTAAAAATGAGGCTTTGAGCCTTAAACAAGGGGTTTGGACTCATATGCACGGTTTGGAAGGGAAAAATGACGGTTTGAGCATCAATAGAGTGGATTTGATGCTAAAAGGCAGGGTTTGGGACCTTAAAAGGAGGCACTGAGCACTAAAAGAGGGGTTTGGACCCTGAAAGTGAGAGTTTAACAGCTAAAACTGAGGCTTGGAACCTAAAGGACAGGTTTGCACCCTAAAAGTGAGGCTGTGGGACCTAAAACTGAGGCTTTGCTGGTGAAAAGAGGGCTTTGGAGAATAAAAATGAGGTTTTGGCACCTGAAAGTGAGGGTTTCGGATGCTTAAAGTGAGGGTTTGGGACTTTAAAAGTAGGCATTGAGCATTAAAAGAGGGGTTTGGAGCCTGAAAGTGAGGCTTTGGGTGGTAAAACTGAGGCTGTGAGCTTTAAAACTGGGGTTTGAACCCTAAAAGTGAGGGCTTGGGACCTAAGAATGAGGGTTTGACCCTAAAAAAGACAGGTTTGGAGCCTGAAAAGTGGGGGTTTGGGACCTAAAAATGAGGCTTTATTCTTTAATAGGGGGGTCTGGCACCCTGAAAGTGAGGGTTTGGCAGCTAAAAATGAGGCTTTTAGCCTTAAGCAACGGGTTTGGACTCTAAAACGCACGGTTTGGAAGGGAAAAATGACGGTTTGAGCATCAATAGAGGGGATTTGATGCTAAAAGGCAGGGTTTGGGACCTTAAAAGGAGGCACTGAGCATTAAAAGAGGGGTTTGGACACTGAAAGTGAGGCTGTGGGACCTAAAACTGAGGCTTTGAACCTAAAGGACAGGTTTGGACCCTAAAAGTGAGGCTGTGGGACCTAAAACTGAGGCTTTGCTGGTGAAAAGAGGGCTTTGGAGAATAAAAATGAGGTTTTGGCACCTGAAGGTGAGGGTTTGGTTGCTAAAAGTGAGGGTTTGGGACTTTAAAAGTAGGCATTGAGCATTAAAAGAGGGGTTTGGAGCCTGAAAGTGAGGCTTTGGGTGGTAAAACTGAGGCTGTGAGCTTTAAAGCTGGGGTTTGAACCCTAGAAGTGAGGGCTTGGGACCTAAGAATGAGGGTTTGAACCTAAGAAAGACAGGTTTGCACCCTGAAAGTGGGGGTTTGGCACCTAAAAATGAGGCTTTGAGACTTAAGCAACAGTTTTGGACTCTAAAACGCACGGTTTGGAACGGAAAAATGACGGTTTGAGCATTAAGAGAGTGGATTCAATGCTAAAAGGGAGGGTTTGGGACCTTAAAAGTAGGCATTGAGCATTAAAAGAGGGGTTTGCACCCTGAAAGTGAGGCTTTGGGTGGTAAAACTGAGGCTGTGAGCTTTAAAACTGGGGTTTGAACCCTAAAAGTGAGGGCTTGGGACCTAAGAATGAGGGTTTGACCCTAAGAAAGACAGGTTTGGACCCTAAAAGTGTGGGTTTGGCCCTGAATTTGAGGCTTTGGGTGGTAAAAATAAGGCTTTGAATTTTAGAAGAGAAGTTTGGAGCCTAAAAGTGAGGGCTTGGGACCTAAGAATGAGGGTTTGAACCTAAGAAAGACAGGTTTGCACCCTGAAAGTGGGGGTTTGGCACCTAAAAATGAGGCTTTGAGACTTAAGCAACAGGTTTGGACTCTAAAACGCACGGTTTGGAAAGGAAAAATGACGGTTTGAGCATTAATGGAGTGGATTTGATGATAAAAGGGAGGGTTTTGGACCTTAAAAGGAGGCACAGAGCACGAAAAGTGAAGGTTTGGACCCTGAAAGTGAGGGTTTGGGACCTAAAAATGAGGCTTTGAACCTGAAGGACAGCTCTGGAACCTAACAGTGAGGGATTGGGACCTATAAATGAGGCACTGAGTGTTAAAAGAGGGGTTTGGATGCTGAAAGTGAGGTTTTGGCTGTTAAAAATGAGGCTTTGATCTTTAAAACAGGGATTTGGACCTTAAAAGTGAGGTTTACTTTCCTAACTATTAAGGCTGTGATGTTAAAATTGAGGTTTGGGTACTTCAAATTAATTCCTTTCCACACAAAGCCTCATTTTTATATGCCAAACCTTGACTCATAGGGTCCAAATCCCTCCTTTTTAGGGACAAAACCTCAATCTTAAAAGCAAAAGCCTCACTTTTGTTGTCCAAACCCCTCTTTTAACGTTCAAAGCCTTATAGTCAGGACCGCAAACCGCGCTTTTAGGGACCAAACACCTGTTTTAAAGCTCAAAGCCTCACTTTTAACAGCCAAACCCTCACTTTTAGGACCCAAAGCCCTCTTCTAACACCCAAAGCCACACTCCCAGCGTCCAAACCTTTCTTTTAATGCTCACTGCCTCCTTTTAAGGTCCCAAACCCTCCCTTTTAGCAATCAAATCCGGTCTTCTAATGCTCAAACTGTCATTTTTTTCGTTCCATACCGGGAATTTTAGAGTCCAAACCCCTTTATTCAGGCTCAAAGCTTCATTTTTAACAGCCAAACCCTCACTTCTAGGAACCAAAGCCCTCACTTAACAGTCAAAGCCTCATTTGTAACACCCAAAGACTCACTTTCAGCGTCCAAACCCCTCTTTTAGCGCTCAGTGCCTCAGTTTTAGTTCCCAAACCCTCACTTTTAGCATCAACTCCCTTCCTTTAATGCTCAAACCATCATTTTTCCTTTCCAAAGCCTCATGTTTTAGAGTCCAAAACCCTCATTTAAGGCTCAAAGCCAATTTTTTAACAACCAAACCCTCACTTTCAGGGTCCAAAACCCTCTATTAACTCTCAAAGCCTCATTTAGAGGTCCCAAACCCTCACTGTTAGGGTCCAAACCTGTCTTTTTTACTTTCAAAGCCTCATTTATATGTTGCAAAGCCTCAAGTTTAGAGTCTAAATCCATCCTTTAGGGCTCAAAGCATTATTTTAGGGTCCCAAATCCTCCCTTTCAGGCTCCAAACTTGCTTTTTTGAGCATCAAAGCCTCATTTTTATATCCCAAACCCTCACTTTTAGGATCCAAACTCCTCCTTTTTAGGGACAATCCCTCATTTCTTAGGTCCCGAAGAATCACTTTAAAGCACCCAAAACCTCACTTTTAACATCACAGCCTTAATAGGTAGGACAGTAAACCTCACTTTTAGGGTCCAAATCCCTGTTTCAAAGATCAAAGCCTCATTTTTAACAGCCAAAAACCTCACTTTCAGCATCCAAACCCCTCTTTTAACACTCAGTGCCTGATTTAGAGGTCCCAAACCCTCACTCTTAGGGTCCAGACCTGTCTTTTTTACTGTCAAAGACTCATTTATTTGTTGCAAAGCCTCACGTTGAGGATCTAAATCCATCCTTTAGGGCTCAAGGCATTACATTTAGGTCCCCAACCCTCCCTTTTGGCCTCCAAACTTGCCTTTTCTAGCGTCAAAGCCTCAGTTTTAAGTTCCAAACCTTTACTTTCAGGGTCCAAACCCCACTTTTAAGGCACAAACCCTGATTTTTAGGTCCCAAACCCTCGCTTTGAGGCTCCAAACCTATCTTTTCCACACAAAGCCTCATTTTTATATGCCAAACCTTGACTCATAGGGTCCAAATCCCTCCTTTTTAGGGACAAAACCTCAATCTTAAAAGCAAAAGCCTCACTTTTGTTGTCCAAACCCCTCTTTTAACGCTCAAACCCTTATAGTCAGGACTGCAAACCGCGCTTTTAGGGACCAAACACCTGTTTTAAAGCTCAAAGCCTCACTTTTAACAGCCAAACCCTCACTTTTAGGACCCAAAGCCCTCTTCTAACACTCAAAGCCTCGGTTTTTAACACCCAAAGCCACACTCCCAGCGTCCAAACCTTTCTTTAAATGCTCAGTGCTTCACTTTTAGGTCCCAAACACTCACTTTTAGCATTCAAATCTGGTCATTTACTTCTCAATCCATCATTTTTTTGCTCCAAACTCTGAGTTTCAGGGTTCAAACCCCTCTTTTAAGGGGAAAAGCCTCATTTAGAAGTCCCAACACTTCACTTTTAGGGTCTAAACCCCTCATTTTAAGGGACAAACCCCAATTTTTAGGTCCCAAACCCTCACTTTTAGCATCGAATCCGGTCTTCTAATGCTCAAACTGTCATTTTTTTGTTCCATACTGTGCGTTTTAGAGTCCAAACCCCTTTATTAAGGCTCAAAGCCACATTTTTAACAGCCAAACCCTCACTGCTAGGAACCAAAACCCTCATTTAACAGTCAAAGCCTCATTTGTAACACCCAAAGACTCACTTTCAGCGTCCAAACCCCTTTTTTAACACTCACTGCCTCCATTTTAGGTCCCAAATGCTCAGGTATTTTGCTCCAAACCGTGAGTTTCAGGGTTCAAACCCCTCTTTTAAGGCTAAAAGCCTCAGTTTTGGCTCCCAAACCCTGAGTTTCAGGGTTCAAACCCCTCTTTTAAGGCTAAAATCCTCAGCTTTAGGTTCCAAACCTTCACTTTCAGGGTACAAACCCCTACTTTTAAGGGACAAACCCTCATTTTTAGGTCCCAAACCCTCCCTTTAAAGCACCGAAAACCTCACTTGTAACAGCAAAGCCTTAGAGTTAGGACCGCAAACCTCACTTTCAGGGTACAAATCCTTCTTTTAAAGCTCAAAGGCTCATTTTTAACAGCCAAACCCTCACTTTCAGGGTTCAAATCCCTCTTTTAACACTCAAAGCCTCAGTTTTCAGTTCCAAACCTTCACTTTCACGGTACAAACCCCTCTTTTAAGGCACAAAGCCACAGAGCAACTGCTTGGTATGGGAGAGGAGGAAACCTTGGGGCTCAGGGGTTGGGTTATTTTTGCCCACCTCTGCGGGGAAAAAACAATGTGTAAAGAAAAGGATACCTTGCGATGCTCACTCCTCTGCGTTCCTGCGGTGTGAGACGTTGCTGTTGATGTAAAGCTCCCTGTTGTCGCTGTGGTGCATTTTGCAAGGAGGCCAAAGGACCGCCTGTATTCTACTTATGGGCTGTTCCGTCTGCACGAGAAAGGTGAAAATACCCTTGCCGATGTCCCGCCGCCTCCTTCAGCGAAGACCCTGACCTCCTGAGTACGAGGCGGAGGGCGGCTGCTGCAAACACCACGTGGCATCGGGGGTGCTGGGGGACGCCGACCCCCCCTGCAAGACCCCAAGGGGAACCAGGGCGGGGTGTCGGCAGCCCTCCCCACCTGGCTGCCCTCGGACACTTCCGAGGTGAGCTCTCCGGAGACTGCAGAGGAGACTTCTGAGGTCAGGCCTGTGGCCAGTCCCCAGAAGGAGGCCCTGCAGCCCCTCCGGACAGTCCCCCGCTCAGCCCCCTGCAGCTCCCACGGCTGAGTCCCTTGCCCAGCTCCCCGGCTGCACCCCCAGCGTCACCAGCCCCACACGGCCCAGCTGGCGGAGGAGCGCTGTCCTTCTGTACGTACCTGTAACTCTGGCTTCACACTTCCCGGGTACGGGGTCGGCGGTGGGAGAGCTGCCGGCATCATGGCAGAGCTCCCCCCGCCCACGGGAGCCTCCAGCAGCTCATAGCGACAGGGCAACCCCCGGCGGCAGCGCTGGGCGCTGGGGTTAACGGGAGCCCTCCGCTCAGGGCCCAGCCCTGCTCCCAGGGAGCACGGCGGGGGTCTGGCAGCCACACCTTGCCTGTGCACAGAGCTGCCAGAGCCCCGAGGGAGCTGGGCCTGAGGGTTCCTGCCGGAGCCCCTGCAAATCCCAACCCCTCGCTCAGTTTCGAGGCATCACCAGAGGGACGCTTCTGTAAAACGTGTTCATCTGATTCGTGTCAATATGGAACGATGCTGGGGCCGCACGGTGAGTGTGACCCTCTAGCATTTGACCGGTCTGTTTGTGCTTGTGTAACCGAGGGCCGGTCAATTGACTTGTTAATGTCTGAATGGTTGGAATGTTGATTGGCGGTTTAAGTTAATTGTTAAGAAAGAATTTTAGTTAGGAGTAGAAACTAACACCTGAGAATTTTAACAAGATAATAAATAACGCTTAGGCCAGACAAGAGGGCATTAGCAATGAGTGCTGCGTTGACAAGAAGCCTCCTAAAAGGATACAATTCAGTAGAACTTCAAGGGCTAACAGTGGAAACATCCTGCTACAAAGGAGAGTGCCAAGATAAGGGAAGGCCACAAATCAGCCAGTAGTGATAACAGGGGACTTCTTGGCTCAGAAGGCGCTGAAGCATGGAAACTGGGGGAAGGGTAATTCCGGCAGGGGGAGAGTGTGACCACCGACCCAATTCAGGACCAAAAAGACTTGCCCCCCCACACCCGTAAAGAGCATGCGGGCTAATCTACCTGGCAAGCGTGGCTAATTTAACTACCGCTGACCAACGGCAAGTGGGATGCTTATCACTGACCAGTGAGTGTAAACTTAGGCGTGTTTTTTACTAATTTTTATTAATTATTAACTGAATATAAACCCTGTAGTATTGTATGACGGGATGCACGTTAGGTGGAAGGATCCCCCGTGCATCCAGCGCTGCTTGCTTGCCTCTATTCAATAAATTGTAAACTTTAATTGGAATTCCGTTTAAGGCTAAATTAATTATCACACTTCCCTCAGCGCCACCCCCGCGTACGCCGCCCCCGCCCCGCGGAGCCCTTCAGCCCGCTCCCGCCGCCTCTGGGCAGCAAACGCGCTTCCAGGGCCCGAAAAAGGCAGGGCCCGGGCGCGTTTCGCCACGCTCGATGCCCTCCGGAGCCGCGGCGGGAGCGCGGCCGGGCGGTTCGGAGCCAGCTTCGCTCTCCCGGGGATGGGAAGGGGCGCCCGCTTCGCGCCGGGGCTCGGCGGGAGCCGCGGCCCCCCCTGAGCGGCCCCAGCCGCCCCTTCCCGCTCCCGGCGGAGCCCTTCCCCCCCCAGCCCCCCCGCGCAGCCCCGGGGCCGGGCGCGGAGCGGGGCGGGCGGCGGGGCGGGCGGCCGGGCCCGGCGGGGCCATCGGGGCCGCTCGGCTCCGCGCCGCGGCGGCTCCTGCTGCTGCTGCTGCTGCGGCAGAACGTCGGGCAAAAGCGGGTCGGTTCTTGCTTTGGGTTGTATTTTCAATGCCGCGTCTCTCTGCGGCGCCTCGGCTGCTGCCGGAGCCCCTGCTGCTGTTTCAAAGCCCTTCAGCGGCAGGGAGCCCCCTCCCGCCCCCGCCTCCGGGACCGCACGTACCCGGCAGAAAGTTCCCGCTGCTCAGGCAAGGGTTTGAAGCCTGTTTGCACAAACGTGCCGGGGGAAGGAATGGCTCGGTGGGGGCTGGGGGTGAGGGCCTTCCTTCCGTAGCCCTTTTGGTTACAGCTGTAAATCACAGCGGGCACTGCTTGTGTTTGCAAGAAAGCCCCAGTAAAAGACCAGGTTCTTGGTGTAACTCGTTTGGCTCATTTTTTTCACAGCCAAAAGCACTGATTTCTGGGGCACCACCTCAGCGAGTTGGTCGGGGCAGATGCGGTGGGTGAGCAGGAGGGAGCGAGCAGCCCGTGCTGGCCCCGGGGGTGGGAAGCGGCAGAAACAGTGTCCCCAGCTCTCCCCATTTTAGGCTGAAGTACGTATTGACGCTGTCAGTTGGGGCACAGTTGAACCCCCAGGGGTGGGGAAGCACCCTTGGCACCTGCCTCAGTGGTCCCCTGGGTGTCACCTGCAGCTTCAGCCCAGAGCTTGGGGTCGATGCTGTGTTCGAGTGGCGCTAAACCCTTCCTGTGCTCTGAGACACCTTTGCACGTGAAGGCTTGGGGATGCTGTTTGCATCCTAACAAGTGGTGTACGCGGAGGTGGCGCTGAGGGAAGCGTCCCTCTGGTGATGCCTCTAAACTGAGCGAGGGGTTGGGATTTGCAGGGGCTCCGGCAGGAATCCTCAGGCCCAGCTCCCTCACGGCTCTGGCAGCTTTGTGCAAAGGCAAGGTGTGGCTGCCAGACCCCCGCCGTGCTCCCTGGGAGCAGGGCTCGGCCCTGAGCCGAGGCCCAACAACATCACCGGTGGCATCGCAATGTCCCCACGGTGCTGCCCGGCCACGCACGGGCTCCATGGCTCCCGGCCGGCCCCAGCCCGCAGGAAGAGGGTGCCTGCCTCCCCCTCCCTTGGAGAGCAGACCGACTGAAACAGCAGCGTTTTGCTTTTAAAAACTGCTGATAACCGACCTGTCTCCTGTCACTGGTTTGTATGTGTCTGTCTGCATGTGGTGCACATGAAGAAGGGAATTTCTGGGCGTCTTAGGATTTGTATTGCACTAGTGAGCTGCTGAAGTTGTCCGTGTGCGTTGAAGGAGTTCAGCAGCTTGCTGCTACCGTTTGAGCAGGCTTGTGCGGGCAGGGGAGAGCTCTCCCACTCTGTCAGGAGCAGGGAGCGAAGTGTCCTTGCGCAGCTCTGGAGTCAATTTGTCACCCCGAGTTACTGCACAGGCTGTTTTCAAGCCAAAAGAACGGAAAAGGTGCCGGATTGGGATTTTGTTGGAGTTGAATGGCAGGGCCCGTACCAACGCCTGTGGCTTTTCTGCTTGGGAAGGACTGGTGATGCACTGGTTGCGATGATTTTCTTGGTGCAGCTGATGGCAACCTGGGCTCTCGTAGCCCTCCCGCGTGCACCCAGCGGAGGGTCCAAGGGGTGGGGTCGGCGATTCGCATCGCTTCGCTTTGTGTGCCTGAGCATTTCAATGTTCTCCCTGAAACTGTGCGGGTATTGAAGTGAGTGTCACATAGCAGCGACCATTCCTGGAGCCAGCCGCGGTGTTTATGCATTAAAACCCTCTAAAAAGAGTCTCTTCTGTATTGACGGTGCTTCCTCCTTTGTGCCTGAGACCAGAAACCCTTTAGATTCAGTGGGCAGCTCGGAGCGATACTGTTTTGGGATTCAGAGTTGATCCATTTGTCCTCGTTAACAGGAGTAGCTAAAAGAGCTAATTAAGGCTTTAATGTTGAGACTGGCATAGTCTTCTGAGCAATAAAGTAAGAGGATGATGAAATATGGCTTTTTGTCTGTTTTTAAATCTATTTCTTCCCTAGCAAATAGCAAACCAGAAGGTCTGTTCCAGCGCAGAGACGGACTCATGAATGTATTTGGTACTGGCTGTACAACGTCACGTCTTCTACACGTATTGCCAAGGGTCACTCCAATCAAATCTGAGGGTTTTTTTCTTTTAATTAAGACCTTATTAACAACCAGGGAGTAGGGAACGTGATGAAAGTAAATCTGAAAATAGAGTAGCGAAGTGTTGATCTGCTGATGAAATCATGCAGTTAAAGTAATCCCCTCTGAGCAGCATGTTAACTTCTGTGGCTCACTGCAGTGACTCTTCAGTGCTGTTTGGGAAAGCGTGCCTGTCCTGAAGTCTGCCTGAGTGTGGTTTTTTCTGAAGTAGGTGAACACTCAAGAAGTCTCATTTCCATCCAGTGGGACCCAATCTGCTGCCTGGAGAAAGCTGAAATTTGGGGGGAAGCTATGGGAGGACATTTTTCCCCTCAATAAGGCTGGAAAATTTTTTTTCGCTGTAAGTATGGTCAATAGAAGTGACATCTGATATCCAACTCTATGCTCAGGAAGCTGAACTCCCTGAAAACTTTCTCGTACGTCTGCTATTTCGGTGAGAGACCCTAGAAGACAGGGAATGAGCCCAGCTCCTGAGCAGTGAGTAAAACTTCCACTTAACAAAAGCATTTCCCAAGCCATTTCTGACGGGGACCTGTCAGCTGGCACACAGAGCTGGGACTGAAAGCATTAGCCTGACCTTAATTTCAGCTGAGGTTCGGGCATGGCCTGCTGGCAGGTGTTCCTGGCTGGTCCTTGGAGCGTCCTCCTCATAGTTTAGCTTCGGGCAATTTTTAGTAGACATGGAACAGAACAAGCAGGAATGTTTCAAGTTCATGTATTTCTCCTAAAACTACAGGTGAAATTTCCTCCCCATTGGGCAACTGTTTCCCAGCTGGCTGGACCTGATACACAGATGGTCGATTAAAGAGGCTTCATTTTTATTTGGTTTCCGTTTGAACAGACTTTTCTCTTTTTCCTAGTGTGCTGCAGGTTTGTAACATTTGTGATGTGCTGGGGGTTCGTCTGGCTCCGCATACCTGTTTCTTCTTTTTTCTGACCCTTTAAGAAAAAAAAAAACTAAAACACCAAACCATGAGCTTTAAATTGCCTGCAGGCTCAGCACCCTCCAAGCCATTCGATAGCGTGGTTTGCTGGAGCTGTTTCAGGGTTTGTCGTTTCATCTCTTTTAATCCTGGTTGGTTAATAACATGTATTCTTCTCCACACCCCAGGCTGGATGCCAGAGAGGACGGTGGCTTGGTACAAATTCACCATCCCTTCCGTTTTTGCAGCAAATGGGGCTGCGGTTCACAAAAGCCACTCATGGTGTGTGAAAGAGGGCAGTCGGGGCTGCTGGGAGGAGTAAATCCGACAGCACCCCCTGCACAAACGCTGGGTTAAAACCGGTCTGAAGGCACCTATGATGCCGAAATGCCATCAGATTCTTTGTTATGCGCTGACTTCTTTTCCTTACCCTCCTACAGAGCTTATCAGTTTACTGCTTGCCCCTCTTTTGGCTGTTTACCTGGTGAGCTTGTTAAAAAAAGAAGAAAAGGTGCTCTTTCTCTGCAGCCGAGCTGAGTGTCCAGGTGCCCCTTTCCAACATGCTCACAGCTCAGGCTGCCAAGTGCCGTGGGTATGATTTAGATCCCTGGATGTGTGAAGAAGGGCGCTTAGTCCTGTGGTGAACGTGGTATTCGTAGTTTGCTTACCCCTAAAGCATCTGCCCCTTGGCTTGAAGGACCAGGAGGTTTCTGTAATATCAAAAGCAGAAAACCCTGTGAGATTCAGCTGAGTAAAGCCTTTAGTAAACTTAGTAGTTAAAATGTGACTCCTTCTGCAAGGCGACACCTCCCATGAAATACGACGTTTTCAGGCCCCAGGATTCTTTATGGCTACCCTGCAAGGCTATTGATGGAACCATTTTTGTATTTTTACTGCTTACATTTGCACCAGAATAAAAATTTGCATGAGGCGAAGAGAGAAGCAATCCATTTTTCTGTCCTAACCTGCTCCAGCTCCTTCGCTCAATGGCCGAAGAGCAGCTTGAAGCCAATGCCACATGCTGAGGAATTCAGAGCTGCTGTAACTGCGTTGGTTTCATAGTCAAATTGTAATCTATGGCTCTGCTTCAGCTGCAAAGTGAGAGTCACCTCTCCGTGTCTGATTCCTGTCAGGGATCAGCTCGGGCCTCCTAGGTTTGGATCACAGGATTAGGTTCTGACCGCTCTGGTTTGAATTACTTTTTGCTTGATAACGATGCAGTCACGGCACCCCAGTGCCTTTGTGCTGGAATGGGATCCTCCATGATCCATCTTGCACCAACGCAGAAATGGTTCTGCCTTAGGGGCATAAGCAGGCTTATGGCCGCTGACCCGGCTGGGCTGAGGGCAGGTGTCGAGGGCTAATTCTTCTCTATTAAACTGGGGTAAAGGATGAATAAACCATTCAGTGTCAGAAGTGAGCTTGTGTCACTCAAATGAGCCTGAAGACCATCAGACCCAAGAACGACACCTCCAACACGCCCCACATTCCTCCCTGGGGAGACTCGTGAGCCTGAACCTTTCTTTGCGTCATTAGCCTATGGTGAAACAAAATTCTCCAGCCCGTGGCAGGGTTCCCTGTCGTCACTCGTGGAACAAACTGCTGCAGCTGGTAGGTAGAGTGAAGAAAGAGGGATTTCAGCTTTCGTGCTCAGTCTTTGGTGCTGCTGCCCAGAGAGTAACTCCAGCAGGGAGCTGGCGGTGGGTTCATTTATTTTAGCTATTGCAACCTGCGCCTGCTGTCCGGCCTTCCCCCTTGTTTCCTTCAGCCCACGGAGGCTGCCTTTGGGCCACCCAGAGCCACCTGAGCAATCGGGTTTATCCCCATTCCTGCTCCTTGTATCCCCTCCGTGCTGGGTCCCACAGGGGTTGTGGACAGACTCACAGAAATCAAGAAACGGAGATCCAGAGGCTGAACCGTGCCCTTTTCAGCGCACGCTCCTCGCTGCCAGATCAGCCCCCCGTGCACCACTGGGTGTTGTGGTGACCCCCCCAGAGGTCTGTGCTGGTTGTTGTGACGCACCTGGAGGGGGGGCCGTGTTTTGGTCGCTACAGGTTCGAAGCCACCCTTGCAGGTCAGCCAGAGCCCTGACTGTAGTGTGCCCGGCTGCCTGTCTGCAGTACGGCCTGCCTGGCTGCAGGCAAGGCTTCCCCCAGGCAAGGAGGAGCTCTGGGCACGTGGAAGCGTCAGCAGGGCAAATAGAAGATCTGTTGATTTTTGAAATGCCCTTTCGTCCTCTGATGCCTGCTCTTATTTACTCATTTCCATTTCTTTCTCCCGTTGCAGAATACTTGAGGAATGAGAGCACCTTTCTGGGAGAGCTGGTGTTTGGGAGCGCAGACACCATTGAACTTTCCTGTGACAGCCACGGCTCTTCTGTGTCTGTTTCCTGGTTTAAAGACGGTATCGGGATTGCACCTCCCAGCAGAGCTCGTACTGGGCAGAAGCTATTGAAGATCATCAGTGTGTCATACGATGGCTCGGGGCTGTACAGCTGCAAGGCGAGGCATTCCGACCAGGTCCTGGGAAACTTCACAGCCAGAGGTACAGGTGCGTGCAGAAATACAGCGCGGTCGGGACTGGTATTTTCCTTTTGTTCTTTAAACTTTGCCCCTCCACACGCTCAGTACAGCTGGTGCTTTGCGGTGTTCATCCGTACTGGGCAGGCCTCTGCCTCCCTGGTGACTCCTGGCAGTGATTAGACTGACAGAACCAACCAGCCGAAGCTTGCTTGCGTGTCCACGGCCAATGTTAAAGCGTGACGGTGAGACTGAGAGAGCCTGAGACACGGTACTGGTCAGCTTAAACCCCAAACGCCCCCTAACACTCGACTAGAGGCAGTGCTACGTGGGCCTTTGAAGTCTTTTGTGAGTGGGTGAGCTGTGGCTCAGGGAGGTTGAGCGAGTGACTTTTTCTGCTCTATGTGACAAATCAGTGGCAAAATTGCATGTAAAAGCTGGAGGTTCCTGAAAAGTATTTCCCTGTTGTAGGCGATGAATGTCTTCCCTCCATCCTGGTTATCACAAATTGCTAGTTTGTTTTGGCGGCAGCTTCTCTGTAAGCTGTGTCCATCTCAAATATGTGCTTCATCAGAGGCACTTATTGGGATTCCTACGTTGCAAAGAAGCGCGGTGTCAGCAAAGCACGTGCTGTCGTTTGCTTGGCCATATTGTCTGTGATGAGGCCAGTGGGACAGAACAGCTCCAGGCTGTCCGAGGCTGGATCAGTACCCAGGGAGTGTCAGAAGCATCTGTTGTCCCCAGGTAGCTAACCACTGCCACTGAGATCATCCCCGTGATCTCAGGCTGCTGCATGGGTAGAAGGATCCACATGGCTGTGAGCAGATGGAAGGCCTCCTGATGGCATAGATTCAAAGCCTGATTTTTCAGAACAAGTAACCCGTTGTGGATCTAAGCTTTTAAAATCTCTCCTTTGCTTTTGTGCTGTTGGCGTTTTTCAGGCATCCCCGAAGAGTAGGTCCTTGCCTCCAAAAGTTGAGTTCCTTGAAAAAGTAAGGGGCTCTCTCTGAAAACCAAACGCAGAGGTGTTTGTGATTGTAAATCCCATCCACTCCATAAAGGGCTTTCTCTTTTGTGTCAGAAAATTTGTGTAAGTGAGGGAATCAAACCAATAATAATAAATCAAAGCTTGTTTCAGCAAGAGTTTTGGAGAGAGAGAGTTTTGGAGAAAGAATGGTGACAAGCCTCTGCTGGTGTGGTGGTGTTTTGCTGGGGTGGGGAGAGAATACTTCAGTTGGTCGGAGCGAGTCCCCAAAAGCGTGGGCCTGTTGCGTGTGCTGCCAACGTTTCTGCAGCTCCCCTCGTCGGGCGGCTGTTTGCAAGGAGTGTGTTTGAGCACTGGGGGTTCAGCAGGTGCCGGGCCCTGGCCCTGGGCAGCCTGCTCCGGGTGACCCTGCGTGCGCAGGGGCTGGACCAGCTGCCTCCAGGGATTCCGGAAGGCCTTTCTCTCCCTTGTGACTCCGTGACTCTGGAAGTGGTGCTGCGAGGGGCCAACGCTGTGGGAGTGCTGGGAGCGTTGTCTTCCCTGGGCTCTGCCTCTGTCGGGATGGCTGCGTGTGCGCTCTGCCCTGAGACACTCGGCGCCTGCGCCCGTCTGTCCAGGTACGCCAAGCAGCGTGCAACAGAGCACACTTTCAGGAGTGACTTGAGGAGCTTTTGCTAGCTTAGCCGCGTTAGAGAGGGACTGCAGCTCCTGCATGCAAGAGTAGTCGTGTTGGAGAATAACCATAGGAGTCCTATGTTCCCAGGGTGAAGGAGAATGGTCATTTTGGCCGCTTGTGCCCAGCCCGCTGTGGGATAGGATCCAGCTGGGAGGCTGGATTCTGGTTTACTCCTGACCATGGAGTAAGCCTGTGGCGATTTACACTAATCTGACTGCTGACAGAAATAGGAATGTGGTTGTAGTCAGTGTTTTCAAAGAGAGCAGAAACGCAGTTAGTGTTGGACATGTCTCTTAAAGGAGAGGCTTCACGCCTTTAACCGGTCTCTCTCTCTTTTCCCACTGCTTTGATTTCCCAGTCATCCTTGGTTTAACTTAGTGGAATGATGCAAGTACATCAGCCTGATAACCAGATCAGTATATATATTGCTCATAATTTATTATAGGTTTTACCTCCCTGGTTCCATATTGCCAAGCAAATGCCTAGAAAAAAAAATGTTTCAAATGCCCGTTGGCTCACTTGGGGAACCTGGGCGCGCCTGATGCGCTGGCAGTTTCACATGCTTTTGTACGCTGTTAATAACAGCAGCATGACTAACTTTAAAGTCACCTGAAGGGTCCAGATGTTGGAGGGTTCCTTATCTGATGGTTCTTGCCAGTGGCACTGCTCAGAGAAGCACATCTGATGTGCACTGTAGACAGGACTGCTCTGTGTCAAGGTGTGAGCTTTCCACCAGAGACGAAGGATTTCTGGCTTGGTGGGGAGTTTGGGGTGGTGAGCGGTTTGCTTTTAAACTCCCATCTCCCCAGTTAGTTTAAATCCTTAAAGCGTGACTTCCAGTTTGGCCACACAAAGTTCTGTGCTCTTGGCCTGTCGCGGGAGGCAGCGGCAAAGGCAGGGTGACTCGGGGCAGCTCACGGCTCACAGCAGGTGAGGAGGTTTCCTGACTGCTCTTAGCTGCCCTGCTGCAAGAGGCTTGCTCACTCTTTTTCTTACAACCACCTTGCTACTAGTAGAACATATTCTATGAGTGATCATGAAGCACTTCCATCAAAACGTTGCCCTGCGCCTAGTGCGGGACCCTGACGGCCGCGTCCCGTGTGTCACGCGCTCGTGCTTTTCATGCTGGCAGAAGGTACTGGAACATGTTCTCAAACAGTTCCCGTGCCTGGGACTGGAAGCGCAGCCGATTCCACTGCCCGGCCTTCAGAGCATAACCTTTCTCCACAGCAGGCCCATCTGTATAACTTGTATTTCCTTGTCAGCGCTGCCCTTGAATGCCCTTGTGTTGCTCCCCGAGCCCGGGCTTCAGAGCGAGCTGTGACCTCCTGTGCTGGGAGGGACCCAGGTTCCCAGTGCGCGCTGGCAGGAGCGATCGTAGCCCTTTGTTTGCAGGAGAACACGTACGGCACAGACACCGCAACACGCCGTGTGAGCCCGTGTAAGCGCTGGCTGTACTGCTCCGTAGCACGGGGTAAGGGCTTGCGCTGACGCCTGCCTTGGCCAGCAGGTGGGACACCCAGGCACAGCGAGCTGCGTTTCATGTCTCCCGTTTGAGACGCCGTGAAGAAAGCAGTGCCATTTGAACGGGGTGATTAAATCTGCCTTGTCTTTGGGAGGCGTTTTCAGGAACCATTTCAGAACCTGCAAAACACAGTTAGTTGAAGGAGTTTGTCTTTCCACGTGTCGGGAATATAGAAAGATTTATAAGACCTGAAGAGAAACCAGAGTGTATCTCTTATTAAGGCGCCTGTTTAACCTTGTAAATCACTTCAGCTTTTCAGTTTTTCCACAAGAAAATCTCTCTTGATGTACGGAAACATGAACTCTTTGTGGAGCACCTCCAGAAGTGTGGGAAGTGTCTGAAAGGCCTAGAAATGTTTGTGAAATCCTGCAGAGGAGTGGTAAGGGCAGGCAATAGGAAGGAAAGGACTGGGATAAGGAATATGAGGCTTTAATTGTAGAAAAAAAGTCCGTGCTGTGTTATGTTTCCATCATAAGTGTATGGAAAACTGCTGTGTAACTGATGAGCTATGAAAGTCTGTATTGCTTGTAACGTGAGAATATCAAGAATACGTTTTGTGGAAGAGTTTAGAGAATGAAGGTCCTTAAGAACGTTGTTCAAAATACACATGCCAAAAGTGAACAAGACATAAACGATGCATGAAATCTACTAGAAGTCAATGGACAATAAAGAATAAAGTATGAAATCAAGGAAAGGGACAAATGGAAACTTCTCCCTATTACCGAGAAGCTTTTGAAAAGATGATTTTTCTCAGATCGCATCGTACTAACCTGTGTGAGTAGACTTGACTTCAGTGTCCTGGGCTTTTTTCCCTGTTATTTATCTTGTCAATACCCCTGTGTCCTTTTTGTTGGTGACCTCGTAGGCATCAGAAAAGCAAAGGATTCTCCCTTTGCTCTGCTGTGAGATCCAAAGCTGCCCTGAGCGCCGTTTTGTTCAGGAGAAGAGCTACAGGAGGTGGATGGGAGATTATTCACGGCAACCTGATGAAACTTCTGTCAATCTCAGAAATGTCTCTGGCTGTCAGGAGTCTCTTTTTGCATGTTTTTCTTTATTTAGAGTGAAGAATGCGAGACCTCGCGGCTCAGGTAACGAGCAGCCTGCTGCAGTTTCCCGAGGTGACCATTCAGGCTTTTGGGGAAGATGAGACCACCCGAGGTGCTGTGCTGCGCGGGCAGTTCTGCAGAGGTGAGCCTTTTCCTTGCAACTGGGTCTTGCTGTGAAGTCGTTACTGCCTGGAGGTGACCTGAGGCACGGGGTCACAGCATCAGCTGTGTCAGGTTGGTGCTGCTCAGGTGCCTCACGTTTTGAGAGAACAGAAGGGGTGAACTATGAAAAAAATTATGAAAAATGTTAACATTAAAACATTAGTGTAGTTAAACTTTGAAATGACAACAGCCTGCTCCAATCTTGAGCTATTAAAATAACAGGCGCAAGTCAGTGAGCCCTCCTCAATTGCTAATTGAATGAAGGGCAGTTTTCAAAAAAGTCAGAGTGTGGTTTTGGGCCGTATTTATTGGTACCATCATAACATCGCCTGCAGAAAGAGTTCCCCCACAGTGTTACAGCAGCAAACGGCCCTGCTTTTTTGTTGCTAGCCTGAATACAAAGAGAAGGAAGAGGAAAGCCCTGTTAGGCGCTGCAGCCAGGTTTGCAAAGCATTGAATAGGATGCAGAGGAGTGTCCCGTGAGAGGTGCTGAGAGTGGCTGAGCAGATGAGGTAGCTGGCTTTGTAGGTGATCTGAAGGTAGCGCCGGGTGCCTGCCTGGGTGTCCGGGCATCTGCTGAGACCACGTAGAATCCCTCTACGTGACTGTAAGTGCAGTAACTGAGTTAATACTCCCTTTGTGTTGGAAGTAGTTCAGTGAAACTAAATGTGCTAAATTCTCTCTGTGATCAGTGTTTGTAAAAGTTGAAATTGGCTCCCGCAGTGCCCATTTTAAGGTAATTCCTTTTTGAAGTCCAAATCCCTGCCCAAAGTAGGCTTGTGTCAAGCAAAGTTAGTAAAGTAGAAATGAATTGGCTGAGCTTTGCTCTATTTGAAGTATGCTTTAGGAGTTGTATTCCCATAGGTATTTAGATGGTTTCTAGGAAACCCAAGCTGGATATGGTATAAAGACGAGAGATCAACATATTGTAATCTTTATCCCAAACAAGCAGAACTCTTCAGTGCAGGAATGACAGGTACAAATGCAAAATCATGAGGTGGTTCATTTGAAGATGTATTGCTTGAGGGTTCAGTGGGTGATTTTCAGTAACTGACCAGAATTCGGTAAGTCTGTCTCCCTCTGTGAGGCACTTCTATTGAGGAAAAGGGGCAGTGACTGTGATTTTCCAGATGTTTTCAATCCTCTCTTGGGAGTTTGCTTTAGCCAGCTTTCCCTGCTCTTCCAGGGAGAGGTGGCCTGGCCTGGCTGGCGTGTGGCCCTCAGCTGGAGGTCGTGAGCGCTGTGACGGGAGAGGGGCTCTCTGCACACCGTCTCAGTGGAGCCCGTGAGCAGCCTCCCACCATCCGCGTGGTGAAGGAGGTTTCCTGGCAGACGGGAACGGGGCTGCTGGTTGGCTTGAGAGAAGCAGAGGGAAGTGTCCTGTGCCTGTATGACCCGGGGACATCGAGCGTGGTTACAGCAGTTGTTCTGCCAGGAAGGGTAGGTGCTTTTTAATGGGGGAAACGTTGTCTGGTGCTGCATAACGCTGTTTCAGGAGAAGCTTTGGAGCGTCTCTTTGTTAGGAAGTCTATTTTCTCTATTGCGTCACCACACTGTTGCTGCAGGGTGTCCAGTCGAGAGCACCTTGGTGTGAAATGGTGGGGTTAACGGTACCGTTACCCTGTGAGTTTGCTGAGAGTAAAACAAGTTTTCTGGTTTTACGGTAGAGCACGTAGTTACCTCATTCTCCACTTGCACAAAAAGGCTTTGAAAACTGCAGGAAATGGAAATTGGTAAGCTGTAATAATAGAGTGCGCCATTGCAGTCGATGTGAACTCAGTGAAATAACTGCAGGAATTCTAGTAAACGCAAGGCAGTAACGGATGTTTGTAGAGGGCTTTTCTTTCTTTCTTCTTGATATAATTGGAAACAATGCTGTGTTTTTAAGTCTTTTATTCCTAATTCTGGCTTCAATTTTCAGAGATTTCATTTTAGCTTGTCAAGCAGCTTAAATATTAACTTGTAGGTTTCCTGTAGGTAACTGCTATAGAGCCCATAACTAGTCCTGGAGGCGGCAGCGTGAGGCCTTGGCACCTACACCGGGCTCTGCAATGGTTCTGTGGAGTGGCAGCGGTGGCGACAGATGTTGGTCATCTACTTGTGGTGGACCTTGGTTTGGATGATCCATCTTGCAGCCAGAGGGAAAATGAGCCATCGGGTAAGCTGCAGCTGCCGGATAGGAAGGTGTGTCGGACGTGCCCTCTTTCTTGGGAACGTTCTTCTGCTTCTGTTCATTGACTTGGGGCAAAGTTTAGGCTTGTTTTTTAAAGTAAATATGCCTTATCAAAATCCCTGCGTTTGGATGAAATAAACCTCTAATCTGCGTATTCGGATTGCATTCACTGTTCTGGAGCTTACAAGAGTGGCCTCAGGAGTTAATGCCACTTCAGGTAACTTCATCATGAGGCCCAAACTCCTGATGTGCAGGGTCCAGGAAGAATTTGCCTATGAAGGTTGCGCTTTTACCTGGTTTTGAAATAGGAGAGAGAATACCTGTGCAGTGCGAGAGCTCTTATGTTCTCTGAGCACATGCAAAATGGAAAGAGCAAAGCAAGTGTTTCACAAATGGGTATTTTGCCGGGGACAGTAGGATTAGATTATACATGTTGTCACGTCTGTGTTTCAGATGCAACCGAAGTGGCATAACACCTTCATTTAGCGTGTGGTTTTGTGTGTGCAGGTCTAACAGTTGCCGCTAGAATTGCTGCTGGAGTTCCACTAAGAAGAGAAATGGTGACCGTGGAAGGGAGGCATCTCTGCTTTCAACTGCAAAGCCCTTCAGGAACAGCAATATCGACCCTGCGCTACATCAGCAGAAGCAACCAGCTCGCCGTGGGTTTTTCCGACGGCTCCCTGTCACCGTGGGATGTGAAAACTCTGCAGCGGGAGTAAGTCGCCCTTTGCACTTGGTCACGCCTGGAGGTGCAGGGCTCTCAAGGCTTTGCTTGAGGAGGAAGTGTGTTAATTTAAAGAGCCCTTTTTCAGGGATGGAACTGCAAAGTGTAATCTTGGCCTGTTTAGGAATCCGAAGTAACCACTGAGTCAGACATGGATTCAGTGGGCCGCCTTCTCCCCAGCGGGCTGGGGTTGTTTGCCTTATTGTGCCCGTGGGCTGAGGAACTGTGGAAAGGTCGCTTCTTTGGGGTCTGTCAGGCAGTTATGATGTGAGAGAGCTGCCTCTGTAAGGCAGTTTGTTCTGTCAGTAGTAGTCAGTGACAGCAGGAAATGGGTGTGTTTCAATGAAACAGGTTTTAGACATTATTTCTCAGAACCAGCTCCTGCAATGAGGGCATACGTTGAAAGGCTGAAGTAGGTTAACGATGGGGTTTTGGTGATAAGGCTCTTTAAAACTCTTTAAGACTCGTTTTTTAGGTAAAAAACGAGTGAGACATGAAAGATCAAGAGCTGCTCGGTGCCTGAAAAGACATTCTCTCCCACATTTCAGCCTTGATCAAAAGAGGGGACTGACCCATGCCAAGGCTGCGCTGCCTGTGAATGAAAGTCTGCTTGGAAGACTTGGAGATGAGGATAAGGGTCACATCAGTTGATAAGCAACAGAGAAATTAGAGAGATGATTACAAATCTGCCAAAGAGCAATCTGGCTTGAAATATTTGACCCAATTCAGAGAAGGATTCACTGAAGCAAATCTGCAGTGACTCAGCGGGAACTACTGGAGGCATAAATAGAGAGTGGAGAGAAAGTGAGGTGGCAAGAATAGATTGTGAAGGGGCAAGGAAGGTTCAGAAGTCTGGAGGAGAAATGCTTTCCATAGCCCAAGTAAAGAAACAAGATACTACTTGTGTTTGGCGCTGTTTTCAGCTTGTGCAGAAGAGATGCTGCATTTTCAGTTCAATATTGAAGCAGGCGACAACAGTAGGAACAATCTTTAGCCTGGCAGCTGAAGGAATCCTTCCTGCTCCTCCTCCGCAGGCAGAGGAGGAGATAAAGCCAGGTTATTGCACGTGATGGACAGTCATTTCCTCACCTCGTGGCTGTTGCATCAAAAGCAGTCGCTTCCTTGGCTCCCTTGTTTGAGACGGGAGTGTGACCTTCTGTGCTTTGAGGAGAAGCACATCAGGGGCTCTTTGCTCAGAAGATGCTTCTCCCCTTCTACAAACAGCAGGGCCAGTCGCTCACCTGCTTTCTTTGTCTTTGGTTTTTCTTTGTTTTTAAACCTGCAGGCACCACTCGCAGCTTGAAGGAGGAAGGATTCCTGTCTGCGCCGTTACTTTCCAAGAGCCTGAGAATGGTCCTCGCAATTGTTGCTACTTGTGGGCTCTTCAGTCGACGCAAGAAAGGTGAATAAAAACTTACTATAAGCCGCTGAATTTTTTTTTTAGTATTTGCTCACATAGAGTTGAGGCAGGTGTATTTGTTTGGTTTATTTGGCTGTGCAGGAGATTCTCTCAGCTATGGAAGGAGCTTATGGTGCGATTTGTACAGGATGGAGCGGAGATGAAGAGGGACCTCCTAGTTCCTCCCTGCTGAAAGGAGGCAAAGTGACAGGGGCCATATTTTTGTGCTGGCATTCTTAAAAGATTTCCTTTGTTTCCTGATGAGTGCTTCATGGTTTGCTTGATATTCATGCCGTGATATTAAAATGCCCTCAAAAGCAGCCGAGGCTGCAGCTCCAGAGCACTAACGGTGCCGATCCACCAGCCTGCTGCCCCTAAAGGAGGAGGTGACAGCATGGCCGGTTCCCTGGTGCCAGCTTGAGCCTTGGTGAGCCAGCTCAGCTCGCCTGGCAGGGAAGGTGTTCAGCAGCCAAGTCGGTGGTTTCCTGCTGGGCTAATGACTGAAACGAGGGTGTGGAAGGTGCCGTGTGTGCAGGAGAGGGACTGGAGCTCTGGTGGGAAGGGCAGGGAAGGGAAGGAAGATCTGCCCCTCTCAGCATCAGCAAGCTATTTACTCAGCTCGGCTGCTCGTAGAGTGGCAATCTTTTTCAGTTTGACTGTAAAGCAGTTTTGACTGAGAACTCTTCACTGTGAAGAGCTGTTCCCAACCATTTTTAGTCGATACAACATGTTAAAGCTTTCAGACTGTGTGGTTAGCCTTTGCCCCAGAAGCTGTTAGTGTCCAAATGTCCTCCGTTGTGTTTTAGCAGCTAAATGTGACCAACTGTCATGCTTTGGGAAGGGCTGTTTTTCTTTTCAGCGAGACAGTGCTATTCAGGAAACCTCAGCCTAGATCCAAGGAAAGGATAACGAGGAGTATAAAGCAGCTTTGTAACCAAATGTCATAATCTCTTCAAACCGATGCCTGCATCTGCATCCAGCTGGCGGCCGGTCAGGAGTGCTGTTCCCCAGGGCTCGGTCCTGGGGCCAGATCTGTTTGATACCTTCCCCAACCATCTGGATGTGCTGGCAGTGTGCCCGCGTGGCCAGGAAGGCCACCAGCACCCTGGCTTGTATGAGAGATAGTGTGGCCAGCAGGAGTAGGGCAGTGATCGTCCCCCTCTACTCGGCAGTGGGGAGGCTGCACCTCAAATCCTGTGTTCAGTTTTGGGCCCCTCACTCGAGAAAGACACTGAGGTGCTGAGTGTGTCCAAAGCAGGGCAACGAAGCTGGTGAAGGGTCTAGAGCACAAGGTTTAGTTGGGATTTTAGGAAAAATTTCTTCACCAAAAGGGTTATGAAGCAGAATTAGCCTTCGGTAAGTTGTCATGTCAGAGGAAAAATTTCCTGTGCTCCTCACAGCAACAAGCAGCCCAGCCTGTGATGCCCGAGTGAGGGCACAGTTAGAAACAAGCACTTACTGTTGGTGGTTGGGATGTTGAAAGCAGGTGGGATTCTCCTTTTCTTTTGTCTGCTACGTTTAGGAGGAGCAGTTAGAGGCGGTCTTGTCAGCTGCTGCCCAGACAGGTTCTGTAGGGCTTCTGACCAGCTGCATTAAGCTTTGGACATCTAAAGGTAACACTTCTTATGTGTTTTTTTATGTTGCATATTTTTTTAGTTTGGAATTCTTGATTCATTTCTTTTTTGTTCTCTCTTTTTAAAGAGCAGCCAAGTTCTGCTGCTAATGTAGAGTTCGCCCTTGACTGGACATGGAGCAAAGTGATCTATACAAAAGGCGCATTTGACCAAATCTGTGAGTACTAGTGCAGCCATGCTGCAAACCTAGAATTATTCTTTCCAGCTGAGCTCATTCAGTGATCTGCTGGTAGATGGTCTTGCCCGCAGATCTGGAAGTGCACTTTGCGACTCTGAACTTGCTCTGCAGGCTGACGCTTTCATACTTACTCTTGAAAAGGTGTTGCGCTGTTTGACGGCTCCTGCAGCTCCACTGACCCGCAGAGGTTACAGGCTCCTCAGCGCCGCCAGTTGCTTTTGAGCAACCTTAGCACAGTCTTAAACTGCTTTCTAACAGCAGCCCACGAGCTGGCTGGAAAAGGTTTGTCATAGTATTTCTAATTCTCTGGTATGTTTTATTAAGATTTGGAATGATGCTGGGGCTGTAATTGTGGAAAGAGGAGCTGTGGTTGGTTTTGCTGATTGGCAGAAAGTCAGATGTAGCGGGGAGAAGGGGCTTAAATGGGAGGGGTTGGGGCTGCCACTTAACGCACGTTGAGTTCAGGGCAAGAGTTTGTTGTGGGGCTGGTGCGAGTGGGTGGGGAGGCTGCGTTCAGCAAGGAGCTGTGCAAGCACCCGGCTTGAAATTACAGCAACGGGATGTGGCACTGTGAAAAATGCTCCCTTTGATTGTCAGCTAGCAGTGCATAATTGCATGCAAATATTGGATTGGAAATTACTAAAAAAGGAAAGGAAGCATAAATGAGTGACATGTGAAGTGAGTTGCATGAATTTCTGTAGCTGTTTCTATTACAAATTGTTCTTGGCATATTGAGGAGAAAAGAGAATATCCCTTTGCTAGAGTAAAAATCTCTGCTCTGCGAAAAACAGATGTCTTATCCATGAGTGCATTTAACTGTTCAGACTTTGCTTTTTTTTATGTAACCTTTAGTGAATCTGCTTCTTTGTAGGGGTTGCTTGTGATTGTGGGTTTTTTCTTCAGATAAGGACGTGTTATGGAGTGAAAAAAATGCAAAGGCAAAGATTTCTACCGTGTTATTTTTCTACTTTCGCTTCAGTGCAATGAGGGGAGTTTTATTAAAAAACAAAGCAAAGCAAAAGAAATTGCATACCAACAGTCCTCTTAAGCTTGTTTTTACCTGTTTTGCAGACTTGACAAAGAAGCTGGCAGAAACCAGCCTCACAGCTTTGTATGCACGAGTGGTCCTCTGGTTCTGTTGGTCCCGTCTCCTGCCCGAGGGCTCAGGTAAGCATAAACTGTCCGGCATTTGTAGCAGTCAGTGCTTCCTATGAACACCTGCTTAGCCATGGTTCTGTCAGTGCTTCATCCAAGTCGCTTCAATACCAAGTCGTGCCGGTTCAGTGACAGCAGATGCTGAAGTTCTGCTGCTGAAATGGAGGTTTGACTGTTTTTTTTCAACTACGTCGTGTAGAATGATGCCAACAGTTTCTTTCCGGGCTGTTTCTCAGAAATAGCACTAAGCCTCTGAGTGAAGGAGTTGCTCGTGCCCACAGCTTGAAATACTTGGGATTTTAAACAAGTAACTCCTAAAGCACCAACACGGGAATGCTTGATTTTACAGTAAAAGCACGGCCTGCATGTTTTGAACTTGTTACTGATTGTTTGAGGAAAAAATACACCTTGGAAATAGTTCATCATTTGGATGGGTTATAAATTCTATTGTCAGCATTAATTGCCTTACGCATGCTCACATGACATGTTTAAAAACCCATTCCCTTTGAGAATTGCAGTTTTTTTCTTAAAAGTGAACCTCAGCTGACACTACATGTTCTGGATGCGACCTCAGCTGTAAACTTGAAATGGCACTTAGGACAAGAAGGAATTGAATCCTGTGTCTTCGGTCTCTTTTAGCAAAGGCAGAAAGAGGATGGGCTTCTTTCAAAGTCAGAGGCTGGCCTGTGCTTTTGATGCTCAGCTTGTGTGTTCTTCTGTCTTTTTTAGTCAAAAACTGTAGGTTGAAAATGTGATATTACCTCTTTAACTTACTTCTTATTTATTGCCTGTAGGTGATGATGTGTGTTTCTCTAGACCTTTCTACAATTATGCTCTGATTCAGAGCTACTACACGGGTCATCGACAGAAACTGGAGCGTTTATCAAGGTAAGACATGCAGGAAAGCTCTAGAACAGTTCCACTGCAAGTTCAGAAGCGGCAGCGAGTGGCTTTTCCATCAACAACTGCATTTGCTACGCTTCATGCATTTGCCGGCAACAGCCTTGACTTCAGTGATGCGCGTGTTCTGCAGAACACAGAGGTTACTTTCCTGGGTTAAAACGTTGATATATACCTCTGCTTAGTGCCCTTTGTTGGTATCATCGTTTCTTTGAAGTGCACGTAATTCACTGGCTATTCTGTGTGATTTGTGACTACTGGAAAAGGGCATGTGATGAGGACAGGATCAGTCACGGCCAGGTCAGCGAGGCACGGCCTTTGCAGAGCAATTGTTCTGGACACAGAAGAAAGCATGTTTTAAAAACCAAAAATAATCTCTCTCCTTGACGAGTAGTAGATGGCGATAAGGGGATTGGCCCAAATCTCCTACTCCCAAGCACCTCGGTGTCATTTAAGGAGATGGGCAGAGGTCCACGCAGCTGGCACAGCCAGCGCTCTCCTGGCTACTGGATAAAAGTGCCTTCCTCACGGGAACTCCCTTTCCTAGACTGGCTCCCTGGCATATAGGTGATGTGCCTTGGGTTAGGTGAGAACAGATTTTAATTTGGCACCTGTACTGTAACTAAAGGAAGTCCTAAAGAAGCTCAGGCTGTGGCACCGTGAACAAGGTGCTGCAGGAGGAGTCCAGGTGGAAGCTGCTCTATGTCAGGTGCTGGCTTTCAAGCTCCTCTTCCTGAGGTTCCTTCTGAGGTAACGCTCGTACAGGCTCACGGGCTCCTTAGAAGCACCACCTCCAGCGTGCTGCTTCTGCTCGTCCTCCTCGGGAAATGAAAGGCTGGCGTCGCAGCCCGCAGGAGCCTGCGATGGGCTTCTGAGGAATGCAGTGTTTAACAGGCCAGCCCTCCGTCACTGTGATGGCATGTGCAGAGGCACAAACGTGCTGCTTCAGGTGGTACCAGAATTCAGCTGTGGGCTCAGCTTTCTGACCGTGACTGTTTTTCAGTAACAGAAGCGAGGTGCTGAGAACAAAGCCGGACATTTCCGTGCTGTGGTCTCACCGCTGTGTGTGGGAACACTCCCGCTGGAGGCGTGAGATTTGGGGTAGCTTTGCTCACACTGCCTTTGTATTACAAGTAATGCGGCACAAAAGAAAACCTGAAAACTAAAAGGTCACTGCAAGTTTTCCCTTCATAAGGGAGCTTCTAGGATTCCTACTTGGAACTCCTTTAATAGCTCACTATGATCTAATGAACACCTTTCACCTGACTCCGAAATTTCTTTCCAGTCTATTTCAAGTCATGATCATGCCTTTGTCTGTTTGTTCCTTTCTTGGGCTCGTGGGAGCTTTTGCTGGTTTTGTTTTGGCTGGAGGAAATCTGTGACACCGAGAGGCTGGAATTAGTGTTTTCCTCTGTCAAATCCCCGCTACGTTTTGTTCCAGAGGCAAATGGGATTCTGACTGCCTGATGGTTGATGGGATGGTTTCCCAGTTGGGAGACCAAGTTAAGGAAATGTGGCAGAGAGAGGAAGGAGGAACTGGGAAATACCCACCTCCTAGTTTACGGGTGAGTGTTGTGTTCCCTGAAGACAACCACCACCACCACAAACCCCAGCCCCAGCCCAGCCCTCCCCCAAAGCCAATGATTTCTCAAAGAGAGGAGTTTTTAAAAACCTTTTCCCTTTTCATTCCAGGCACTGCTGGAGCTCTATTTGCTAGAAGGCGTTGAAGAAAGCCACAAACATGCAATTGTATCCCTTGGAGTTATTTCTGTCACACATCCAGTATACGCGCATCAGGGGTCTGAAATGTCTGTCACCTACGCGTTCGATGCATTTTCTAATTTATGCTTCAAACACAGTGCAAGGGAAAACATGTAGTTTAGAATGAAGGCACGGAAGGAAGCTTTGATTATTTGTTTGTACTGTGGATTTTTTAGGAATTTTTAAAATGTTTTGTTGCAAAGCCTTTTCTGATATAACAGGTTTACTAAGCAATGTTAAAGGTAGAAAGCTCCCTTAGGTTTTCTCAAAATGTAAACTGTTTTCATTTTTGAAGCACCCACAGCTGTAGCAAACGGCTGCTTCCTCGAGCGATGCACTAGAATGTGCTGCTTCAGAGCAAAAGGATTTCTGACAGCGGTTTACCAGGACCTGATGTTGCTGAAATCATCCATTTTCCAGCACAGCTAAGAGGGCTTGCTTTTGTGCTGTTACAAGTGCGGGCACACAGAATAATAAAGAGAGAGAAGAGAAAAGCCACTGGGCAGAAACTGAATTTTTAAGATGCCGAAATACACTGTGTTGCTTTGGTTGTTTGTTGCCTGACCCGAGAGGGGAGCCTAGAGAGCAGGGGCTTTAAAAGCTGTTGCACCCCGGAGCTCTCTGATGAGAATAGACCCCCCAAAACAGCTGTCAGAAAGAGAAAACGACACTGCCGATGAGTGATCCAGGTACTGGTTTAAATCCAGTTTTAAACATTCAGAGCTAAGCTGTGCTGTAAGGACACCCTAATTTCAGTTGTTTCATATATGCTGGAAGGGAGGGAAAAACCAGCTGTAGAATTTGTTTGCTTTAATAACCAAGCATTGGCCGTTCACGTGTTTTGAATGTCCAGCTGGTGGCTCCAGTGACTAAAGAGGGAGCCTGAGTTTCCAACGGAACTGTTTAAATATTGAAAGGCAACCTTCCTGAATGCCTTAGAGAAATCAAAGAGTCTGTCTTTCTGGTTATTTATTCAGAATGCAATTTTGTTGTTAGGGCCTGACTACCTTCAGGTTGCAACAGCATAAAACGGCAAGACTAATACATGAGTATTTTCTGCGTCCTACCACTATGATATTCTTATTTCCTTTTATTATTTATTCCTATTATATTAATCATAGGAATAATATTATTTCATGTGATTATTTCCTGTGATAAATTGTTGGTCTTGCAAATTTATTAGCCTTAATTAGATACTTGATATCAGACAATTTACTTGCTGCTAGACATCATACATTCCTTTCCGAACAAAACAGAAGCTTCCGTCGACTCCTTCGCAGCTGCCTTTGCCATCCCTTCGGGCCTTGTTAAGCTTATTCAAGGATTTTGGCTTCTAGACCGCAAGGACTATGAAGTAAGCATGTGACAGTTTAGTTAGGCATACGTTGTAGTACAAGGCTATGGTCTAGCAAATGACTTTAAAAACCTGGTGCTTAGCTAACAACAGGTGATAAAACATGGAAAGCTTCTTTTGTAATCCTGCTTCAGCAGCACCTTCAGCAATACGTGATGATCTGCAATTTGGTTTTAATTGCATTGACAAGAAATGGATTAAGACAATGAAGAAGTCAACGTTAATGCTTGACGTGTGACTTGCCAAAGCCATCTGTTCGGGTTGTTCTCAGCAGAGCAGTCGAGCACTTTCTCAAAAGCAGTGGTTTGGGTACTTTAAATAGTCAAACGACCATCCTAGCAGCAAGATTTGAGACAGAAGACCGCAAAAGTGACTCTTCAATCTAATTCATGTTCCTTCTGATGCTGAGGGTTGCTCTTTGCCTGTCACAATTTTAATACAACCTGTCTGGGAGAATAACTTGTATTTATAAGAAGTGATGTTTGCCTATGGGGATTTGGTTACCCTAGCCAAGTGTGAATCACTCCTTTTAAAAGACTCTGGGGTTTTTTTTGTATGGCTAACTGGTTTTTTTTTTTTCTGCAAAAAGTAAAGAATTTATATTTACCTGTCCGGTATCAAGGACATTCACCCTTACTGAAGAAACTTTTGAACAGTTTTGTTGTGTGCTTGTGTGTCCAGTCTGATCCCCTCTATACAAACAGGATGTGGCCAGGCTGGAAGGGGTCCAGAGAGGGGCCACCAGGATGATCAGAGGACTGGGAAGCTGCCATACGAGGATGGGCTGGGAGAGCTGGGTTTGTTCAGCCTTGAGAAAAGGAGGCTCAGAGGGGATCTCATCCCCGTGTACCAGGACTTAGGGGGTAGCTACAAAGAAGATGGAGACTCCCTTTTTACACGGAGTCGCATGGAGAGGGCAAGGGGGATGGCCACAGGTTGCTCTTGGGGAGATTCCGATTGGCCACCAGAGGGAAATTTTTCACACTGAGGACAGTCACCGTTGGAATAATCTCCCCAGGGAGGTGGTTGACTTGGCCACGTTGGACACCTTCAAGAGTCGTCTGGACAGGGTGCTGGGCCATCTTGTCTAGACTGGGCTCTTCCCAGAAAGGTTGGGCTAGATGATCGCTGAGGTCCCTTCCAACCTGGGATTCTGTGATCTTAGTAAACCTGATCTCCACCTTCTGCAGAATGCCCTGGCCCTGCTCTTTCACCCAGCTACAATCAAACCTGTGTCGTGGCAACACGTGAGAATTCTTCAGTCCCTCATGTGCCAAGGAGAGCATAGGTGAGCCCTCAGATACATGCAGGTGATGAAGCCACCATTCTCAAGCAGTTGTGAAGAGTGGCTTTTCCTCACTGTGCTGTTGTCCAATAGGTAAAGAAATATATGCCACCATTTTGGCATTGAAATACTGCGAAAGGTGGAGAACAAACACTAGAAATCACAATCCCCTAAATTTCCTTTAAACTTTGAGCACAATAATTGTGGGGCATCTTTTTAGTTATACTAATAATATGCCTTTACATCTCAAAAAATTAACTACAGGTGCATGGCGGAGGCTTGGGGTCTGCTGCAGGAAGACGCCGCTCAGTTAAAGGAGGAAGAGCTATTAAAAGATATGTATGACATCTGTCGGGAGACGGGACTAGTGGGAGACTTCCTGAAGCTGCCTTTGACAGACTCTGAACAAGTAAGTGTGGGCAAGAAAAAAATCTGAATCCCTTCTTTGCCAAGAGAAGAGGCAGGATCGTCATATATGTTTTAAAATGTGTTATTTCTCTTAGAAGTGTTTGGAGAAATTTTTACAGACTCATGAAATTCTTTTAGTCCAGCACCTGCAGCGTGCCAACTGTACGGCAGCAGCACAGCTGAACCAGGCGATGAACGTTCATCTCACGGTAAGCGTAAAAGTCCTGCCAAGTGAGCCAGTTTCTCTCGGGGGTTACTAACTGGTTTAACAGCGCTCAGTAAGAATCCTGCTTTCTTTATCACACCCTTCTTTGAAAAACTTGCAATAAGCCTCTGCACCTTACGTTACAGCTGAACCTAAAAGTTGAACAAAATGTGTCACTACTCCAAAGCTGCCCCGTGCAGTTGGAAACTCTGTGTTCCAGGCTGTTGTTGACTCCACTTCGAACAGTTTGTTTGTGTCTGAGGATGAAATAAGTATCTTTCCTGTCAGCCACTCTTACCATTCAGTTATTCAGCGACGTACGTTATGTAGGGTTCGGATGATTGGAAGTTGTTTGGGTCACTGTGGAATGAAGAGTGTGTTGTATGTCATCTCTGGTATCTTGCACGCAACTCTGGGTGCCAACCCACAGGCAACATTTACATTACGGGTTGTTCTTTTTATTATTTCCTCAAGTTATAGCGTGAGGTCTGCAATTCCACAGCTTTCATTTTACCACTTTTTGGACCAAAATTCTTACCTAACTTCTGTATCTCAAAATAGGCAGGTCAAATTTTGTGTTATGGGAACTTCTGTTGTGGTTCTGTGATCCATGTGCTGTTTTGGGGAACCATAGTTCTCCAGGGAAGCAAACTTACCCAGGTGGCTTTGGAAGGTTTAGGTCCTGCATTTGAAAGCTTCCATCCAGGGGGAAGGGGTGTGTAGGTAGCTTTCTCTTCCTCGTTTTAATCCTCACTTCCTTTTGTCCAACGTAACCCGCCGTTGCCCTGGAGATTCAGTCACCTGGGGCAGTGGCGTTTCAGGAAAAACAAGGGAAAGGCTGCTGTTTTGTCAGCCACGTGAAACTTGTGGGTGCTGACAAGCGTGTCAGAATCAGGTTCTGCAGAGTGTGGGAATGGTTTTAACTTAAAGTTGTAGGTTCTGTTATTATTCTAGTCTTCCTTCCGCTTGGCTAAAAATACGGGGTGAAACTTCTTGCTTTACGCTTTTTGTTCATCAGAACGATCGTGCTCCTCGCTGGAGACAGAGAGCAGTTGCCAGAAATTCTCTCTCAGGCCAACACGGCAAGACCCTTCCTAGAGGTCAGAGGCAGCTGGCTGCAGGGAGAGCCACGCCTTACCATCTGCCTTCATCCGGACCAAGAGGAGGTAATTTTGGAGGGGAACATAATGCACAACTAACCATCGCTTTGATTGCACAAGGCTGATCATTTTTCCCTCATGCTTTACAGTCGCAAGAGCAAAGCCATTCTCGACAGTAACAAAACCAGCTAATGCAGGAAATGTGGATCCAAGAGCACCTTTCAGCAGCCGTGTATTGGCCAAAGTTAGAGTGTTATGGGTAGGAAACGAGCAGAAACCCAGCTGAGAGAGAGTTTTTTCTGTTATGATGATGTTTGTTATGCAAAATACATATATTTATGTTATGGTAAATGTGTTTAGAGAATTTCAGAGAGCTGAAACTAAAACAATGATTAGCATCAAGCTATTGGTGTACACATCTTGCTAGGCTTGATTGTGTGATCAAATAGTGATCTCTTCCCACCTGGTGACATCTTTCTGCTTTGTTTCTGCCTCTTTTACTTAAAAATAGGCACAATGATAAAGAGCAGGAAAGAGGCCAGTAGCTGTCAGATGAGTTTCCTACAGGTGGTAGGGCCAAATCAACCTCAGGTCTGGTATATTTGGACTTGAGGGCAATGAAGGTCAGTTACTGTCCTTCTCTGCTGTCCTTTTGTCATGAGAAAAGACCAAGACCTTGGACAGATCGTACTACAAGGACATGCCCAGCGTGCAAATAAGGCCGCAGATAACTAAGTAGTTTAATCCCCCATCAGAACCCCTTCCCATGGAAGATGACTCTCAGGGTTGTCAGCGCACTCCATTTATTTGCTGCAATTCATCCCTTCCCATGTAACCAACCATAACTAGCTTCTGGTGGGGAAGAAGCAAGCTCCAGGCAGAAGCCAGTCCATAGTCTCTTGTGAGTTGTTAGGCAATGCTTGTAACCTCTTAGTCTAGGCTAGTTGGAAAATGCTATGAAATAATAGAATTTCTCGTAGTAAGATTGCATTTGTTTCTTATGTTGTTGGTACTTTTGTCTTCTGTGCAAAACTTGCAGGTTTCCATCGCAGGAATGCTGTTCTCACCAAAGCAGTCACGATAATGAGTGCCTTTGGATGCTCGGAGAGAAATGTGCTGTGGTTCCTTCTGAATGACATCTGTTCCTCAAATAAAAAGCGTTTCCCAATGCACTGTGCTGTGTGGGTGACCCATACATGAGGCAGAGGGAAAAATGCAAGTGGCGGTTCCTGATGTGCCTGTTGGTTCAGGTCACTCACTCCTGGGCCGTGCATCACCCGGCGTGGTTCAAGAGCAGGCTTATCCCACAGCAGCCATCGGTGTGGTGTGCCTTGCTCTTGAACTGGGTTTAAACCCAGACTAAACCATGACTTATTAGTGAAAGCCTGATTGCTGGTAGTTTGATACTACAATTGTAATGTTAGTAGACAGAGAGAGAAGGATGCAGGAAGGAGGTGTGTGACTTCTGTGAACATCGACAGCACAAGCGTGTATGACCCTAGGAATCCAGGGCACAGGAAAGCCTTTGCTTCTGATCCAGCCTATTGGTCTCAGAGGAGCTTCCTAAAGGACGAGAACGGCATGCTCATCTCCGCAGGATCCAGCAGTTCCGTGGGCCAGGTAAGCTTTGAGTCAAAGAACCAACTGGAAGCAGCTGTCGCTAATACGCAGCTGGAGGCCAGTCAGTTCCTTTATCTCCTGTTATTAACACTCATGTCAGCGTAACGCAAAAGACCGGCATTTATCACTTTCCTGGTGTGAAGCAGTGGCTAGATTTTATCTGTGTTTCTGTCCTCCTGGAACTGAGTGTTACTGTCAAGTGTGCTTGCCAGTCTTGATTGCTAATTTAAACAGTCAGTGAGGGCTCTCCTGGCAGAGAGCAGTGCTTGTGTGTGCATTTGCCTGCTCGCTTATGAAGAGGAGGAACTTGATCATTTGTTAGAGAGAGGTCTTTGGTGATCATGGTCAGGGAGTGCTGGAGAGCTCCTGGCACGGTTATAACCCCACTCTGCCGGCGTACGGTCAGAGGGGCTCAGGGAAGAGCCCATGAGCGACGATCGGATATGGTGCGAACAGAGGCTGGGTGCCCATTGTGCGCCAAGAGCTCTTCAAAGCCCCCCGCACTCGGGAGAACCACAAGCAGTGCCAGGTGGGATTAGCACAAAGTGATGCTACATGGAGTAAATGGGTCGCACTGGTCACCCAGCGGGCTTGAATAGGAAACCCCAGTGGCCCAGGAACCTTGGAAGTGACCATGGGCTGGCCAGAAGGCAAAGACTTTGGAATATCACCAGAGGAGGGGGTGCCACGTGCTGAAGAGGCCCCACTGTATAACAAACTCTCAGAAGATGAAAAGCAATACGCCCTGTTCATTGTAAGCGCCGTGTGCTTACAATGGTGGATGCAACGACCGGCTGGCTGGAAACATATTCCATCCCCACGCCACTGCCCGGACACCATCCTGGGCCTGGAAAAACAAGTCCTGTGGCGACATGGCACCCCAGAGAGTGGTCAGACAATGGACTCATTTCCGAAACAACCTCATAGACAGCTGGGCCAAAGAGCACGGCATTGAGTGGGTTTATCACACCCCCGTCACGTACCAGCCTCTGGGAAAATGGAGCGGTACAATGGACTGTTAAAAACTACGCTGAGAGCAATGGGGGGTGGGACATTCAGGCCCTGGGGGGCACATTTGGCAAAAGCCACGTGGTTAGTCAACACGAGGGGATCTGCCAGGCGAGCTGGCCCTGCCCAGTCAGAAATCCTACATCCTGTGGAAGGGGATGGAGTCCCTGTAGCGCACGCAAAAAGTACGCTGGGCAACACAGTCTGGGTCCTCCCTGCCTCAGGCAAAGGCAAAGCCATTCGTGGGATTGCTTTTGCTCGAGGACCTGGGAGCACTTGGTGGGTGATGCGGGAGGACGGAGAAGTCCGATGTGTGCCTCAAGGGGGTTTGATTTTGGGCGAAAACAGGCAATGAACTGAATGGCGCAATGCGAACTGCTATATAATATTGTGTGTCACCTCTGTGTTGTATCCATTATACCAGAGTACGAGCCTCCCAAGCCATGGACGATAAACTGCGACACAAGCAGAGTGCAGCAGTGACGGAACGGTGCCTGACTCGGCGTGCAGCAGCCCAGGTATGGGACCTGGGCATGGCGTGAGCGGTGTGGAATAAGGGGAGGCGGCTGTGCTGGTTTTGGCTGAGAAGGGGTTAATTCTCCTCACCGTGGGGGGCGGCTGCCTTTCCGGCTTCCCGCGCTCTGCCGCGGGGGGTGGGGGGGGGGCGCTGGGAGGGGTGGGGCACGGTGGGGGCGGCTGACCCCGACTGGCCAGTGGCATGTTCACTCCATACCACGTGACACCACGACCAGGATATTAAGGGGGTGAGGTGGGGTGGGGGGGGGCAGTTGCGGCTCGGGAGCGGCGCGTCGGCGGGTTGGTGGTGGGTGAGTGGCTGCGGCGCGTGGGGTTCGTTCCGGCGGTTCGTTCCCCCCCCCCCTTTCCCCCCACCCCGCGGGGCTTTGCGCCTCTCGTTGTTCTCCTTTCCATTGCATTTCTGTTGTTGTTTCTTTTAATTTCATTTATGAAACTGTTCTTATCCCAACCCACGAGCGTTACCCTTCTGATTCCCTCCCCCATCTACCGGTGGGGAGGGGGCGAGCGACTGTGTGGGGCTGAGCTGCCGGCCAAACCACCACAGACCCTAGAAGTGAAGGTTTGGAATTTAAAACGGAGGCTTTTAGCTTTAAAAGTGGGGTATGGACCCTGAAAGTGAGGGTTTGGGGCCTATAGGTGAGGCTTTTAGCCTTAAACGAGGGGTTTGGATTCTAAAAGGCACGGTTTTGAAAGAAAAAATGATGGTTAGAGCATTAAAGGACCGGAGTCGCTACTAAAAGTGAGGGTTTGGGAGCTAAAGAGGAGGCACTGAGCGTTACAGGTGGGGTTTGGGTGCTGGAAGTGCGGCTTCGGGTGTTAAAACTAAGGCTTTGACTTTTAAAAGAGGAATTTGAACCCTGAAAGGGAGGGTTTGGCTGTTACAAATGAGGCTTTGAGCGTTAAAAGAGGGTTTTGGACCCTAAAAGTGAGGTTTGCAGTCCGGACTATAAAGCTTTGATGTTAAAAGAGGAGTTTGGGTGCTTTAAAGTGAGTCTTTGGGACCTAGAAATGAGGCTTTGAGCGTTAAAATAAAGGTTTGGACAACGAAAGGGAGGGTTTGGAATTTAAAAATGAGGGTTAGTCCATGAAAAGGAGGGGTTTGGACCCTAACAGTGAGGGTTTGGGACCTCTGAATGAGGCTTTGTGCCTGAAAAGTGGGGTTTGGACGCTTGAAGTGAAGGTTTGGACCTAAAAACTGAGGCTTTGAGAGTTAAAAGAGGGATTTTGTAAAATGTGTTCATCTGATTCGTGTCAATATGGAACTGTTTGTGCTTGTGTAACCGAGGGCCGTTCAATTGACTTGCTAACTGTCTGGGTGGTTGGAATGTTGATTGGCGGTTTGCTGCTAACAGTGGAAGCATCGTGCTACAAAGGAGAGTGCCAAGATGGGGGGGGGCACAGGTCGGCCAGTGGTGATGGCAGGGAACTTCTTGGCTCAGAAGGCGCTGAAGCATGGAAACTGGGGGAAAGGTAATTCCGGCAGGGGGAGAGTGCGACCACCGACCCAATTCAGGACCAAAAAGACTTGCCCCCCCACACCCGTAAAGAGCATGCGGGCTAATCTACCTGGCAAGCGTGGCTAATTTAACTACCGCTGACCAACGGCAAGTGGGATGCTTATCACTGACCAGTGAGTGTAAACTTAGGCGTGTTTTTTACTAATTGTTATTAATTATTAACTGAATATAAACCCTGTAGTATTGTATGACGGGATGCACATTAGGTGGAAGGATCCCCCGTGCATCCAGCGCTGCTTGCTTGCCTCTATTCAATAAATTGTAAACTTTAATTGGAATTCCGTTTAAGGCTAAATTAATTATAACAATTTGAACCCTGAAAGTGAGGGTTTGGCTGTTAAAAATGAGCCTTTGAGCTTTAAAAGAGGGGTTTGGACAATAAAGTGGAGGCTTTTGAACTTAAAAATGAGGGTTTGTCCCTAAAAAGGAGGGGTTTGGGTTCTAAAAGTGAGGGTTGGTTTGGGACCAAAAAATGATGCTTTGAGCCCTAAACGATGATTTAGACCCTAAATGTGAGGCTTTGCAAGATATAAATGAGGTTTTGACATTAAAAAAGACAGGTCTGGACCCTAACAGTGACGGTTTGGGACATCTAAATGAGTCTTTTAGATTTAAAAGAGGGGTTTGGACTGTAAAACTCATGGTTTGCAACAAAAAATTTATGGTTTGAGCAATAATATAGTCGATTTGATGCTAAAAGTGAGGGTTGGTTTGGCACCTAAAAATGAAGCACTGAGCGCTAAAAGAGGGGGTTTGATGCTGAAATGGAGGCTTTAGCTGTTTTAAGAGGGCTTTGGGTCCTAGAAGTGAGGGTTTGACCTTTAAAACAGGGGTTTGGACCATAAAAGTGAGGTTTATTGTCCTCACTAAGGCTTTGCTATTAAAAGTGAGGTTTTGGGTGCTTTGAAGGGAGAGTTTGGGACCTAAAAATGAGGCTTTGAGCTTTAAAAGAGGGGTTTGAACCCCGAAACTCACAGTTTGGAGCAAAAAATGATGGTTTGAGCAGTAAATGATTGGATTTGAATGCTAAAAGTGAGTGCTTGGGACCTCAAAAGGTAGCACTGAGCTTTAAAAGAGGGGTTTGGACCCTTACAGTGAGGGTTTGGGTGATAAAAATGAGGCTTTGAGCATTAAACAAGGGGTTAGACCCTAAAACCCACAGTTTGGAACGAAAAAATGAAGGCTTGAGCTTTACAAGACAGGATTCAATTCTAAAAGTGAGGATTTGGGACATAAAAGGAGGCACTGAGCTTTAAAACCGGGGTTTGGTCCCTAAAAGTGAGGTTTGCAGTCCTGACTATAAGGCTTTGAGCATTAAAAGAGGGGTTTGGACAATAAAAGGGAGGCTTAAGCTGTTAAAAATGAGGGTTTGTCCCTAAAAAGGAGGGATTTGGACCCTAAAAGTGAAGGTTTGGGATATAAAAATGAGGCTTTGTGTGGAAAAGATAGGTTTGGAGCTTAAAAGTGAGGGTTTGGGACTCCTAAATGAGGCTTTGTGCCTTAAATGAGGGGTTTCGACCTTGAAAGTGAGGGTTTGGGACTGAAAAATGAGGCTTTGAGTGTTGAAAGACGGGCTTGGGACATAAAACCCTCCCTTCTAGCATCGAATCCTGTCTATTAATGCTCAAATCATGATTTTTTCCTTCCAAACGGTACATTTGAGAGTCAAACCCCCTTGTTTAAGGCTCAAAGCCTCATTTCTAGGTTCCAAAGTTTCACTTTTAGCACCTAAACCTGAGCTCACTTTTAGGAGCCAAGACCTCATTTTTTATGTCCAAAGCCCTATTTCCACCGGCAAAGCCTCATTTTTAGATCCCAAACCCTCACGTTCAGGGTCCAAACCCCTCTTTTTATGCTCAAAGCCTCATTTTTACCACCCAAAGCCTCACTTTCAGTGTCTAAACCCGTTTTAAACCTTGCAGCCTCCGCTTATGAGGTCCCGCAGCCTCCGCTTATGGGGTCCTGCCGCCCCTCATTTTTTGAGTTCCAAACCCCTCTTTTAAGGCTCAAAGCCTCCTCTTGAGGTCCCAGACCCTCACTCTCAGGGTGCAAACCTGTCATTTTTACTCTCAAAGCCTCTTTTATATCTTGCAAAGCCTCACGTTTAGCTGCCAAACACATCTTTTAAGGCTCAAAGCCTCAGTTTTCTTTTCTAAACCGCCACTTTCAGGGTCCAAACTGCTCTATTAAGCATTAAAACCTCACTTTTAGGTATCAAAACCTCATTTGTAATGTCCAAAGCCCTATTTTCAACTGCCAACCCTCATTTGTAGATCCCAAACCCTCACTTTCAGGGTCGAAACGCCTCTTTTAAGGCCCAAAGCCTTATTTTAGGTCCCAAAGCCTCTTTTTTTTTTTTTTTTTTTTGCTCCAAACCCCTGTTTTAAGGCTCAAAGCTTCATTTTTAAATCCCTAACCCTCACATTCATGGTCCAAACCTGTCTTTTGGGTTCAAAGCCTCATTTTTACCACTTGAAGCCTCACTTTCACGGTCCAAACCCCTCTTTTAATGCCCAATGCCTACTTTTAAAGTCCCAAAGCCTCACTTGTAGCATCCAAAGCCTCACTTTTAGGTGCCAAAACCTCATTTTTTAGATCCAAAGCTCTCTTTTCACTCTCAAAGCCTCATTTTTATATCCCAAACCCTCACTTTCAGGGTCCAAATCCCTCTTTTAAGGTTCAAAGCCTCAGTTTTAAGTCCCAAACCCTCTTTTTTGGTGTTCCAAATCCCTGTTTTAAGTCTAAAAGCCTCCTTTTCATATCTCAAACGCTCACTTTCAGGGTCCAAACCCCCCTAGTAAGGAATAAAGCCTCATTTTTAGGTGCCAAACCCTCACTTTTCAGGTCCAAACCTGTCTTTTTTAGGGTCAAACCCTCAATCATAGGTCCCAAGCCCTCACTTTTAGGGTCCAAACCCCAGTTTTAAAGCTCACAGCCTCATTTTTACCACCAAAAGCCACACTCCAAGCATCCAAACCCCTCTTAACTCTCAGTGCCTCCTTTAAAGTCCCAAAGCCTCACTTGTAGCATCCAAAAGCTCACTTTGAAGTGCCAAAACCTCATTTTCAGTGTCCAAAGTCCTGTTTTCACCTGCAAAGCCTCATTTTTAGATCCCAAACCCTCACTTTTAGGGTCCAAACCTGTCCTTTAGGTTCAAAGCCTCAGTTTTAGGTCCCAAAGCCTCACTTTCAGGGTCCAAACCCCTCTTAATACTCAGTGGCCTCCTTTTTAGGTCCCAAAGCCTCCCATTTAGCATCAAATCCGCTCTATTAATGCTCAAACAGTCATTTTTTCATTCTAAACCGTTGTTTCAGTCCAAACCCCTTGATTAATCCTCAAAGCCTCATTTTTAACAGCCAAGAGGGGCCCAAACCCCCTTTTTAATGCTCAGTGCCTCCTTTAAAGCCCCAAGCCCTCACATTTAGGTACTAAAACCTCATTTTTATTATCCAAGCCTCATTTTTATGTCCTAAACCTTTACTGTTGGCATCGAATGCGGTCTCTTAATGCTCAAACCGTCATTTACTCTTTCCACACTGAGTTTTAGAGCCCAAAGCCATCTTTTAACGCACAAAGCCTCATCTAGTGGTCCCAAACCCTCACTGTTAGGGTCCAAACCTGACGTGAGGCTCTTCGCTCTTGCTGCAAAAGCTATTTCAAATCACAGCTTTGAATAAGAAACACTATACTAGGTTTGTTCCAAGTACATTCATTGTTGCTGTACGCTTCTATGGGAGAACTTATCTTGGGCCGCATATCTCCGGGACACAGGGCTCTACCCACCCTGGGGACAGTGATGCACAGACATCAATATGATGGATGCAAAATGTCCGTTTACTTAACTGCGTCACACGCTTATATAGCTGTTGCGCTTCCTGTTCCTGCCACTCCTATGGGGAGGAGTCTATCTTTCCGTCACATCCCGTGATCTTCCGGTCGCCGATCCCTGTCTATTCCCCTACATCTCCACCTCCCCATGCTGCTAAAAGTTCTACAAAGCTACTTGCGTAAGTGGATGCATATTGCGGTCACGTCTATGTTCACGTAACTCTTGCAGGCGCTCTCTGATTTGTCTTATAACACAGCATAACAATGGCAGCCCACAAGTAACCATGGTTACTACACACAAGATCCCCCCAATTATTACTATCCAATCCCAATTCATATCTCTCTTTTGCCGCCCTTTCCCAGTGTCGCTCTCGTTGCAATATTGCTTGCAATCTTGTCAAGGAGCTCATTTCTTTTCCCAATGGCACGGCTAGCATGAGGATCCATGTCAGCAGACCCTGCAAAGAGACAACTCAGAGGGATTATTCATTATACATCCTTGCACAGTTCTGCTTTCACACACTTTGCAGGCACCCATTCGCTGCGCCCTTCATTCTCAACCGCAGCGTAGCCCCTCTCCAGGCATCTCAGTTTCCATCCTCTCTCCCATTGCTCACTGCCTGGGAACCTTACTCGTACCTGCGGATAGCGCTCGCCTGCTTGAGCTTTGCCAAAGTGCTTCTCCACTGCTGTAACTTGCTCCTGCCCGCGTATAAAATGATTAAGCGAATATAGTGCACGCATTAAAATAGTTTGCTGAGCTGCTACGGGTATAGCTCCCTTATACCCCTCCCCCTCCCCAAGCTGTATTTTTGCTTTCAAGGTGCGATGAGCACGTTCAACTATTGCCTGCCCCGTGCTATTGTAAGCAATACCGTGTTTTAATACAATATTCCAAGCTTTACACCATTCTTCGGTACTTTGAGCCCGAAAGCATGGTCCATTGTCTGTTTTTATCTCAGTGGGCTTTCCAAGCCACGCCATTACCATGGTCCAATGCGCAGTCAAGTGCATTGCAGTCTGTTTCCGATGTTGAGTAGCCATGATGACTCCACTATATGTATCAATAGTAATTGCCAGGTGCCGTCCGGGGGCCAACTGTGGACATTCAGTAAAGTCAGTCTGCCAGATAGCATTTGCCTCCAGTCCTCGAGGGTTGACTCCTGCCTCCCACAATGGCGAGTGCTGACAGTAAGGACAGGTGGCTACTACTTCTCTTGCTGCTCTTATTGAGATGCCACACTCCTTTGCCAAGGCTTTAGCACCCAGGTGCAGCTGTTCATGCAGTTTCTTTGCCTCTGCCAATGTCCAGACTCCCGTGGCTGCCTCATCAGCCATGCGATTCCCCTCAATCAGTGGTCCAGGCCCCGTCTGATGACTGCGAATGTGAATTACTGTCACAGTTGCTCCTCACTGCGATAAAGCAACCTCTAGCATCAAGGCAATTTCCGTGTGTGGTACACCCTCTCATTTCATGGACGTGACTAGTTTATACACGTATAAGGAGTCTGTGCACACATTTATATGCCGATCTATATCCTTTCGCAGGGCCACCTCTAGCGCTTTCGCTTCTAGCCACTGCACACTTTTACCCTGCTCCTCATACGTCTGGCACATCCAACTATTCCCTTCTTTCCACACTACTGCCGCTCTGTTCGTCTTCGAGGAAGCGTCTGTGAAATATGTTGGTCCTGGGTGAGGGGTATCCAAAACTCTACTATCCACACTCAAATCCACCACTTTGGCTGTCTCGTCCCACCTCTGTACCGTGCCTGTGATGATTTTCCCTGGGTACGAGTATACCGCCAATTGTATATCCTCTTCACTCTCTACCACCTTCCGCCATTTCTCCCCATTCCACGGCACTGTGAGCTTATCTGGCTCCTTCCCAAAGATTCCCTTGCTTTCCCGTCGCAGACGCCAAATCATTCCCCCGGCTACCTTGACTTTTGTGGAGAACGCATCCTTGGGAACCTTCTGATATACCCATCGCAGTGGCTTTTCTTCCCCCATCCGTATTTGATATAGCAATCCTAATCCTCCACTGGCGGTCAGAATCCAACCTGCGATTAATTCCTCCTGAGGGTCCCACCGCCATACTCCTTCCTTTTGCATTCAACGTTCTATCACCTGCAACTGCTGGACTGCCTCAGGGTCTAAACTCCTGGGCTCCCATGGGTCGGTCCCTTTCAGCAACGCATAGAAAGGTTGCATCTCCTCACTGGTGACGCCCACGAACGTCCGCAACCACTGCAGTGCTCCTACCAGCTTCTGTACATTGTGTAAATTTTTAACCTTAGGTGTAAGTTTAATAGGCTGAGCTTGTATGCAATCCCCTTGTATTCTAGCACCCAGAAATCCACACACTGGTCCTCGCTGTACCTTTGCCTCAGCTACCTTGAGGCCCTGTCCCACAAGGCCCCTTTGGGTGTCTGAAAAGACTTGTTCACACAACGCCTCGGTGGGCGCAGCTATGAGGACGTCATCCATGTAGTGCATCATGTAGATTCTCTCCTGATACTGTTGCCTTACTTGCTGCAATGCAGAAGCCACATACCTCTGGCAGATCGCTGGAGAATTTTTCATCCCCTGCGGAAGTACTGTCCACTGCCATCTACTACCTGGTTCTGCGCGGTTCACTGCGGGCAGAGTAAAGGCAAATCTCTTTCTATCATCTGGATGTAGTGGAATACTCTAGAAGCAGTCTTTGATATCTAAAACAATGACTTGCCATCCTTTCGGGACAGCACTCAGATCTGGTAGGCCAGGTTGGAGAGGCCCCATGTCCTCCATTTGCTGATTTACTGCTCTAAGGTCATGCAGTATCCTCCATTGGTTTTTATCTTTCTTTTTTACAGCAAATATAGGGGTGTTCCACGGGCTCATCGAGGGCTCTAGGTGCCCTGCTTGGTGCTCTTGTTTTACTATAGCTCTCACAGCCTCTGTTTTCTCTGTTGTCAGGGGCCACTGCTCCACCCAGACGGGCTGTTCGGTTTTCCACACCAACTTGTGCTGACGAAGCCCCTCTGAGGCAGTGGCCCTTATGCTAAATGTTTCAACCCGATCCCCATCTGGGCAAGGGCGTCTCGCCCCAACAAGGGGCTTGCTACCCCATCTGCTACTAGTATGGTCACTACGGCCATGAGGAGCTTCCCTGCCTCCTCGTCCATGACTTCGAGTTTCACAGGGCAAGTACTAGTCCTCGTTTGTTGTTCTCCTCCTACCCCTATTATATGTTTTCCCATGGCGAGGGGCCAAGTTGGTGGCCACCGTTTGAGTGGCATCACTGTGACATCTGCCCTGGTATCCACTAACATTCCCAGGCATATCCGTGCCGGGCAACTCTGCTCTTGCGGGGTAATCATCACCGCCGCCATGGGTCTCTCGTTACAGCCTATGACCAAGGCCACGTGGGGGCCGTAACCTGCAAATCTTGCTGGTTCTGCTCTCCTGCCTGAAGGGTCACTCCCCCTTGGCCCGCTACGGTGGGCCAAGCTCCTGGCGCTGGCACCATGATGGGGGCCATTTGACTCACAGGAGGCGCGAATCCCCCTCGCTTCGCCCTCCTTTGGTCGTTTCCCGGGTTTGTGGTTGGACAATCTCTTGCCAGGTGTCCTGGCTTCCCACACACCCAGCACCTCCCTACTGGGCGCGCTCCTCCTCCATTACGTCCTCCCCTTTCCGCTAGCGGGCACCCAGCTTTAAAGTGCCCTTGCTGTCCACACAAGTGACATCTCGGCCCCACCCCAGCTGCTTACACCAGCACTCTTTCTTCGCTTCCACAGTCAGGGTTCTGGCAGATGTGCGCTCCCACACCGCCATGCTGATGCAACGCCTCCTGGCGCAAGACATGCCTGATGGTTTGACCCAATGATGCCCCCACCGCCAGGGTGCGGAGGACATCTTGTGTTTGCGGATTTGCTTTATTTCGGAGGCAATCCATAAGGACTGCATCCTTGGCTGCTGGTGGCAATTCTGATTCTATAATAGCCTTCTGCAACCTGTCACAAAACGTTGTAAATGGCTCTGCCAGTCCTTGCTGTATCTTTTGCCAAGGTTCTGCTTTTTTCTCATACCTGCCCACTTCGCTATACGCTCTGCGGGAACTCTCCGTTACTGTTTGCAGCTCCCTGCCCCTTAATTCTGCTGCTTGCAACTGCGGGGTTTCCAGTCCTTGACTTCTGCCAGTGAGCCGGTCAAGGGTGGTCCCTCTCAGCGGGTGGCCCGGAACTGCCGCCGCTTGCTGTACGAGGGCATGGCAGGCACTGTGCATTGCCTCCTTCCAAAGTATGTACATTGTGGGAGCCAATATTGCTTTCACCAACTGCTTAGCATCAGAGGGGGTCAACGGCGCTGCATGCGCAGTGTCCAGCAGCAATCCTACTCCTTCGTCTTTCAGTCCCTTCTCTCTAATTTCTCACCATAAGCTTCACACTAGCTTGGCATCTATCAGCGTTCACTCCACCTCTCCTCCTGGAGCTAGTCGGACAGGGAAGATCCCGGGCATCTCTATCCTTACTCCATCGAGGCTACAATCTCTGGCTATCAGCCGCCAGTTAGGTAACTCGACTGTCTGTCGCTGGGGCGCCCCCTTCGTTAAGAGTCCTGTCTGCCGCTGAGTTACTTCCCCTAGTGCGCGCATAGCCTGCTGCAGCTGCCGCAGCACGTCCTCCACGGACCCCTCCGGAGCTGCAGCGCTCCGGACCTCCCCTTTTGGCGGTCCCTCTCCTCCCTCCTTCTGATTGGTCCTCCGAGTCCCTGCTGCCTTATGCCTCTTTTTTGCGCGCTGCAGGCAAGCTGCCCCCTCTTCCCACATGTGGGCATCGGTTTCTCCCCCAATTTCTGATTCGCTGCTACTCAAGGTTGATCTATACCCCCCCTGTCCTCCCCTCCAGGCACCCCAACCCCCCTCCTCGTCCGACTCCCATGTCAAGGGTTGCCCCGGGAGCCAGTCTCGAGGGTCGGGCAGAGGGCGGTGCCGCTGCCGGCGCTGCTTCCGGCACTGGTCATCTTTCTCCTTCCGCTCCGTCACTCCCGCTGCGTCCGCTGCCACGTCACCCTCCTCGCGCGCAGGCACCCGCACCTGTGCCAAATCATCCCAGGGGTATGCGGGGCGGGGGGGCATTCCAAGGGTCCTGCTGGCTCAACAGGGAACACCGCCGCTTCCCGATCCACCTCTTTGGGAGCCTCAGACTGAGTCGCTGGCCAGGCTACTCCGTCCGAACTCTCCCCTTCTTTCCCATCCCCCGCGATGCTTGCCCCTGTCTGCGTCCCCACTGCTGATCCTGGGTCTATTTCCGGGCTACTGTCGCCTGTAGCACCGTGCAGGCACAGCCGTGCCTGCCGCCACGTCTCCTGATCATCCTGAGCTTTCAATAGTAACCGGTGTATCTTTCCCCAGAGCTGTATGTACTGGGTTTTTCCCATCATAGCCCTTTCGGCTAACTCCTCTTTAATTCTCACCCACTTATCCTTATTAAATATGTCTGCGGGACTTCGTATGAGCCCCTGCGTAATCATCCATTGGATGGCCTTTGAGGTAGGCACCTTCGATATCGAAGTACCATATTCCTTCCCCAATCCCTTCAGTACCTTTACGACTGATTCTATGGCGCACCCGCCGACCTGCGGCTCCCCGTCCCGCCCCTGCATGCCTCAAGCTATCTTTTCCCCCCGGCGAACTTTCCAAGCTGCCCCGCCGATCACGTCGGGGTCACCACTTGTAGCTGTACGCTTCTACGGGAGAACTTATCTTGGGCCGCATATCTCCGGGACACAGGGCTCTACCCACCCTGGGGACAGTGATGCACAGACATCAATATGATGGATACAAAATGTCCGTTTATTTAGCTGCGTCACATGCTTATATAGCTCTTGCGCTTCCTGTTCCTGCCACTCCTATGGGGAGGAGTCTATCTTTCCGTCACATCCCGTGATCTTCCGGTCGCCGATCCCTGTCTATTCCCCTACAGTTCTGTAGATCGCTTGTATCATTTACTTCGGCAAGGCCTTATACCGAGCATACGGCTAATAATACCACTTTATTTCTTCATCCTATTACAAGGAGTTTTTCTGATATTGACCTAAATCTGCATCCTTGCCAGGTGGTGAAAATTGCCTTCTGCTCCCTGTTTGTCTCCCTCACTAGAGACCTGAGATTTTGAGTTCGGTAAATTTGCACATTGCTCTTTTATTCCTTTGATATGTGATGGCTTGATCACCTTTTGGATAGAGGAGGAACATGCAAATTCTATGAAAGTATTTGCTATTCTACTAGGTAGGCCCTTACAAACACCCAATCTTCTGTGCTTTCCCTACCAGGCCATGATTCTAAGCAAGCACGTGGGGTACTCTGTCTGTGTTTTCTGTGCTAAAATAGACTTGTGGTTTCTATCAAGGAAAATACTATACATTGATGCTCTTATGTATCTGAACATCAAACTCCCATCAGCTGTCTCTTCTGTTGCAAAATGTTTTTCAAGGAAAGGAGAAAAGATACTGCAAATCATGCTAAAAAGAGTTTCCATTTTCTTTCTGCTATTATGTCTCTGTCAGAGTGTTTCTGCTGTCCGCTTTGTATACATGCTTTTGGGCATATCCTGTCACATGAAGCGTTAACATTTGGTAGAGTATCGTAAATTTAATCTGGTTTTCGCAAGGGATGTGGAAATTAATAGGGAAATATATCTGTGTTTACCTAAAATGTTTTAGCATCAAATAACAAAGGTCTACTGATAGGGGAAATGCAGGGCAAATTCAATAAGAAATGCAGAAGGGTAGCATAAAGATTTGAAAACATTCTCATGTTGCACAATGCCGTGTTAAATCCTATTTCATAATGAAAGAGTAATGCAATGATAGCTGCAGTTGATGTCCCACAAGGTAGGCAATTTAGGAGCAAGTACTAGCAAGGCTGTCTTGTCAATACTATTTTGTCCTACTGCCAGTTCTGAGAAGAAAATATAAGCCAGGTCAGGGTGTATGTACGATTGGTATTTGGCAAAAGAATATTTTTCTGGTTTTAGCTGGGAGAGAGTTAATTATCTTCCCTGCAGCTGGTGCAGTGCTGTGCTTTGGACTTAGTATTAAAACAATGCTGATAACAGACCGATGTTTTGGTTGTTGCTGGGCCGTGCTTGTACTAGTCAAGGGCTTTTCCAGCTTCCCAGGTTCTGCTGGGAGCACAAGCAGCCAGGAGGGGAGGGGGCACAGCTAAGAGAGCGGATTCAAACTGGCCAGAGGGACATTCCATATCATGTAACGTCATGCCCAGTAGGTTAACTGGGAGGGGCTGGCCGGGGGAGGGAAGGGATAACCGCGGCTCGGGGACCAGCAGCGTCGGTCGGCGGGTGGCGAGTGGTTGTGTCATTTGTGTTTCTGGGTTTTTTTCCCCTTATTATTATCATTATTATCTTATTTTAATTATTAAACTGTTCTTATCTCAACCCACAAGTTTTTTTCCTTTTCCTTTTGCTCTTCTGATTCTCTCTCCCATCCCACAGGGGTGGGGGGAGTGAGCGAGCGGCTGCGTGGTGTTTAGTTGCCGGCTGGGGCTGAACCACGACACAGGTAAAACTCTTCTTCTGTTACTTGCTGCCAAGCTTACAGTCCTTTCATTTCTGGATTTGATAGAACTGCTGTAGGAAATAACAGATCGGCTATGATGTTATATTCCAATTTTACGCTTCGTTTTCTCTGTCCATTACAATGACTGCAGCTGTTGTTTATGGGCATCCTAAGGATGCATAGGTACAAAAGGTGAAGACAAGCAGTACAACAGGGACAAATGAGAACTTAACTCCATCACATGCTGTTTTTCTGATTTAAACAGAAAAATAAAACAAGAATTGCAAGCAATATAGTTTTAATTACTTCAGTTGTTCTTCCCCTGTAAAACATCTTTATCCCTTTTCTTCTCCCAGCCAGTTCCATTTCTTTACTGAGGATCAGACTTGAGCTTTGCGAATGCCTAAATCTTCCTTCTTGAGTCTTCAATGTTTTCTTGTAGCTGTGTCTGTTCAGATACACACTCAGGCAGAGAGCGTTATGAAACTGAAACTCCTCCATAAAGTGAAATTAAACTGTTTTGTGAAAATGCTTGGAATGATCATGGTCCACTTGGATCCAAGCTGGGAATGAAACTCCACATTATTGGCAGTGCTCTCTTGCTCGTTTTATTTGCTTTGTTTGATTTAGTCTTTTGTTCCATTTATTTGTGTTTGGTTATACTGAACTGTGCCATAAAAGAGAAAATGAGTTTCAATATTGAGCAGCTATGTTTCTAGCAGTCAGTACTACAGCAACAGTAATGAGAAGCTCATATATTATGTAATACCTTTGATTTCACATGTTCCCCCAGTGCTTTAGTAACTTAAACTTTAGAATAGGGTTAGTTTGGTTCCTCCCGGATAAAGCTTCCACTAGGATTGAATAAATAATATCCTTACAGGTTTAAGACAAAAAAGGAAAGCATATCTTATTCAGATGGGAACTTACCAGGGAATTTAGAGAAGAAAGGGAATTTATTTCCTTATTTAAAATTCAAGTAAGATGTTGCTCTCAGCGCACACACTCTGAAAATGCCACAGACGGTTTTTTACAATCGTGGAAGCGCACGTTTTCATGGGATGGCTTTTCCAACAACTGCGCAGAGCACCCGTCCCAGCTGTGGGGCACCCAGCTGCTTGGCACCGGGGGGCAGGGAGGACTGCAGCCTGGCTACCTTGTGCTTCTGTTCAGTCTTTTAAAAGAGTGATATAAAAACCTAGTTGAGCATCAACTTCAAAATAGAGCTGTGCACGCTGATACGGGTTGGGCTGAGAAGCGTAATAGCCACAAAAAGGCAATGTATTACGGAAAGTGCTAATACTTAAGTATACAGAGGAGATGCCAACCTAAAATTAGGCTGATTTATAAAAGAGTATCAAGCCTTTCTAAAGCTTTACATAGATTATTTTTCAATTTCTGACTCTTTCAGACCTGTACAACAGCCAGATCCCCAGCTTGACCTGCTATTATTTCCTTAAGAGCATTCTATTTGAACACAGCATCCTTCAACCATTCAACAGAAGACCTTGAACTCTGCTCCTTCTCATAGCAGGGGTTATGCTGAGAACACTTTTAATAACACTTCTTTTCATCTAGGGATGCTTCTGGAATATATATGCTACTAGTTTCCTTGGAGACTGACATGCCGTCAGCACAATGGCTCTATAGCACCTGTAAATCAAACTTCAAAAGAAGGGACTGTCCTTGTTAGTGGAAATGGCATGCATGGTGGTGAAAGAAGAGTGTTTTGCTTTCTACTTGTCTTCCAGAGGATGAGATGGCAGTGGTCCCCTATAGAGGTGGAGGCCTAGGGACTGTGAGATGGCGTCAGATGGTGAAGGCTGGGCAGACTGTCTGTGTAGCAGAGTTCAGACTGCCTGGAGATTTTATCAAAACATAGCACAGGGCCTCATTTAATTTGTGGACTACAAGGCCTTGTTTTGCAAATGGTTTTGTGGATGCCATAGTTACAGAGTAACTACTGTCTAGATATGAAAAGATATTTTAGTAATTCTAATCAGCTCGAGCATCCCTTTAGCAATTTCTTTCATGCTATCACAGATCTTGCAGTCTTCAGATATCCCTTCTATCTAGCCTTCCTGCATGAAGAGATAAGGCCCATTCACTGTGAGGAGATGAGTTTGGATCTGTTTTCTGCAACCCAAACGCTTTCCAGCGTGGTTAAGGGGTATGTCCTGATGGTTTCCTATTCCTTTCCCTTATGTCGATGTTTTAAAATGTTATGAGTTTTGGCAGTTAGAAATTTGGTCAACATCTAGCTTCCCAGATTTGCTCTCACACAGAAACAAAATTAAAGGATATATTTGCTTTTAGATGAGCTACAGATTCCAAAAGGGCTAAAAATAAATAATTGGAGCCTCAACTGGAGAACAGATGAGGTACTACAGGTGAGGGAAAAGGCTTCCCATTGGAACAGACACATGGGAATTCAGTCTAACGACACTTGGTCAAATAACAATAATATATATAATCCTTATTATTCCTGCTTTAGAACCAGTGCTGTTCCTGCCAATGTCAACGTGCAAATTTCCTGTGACTTCACTCTGAGGGACAAGTTCTCTAGAGCAAATCCACAGCTAAAAATTGCCAGCTGTAGATACAAATAATTTAACAAACATAGCAAATGCCCTTCACAGTCTGTACGGATTCTGAGACTGAGATTAGGTTGTGCTGGGGCTGCTCGTTGGCTGAGCCTGCTGACCGAGGAGGAGGTCTTTTTGAGTGCCCACCCCTTCCTTTGTGAGGGAGGTAGTCAAGGGAACCCACACAGTGAGAGTAAATGGTTATTCTGTTTTATCATGGCCCTTCCAAGTGGAAATAGAGGGATGCAGTCACCTACTGTGTGATTTTATAATCTGTAGCTTCAGAACATGGTACATTACCACCTACAACAATGAGCAAAGCTACAGTTGGATGAGATTTGATCAGATCTGATGTGTAGCCATAGGGCAGTCCTAATTCTTGGGTTGTTTCCTGCAGCCTTCCATGCTGTTAGGACACAGACATCTTTTCTGCTCTGCTCTCCTACCTCCATCAGCCACTGCCGAAAGGCTTCTAGGATTTATGCAGAAGGAATTAGTTTCATCCAGTAAGAGGCTTTATCAAGCCTGCGTGATGAAGTTGCATATCTGCAAGTGAGTTAATCCTCACTTTGCATTTCCTCCCGCACATGGCAGTTTTCAAAATGCCTCAGTCTAGTTCATGTTATCACTGAGTGGGTGCAGGTATCAGATCTTTTGTTAGCAGGTCACCTTTGTCTCAATTCCGAGCCTAGCAACTGTTCGGCCAGAGTGTTTTGGCCTACAATGCTATCCAAATAGCAGTGCCTCCCATGAATTACACGAAGTGCATCGTAATTTGTAATGTACTGCGAAAGACCATCCAGGTCTTTCTTCTACATAGAGGACTACGTAGAGCCAGTCTACCAACACATACTCTACAACACCTCTTCTAACATGGTTTGGGGACATCTGGACACAGATCATGTAGCAGATGTACATCTGAGTAGACGCTTGGAGACCCTTTAACGCCCTGTCATTGAAAGCAGCAAGGAGAGGATCGTGGACCCCAGAAAGCCTCAAACACCTTGTACCCTTCTTGCAGCCCAAAAATGAGGCAATAGCAGAAGGTAGCCTGAAAGTCAGATGAATTGTTTCTCCGAATGATTTCTGCATGCTTAGTGGCAGCCATTCCAGCTTCACAGAAACAACACAGGACGCTCAGCTCAGCCTCTACCGAACCACTGAGCTGTCCCTCTTCAAATATCCTCCAGATGTCATTCAGTCCTACATACTTACTTTCACTGTCATTTTATTTTTATCACTGGTTGCTGGAACAGCCAGTGAGCGTGCACACCCCACTGCTAAGAACTCTGGTGTGTGACACTTCCTAGGATACCACATTCTGCAAGAAAAAATTAAAAATTAAAGGTGCCCACCACAAAATATAGTGTTTGCAAGTCATTGACATAGGCTGAAACAATAAAGCCGTGAACACAGCTTGTTTATTAGATGGAAATAAGACATAACTGATGGTTTCGAGAACCTATAATGAGTGTTGCACTGATGAAATGCAAAAATCTCTCTAGAAATTAATTATGATTATATTGCCCCGTGTCCTGATTTTGAAGCTAGATGAATCCGGGCTTTTTGTAAACTTCCGTGTACAGTCTAAGGGTTTTTCCTTTCTAGTCGGAACGACAACTTCTATTAGTCCCCTCCAAGTTTTGAAGTTGCTAGGTATGAAAATAATTAGCACATTACAGTACACGTGAAAATCTTTAAAGAACTTTAATTAAACATTCAACATAAAAGGGTTTTGTCTTGCCTTGATGTACAGGCTAAACTCCCATTCGAATTAATACAACTTACATGTGTTCGATGAAAAGAAGACAGGACCACAGTCTGTAGGGGAAAAACTTGAAAGGAAGTAAGTTCCTTAATTATAGTTAAGACTTACATTAATAGACGTTACAGATATGCCATGAGAAAAAAAATCTGAAGCTCACATTTTATAATAAGTAAACAAATTATTTTCAATTAACTACTTAGATAGTAGTAGCTTGTTTCTAATGTTTTCATTTTCATGTATTCATCTATTTTGTAGTACCCACAGATCTTATCTAGGTGGAGTCTTTGTTATACTTGAGCCTGCTATATAAATATGTAATGAAATTACTGCCCCAAAGATATTGCAGTCTTCATGTTATTTATAGCCCAAGCAATCCCTAAAGATGACTAGAACACTGAGTTCCTAAATAAGTAAAGTATTTGCTATTGATTCCTTATAAGCTTCAGTGAAACATTGAATAAACTAATTTTCCTTACTGGGTCTGCTTATATGAGTTAACCACTAACATTTGTCCTGTTTGTTAAGTAATATTACTAACGTGCCCTTGGATAATCCTGTATAGGGGGAATAGCATCTATCATTTAGCTCAAGGGGGTCTATTACATATTAAAAGGTAAAGTGGAGAGAACAAATGCAGTTATTCTAATAGTTAGGGAAATAACCATTTTGATTCTTGCCATTTTTCCGTTCTGTGCTGCCAGAGTAAAACACTTCTTTCTCATCTAACTAAAACTAGCTGAGCAGCACTAATGCACAAAGGATTTCAAGAGTAAAGAGAATCTGTAGTGTATTTTGCAGGACGTGACAAAATAAAATTCTGGCCCTGAACAATTCTAAATCAGGAATTTCTAGAATCTGAAAATATTTTTCCATAATTGGAATCAAAATCTTGTAAAGATGGAATGTTTCTGAACAGTAAAAAACTACTTGTCAATAGGTGATGACTAAAAGGACACTTCTGTAGTATGGAATACTTTTGATTTTTAGTATCTTGTGGAACAGCAATTCTTTTATTACTTCAAAGGCAAATGTTTTAATGCCACTACGGTTAATGTTGCCATTTGTGTGTGTATATGCTGATTTACATAATCCATGGAAGGACATCAAACCCGGACCCATAATGCGCATGAAATAACGTACCAATTAGCAACACGATTTACCACGGTGGGACGTAAACATATGATCCCACTTCGATTTTTGTATCAAAGGATGGCGTGGTGGGTTGACCTCTCTGGTGGGGCTTATCGGTGAGTTCCAGCTGGGCAGCGCTGACCCTCCGGACGCACCGAGGCGGCCCCTGCAGGGACGGGACAGGCGCGATCTGTGCCAGATGCGGGACTTTCACACGTGTTTGCAAAAGAGTGTGTAAGGGACTAGAAACCTGTCCCGAGAGGGCCGGCAGGACAAGTTTCACCACCACAGCTCAATCACCGCGGCAACCGAGCGGGACGGGCCCGTCCCCGGGGCCGCCCGGCGAGCCCCGCCCCGCAGCAGCGCGCGTGTCCCGCGGCCTCTGGAGCGCGCGCCCTCCGCGCGTGCGCCGGGCCCAGCCGCCGGCTGACCGCGGCCCGGACCCTCTAGAACTTTCCCGCGCCCTCTGGTGGCAGTACTGGGCATGCGCGGCACCGCCGGGCGGGAGGCGGGGGAGGGAAACCAGTCGCTGACTGTGCAAGAGGGCAACGCTGTAAAAAGGGGAAACCAGCGGCGACCATGAGGAGTGTTCTGGGATGTCCCTCTGCTGCTGGATTTGGAGATACATCGGGCGGACCGCGCGGAGGGGCGGACCGCCCCAGGTCCGTGGTGGTAGCTATTGCAGCGCTCTCGTGCTCGCTTTTTCTCTCTTTTTTTCTCTCTTTCTCTGCTTTTCTCTCGTGTATTTCTCTTTGGCCAAATGAAGTGACTTGGCACTTTGATTCCGTTTTGAGTCTTAATTCTGTTCCCGAGAATGTAAAAGGAGACTGGTCACGATAACACATTGGAGTCAGTCAGAAGTTAAGCCCAGCCGCCCCCAACCTCCCAGAACTACCTGAGGTCGGTTGGAAAGCAAGGGGGTTTAACCTCTGCCAAATTGTTCAGCCCAACAGTGGATCGTGACAGACTGGTGGGAGCAGCAACAAAGAAGCGGTTTTAGCAGCTTCTCTCCAGCAGGTATGCCCTGCTGCAAGGCCTGGCCTCTCTGCCCAGCGACTGGACTAGAAGCAAATAAAGAGGAAGCCTTCAGCTGCTTCTGTTTTTAAGAAATACCAGGTCAACAGTTGCTAAGCTCTTCCTGTTTCTATCTCAGGGTCTTTCAGAGAGCTTGACATCTCCGCGTGATTCCCGCGAGGCTTCGGCTACCACGCTTGCTGTGCCTCACAGCCTCGCAGTTAAATTCCCCTTTCTGTGCTGCAGCTGCTTCGCGCGGTGGCCATAAGTTGCTCTGTTCCTCCTGCGTTTTGCTGGCAAGATGGCTGTATGAGGGTGATGCTGGCGGCACACACCAGCTACTGGGCTGCTCCAGTTCTCCTCTACACCCTTCTCTGTTCCCTCTTGCTCCTTCTAGCAAGAGGTTATAAAAGTAGCAAGTTACTTGAGCAACCCTTCTCTAGCATGCAAGTCCTATCAAACCAGTAATATGATACACCTTAAAATCTCTGTTCCTTTATGGATTATAGAGCTGAGGCAGAACACCAGCAACACCACCATCACCACCCCCCAGCCACGACAAAAAAGATTCTATTTCTTTACAGCCAGCTGCCAGATCAGCCAGTAACAGGTGTGTGTGCCACTGGGTCACTGAGGCCAGCAGTGGTCCATTTCTGAGCAACTCTGTCCTGTATAGAACCAAACCCGTTCCTGTTTTTCAAAAGCTTTCAATACTAGACATGAAAAAATTGGTCAGTAAGATACCTAAAAAAGAGCTTCTCTCTAAAAGTGGTCAAGGAACTGAGCTTCTAAAATGTTAGTATTCGTGCCCTTGCTGCTGCTGGTTGTTCACCAGAATCAAGAGAAGCTAATTTGCCTGGTATTTGCTGGAGACAGAAAGTAGTACATGTAAAGTAAGAAGTCCCACCAACCATTCCTGAATTCCCACCAGATTAGATTTTTTTTTTTTGCATCTTGTTTATGCTGTTAATTCTGATGCCAATTAACTGAACTGCCGAATTCCTACTGATGCTGTTTTAAGTAATATTTTCCCCTCCGGGTATGCACATCTCGGTGTTGTGAGCCTTGGCCATTGCTTTTTTGGTCTTATTCCATGGGATGACTTGTGTATTTATTTAACACCTTTTGGGATTTTTTTGCTCACACTGTGAGCGTGTTTGCATTTAGCTAGACATACAGATGGTGAAGTGCAAGTTAAACTGAGCTTTTTTTTTTTTTTTTTGAAAAAAAAAAAAAATTGGGCCTAAATCATTGTGATGCGGAGATTCCCTGTCAGTACCATATGGTTAATGAATCTATATAGCTGTCAATTTTCAGTATGGCTATTGAAATCACAGCTCACTAGCTGACCTGCTTACAAGAACTTGCTCTTTAAAAGACAAAACTTCAAAAATGGATTTGGATGATGAACAAAAAGGATTTCAAAAACATTATTTTAGCAAATGGATTCATGACCAGAGGTACCACAGAGACCTTTTACGCTTCTACAAAAGCAGTTCTTATACAAAAATTACAAGCAAAACAAGCTGAAATTAAAAATGAAAAAAAAAGAAGTGAAAGAAGAGAAAGAAAAGGGATGGGGGGGGCAGTGAAGACAAAGTATTATCTAATCCTCTTGATTTTCTAGGGTAGCTGCTGGAACAGGCAGTGTGATTTTTACCCTCTTCACTAAGCAGCAATTGCAGAGTTAATTAGTCTCCGCCGTTAGCAAGTGGGTGGCATTTACTTTGCTAATAATAGGGCTGTCTCAAAAATGGAGGCAGCACAGATCACGGTTGTGTACCTTACCTTTTGAGGCAGGAGCAGTAAAGACTCTGGAAATGGGCTTAAGCAGAAAGCTAACTAAAAACGTTTTGCTGTGTCCCAAGTATGTCATTTGTTCTAATTATAGAATGGCAAATATCAAGGAGAAATGATGCTGCGCCGGGGTGGTGGTGGTGACTCAGTGTTCACTACTCACTGCAGAGCAGGCTGTCAGAAAGCATTTCTTTTGATGCATACTCGGGTGCTACTTTTCTGGCTCACTGTGCCCTGTAAATGAAGAAGGAAACATGCGCTATATTTGTAAGTGCCATGTTATTTAATTCCAGCAATGTCTGGAGTATTTGCTCAGCGACTGAGCCCTTTGAAGTGTTAGACCCTTGCTTAGTAGTAATGCATGACAAAGTTGCTGGTGTTTTAGATAAAGTGTGGGAACAAGTGGCATGCTTGAGCAACAATAACAATAACATAATTATAACAGAAAAGAAATGAAATCTACGGCTCCTTTACATAGCTTTCAAACAACTAGAGAAGCACATACACAGCACAAAAAAGAGTTTTAGTAGAAGACTTGCCATGAAAATAACTTCAGTCTGGTGCCATTGTGAGTGCTTGGCTAAATGAACAGGGCAACACGTAACTAGCCACCCAGTGAGCAAACATTAAATGTTATTTGTTGTGAGGAATGCCATTTGTTTCAGTACCAATGTTAGCTTTTTTCTAAAGCAACTTGATTGATATCACCTTTTTACATCAGAAAAAGAGTTGTAGTTCTGTGATAGACATTTGTTGAGACGAAATCTAACCTCTTCACATGTAACTCAGGCTTTAGCTATGAAAGTTTTTCCTGGTGGCTATCATTGCAACATCTGCTCACACCTGGGGGATGTTGAGCATGGCAAGAAGCATCACCCATGTGGAGCAGAGAGAATTCAGAGCTCCTCCAAAGGAGGATCTGGGCCTCCTCAGATCAATTTTGCAGTGTCCTGCCTAGAGTAACAGGGAACTTCTTTGCTCTAGTTTCAGAAACTGCTTATCATTTTACCACAGAATTGTTGGAGATAATGTGCGGAATTTCCACTTTGCCTTTGAAAACTGGCTAGTTTTTGACATTGGTGTTTGAAACAAAATGGCTCTGCTAACGACTTGTATGTTATGTTGGAGAGACAGTCAATGCCTGAGTTGTAATTGATACGTATTTCTTTAAAATTTTCCCCCAAGAACCCTATCAGTTTTCCTCAAGAGCCTTTTTCCCCCCACACAAACTCTCCACTTCACTTTAATATTTTGTCCAAAGTTTGGACTGTTGTCCACAATAGCCAACATGCTGGAAGACAAATTTTTAGGCAGTTTATTTGATTTTGTAAATTCAGCGTATAGATGGAAACTGCAGAACAGATGGAAGAAATGCTCTTACCGATTTGTAAACAGTGCAATCAAAGACATAGCTAGTTAGTGGCTGGCAAGGTTTTGCTATGACTTTTCTCACTTGAGAGATCTCTTGCTAAGGATGGGTGAACTGGTTTCAAAAGTGAGAGAAGAACTAGCTCATATAAGATTCTTCATAAGAGCTCTTAAATTCTTTTCTTGTTTGTTGCCTATTGTCCGTTACACCCTACTGAAGTTCGGTGCAGTGGTTTGGTAACAGATAGCAACGTGCCACAATACAGACCAGCTCCGTGAATGGAGCAATTTAGCACAGCCTGTTTACTACAGCGGAGGATGCAGCTCTGAGGACCTTTGGTCTGTTTTCTGTTTGCTTTAGTATTCCCCTGGTGGTGAGCTGGGCTCCAGACCAAACATTTCAGAGGCTAATCTTCTCAGCCTCCCCTTCAGCACTATGGATGGTTGGGGTTTGGTAGGTTTTATTTAATTTTGTTTTCCAGTAATTTAAGATAAGTAAATTTAAATCTGGGTAATGCGTGTGTGTGTGTGTATATATATCTATAGCTATTTATATTCAAAAAATAATAATTTGGGAGCTGTATTTTAGCCTAAGACAAGACTAGCATGCAAAGCGGAACCTGAAAGGTAGTATAGATTAACCTTAAATTTGTTTGAATCTCATTAAGACTGAATGCACATTTTTTAAAGTGCTCTTGAACTTTGGAAATTGACTCTGCCCAATTCTCAGCCAGTAACTTCCACGCACAATGTACTCAGTTTAAAATTAAGGCATATTTTTAGTTTGTAGCTTCCAGGTTCTTTACAGTCACTTTAGCACAAAAAAGTCAATCTGTCTTGTTTTGTTTTTATTAATGATTACCGATAATCATCATGTCCCTGGTTAACTGTGGAGCTACGTTGTCTTCTGGTCTCAGTCCCTTCTTATCAGTCTGTTCTCTTTAATGAAAAAGCATTTGTGTAATTAACAGGGATTTAGGAAAAATAATTCTGTATGCTGTGAATAAGTGACATAAACACATCACAGGTGGGTGACTTAACAGTTGAGATGGTAATAAATAATGTGGAAATCACTGTCAGGGAATTCTGCATCATTTATTGCAGTCATGTACCCGACACTGTGTTAGTTTGTTACCCTCTGGCAGGAGTAACTTAGAGACCTCTCTGTGTCTAGCTTTGTGACTACCCTCAGTCGTCTTATTAATTGTGCGTTCCTTGTTTCGTGCTGCATCTTAAGCTGGACAGATACAATTACACGGCGAGATTTTTAATCCCACTTGTGCTGTATTATCAGTATTTTTTCATTGTTGAGGATTCTTAATTTTAGGTCAAAGACCGTGTTACTCTGACTTGGTCAATGGTTAGCTAGTCAATTTTTGACAGCAAAAATGATTACCTAGACTGAAGGTCAATACTACAGAAGTAGTAGAGCTCACATTGCCCTGTCCTAATCAATTGAACTATACTAGACAATTCAAGGTTGTAATAATACTCAATCATGTTTAAGATGTAAACAAAGTGGAATTTGGGAATTAAGCTACATAACTGTGATGGGATAGATAATTCTGTGTTTTATTCAGGGGTGTGAAGAAAGTGCAAGTAGACTGCCACTGCACCCTGCTGTAGACTGTAATTGCACACAGGCATTGGCCAAAGACTGACAGCCCTGCCAGTATGTCAGTGTGTCGCCACCAGCTGCGGTGGAATTCCTACTAATTTGCACTGGCACGAGTAAAGGGGAATTTGACCCACATTTCTTGGTTAGTTAACTAGTCTGCTACTTAAAGGCTGTCACCTGCCCTGTTGAATTCGTTGCTGCTGCACAACAGTAAGAACTGCTGTTATATTTTGTTCCCGCGGTCTTTCATGACTAGTTGCTTGCTACTGCTCTTGGGTGTTAATCTACGGTGGGCCTCAGTTAACTTCACAGCTGCCAAGGTGAAAATATTGCTTGCAAAAGCAATTCTGATGGTTATGAAAGAGCAGTCACTTCTTTTAAATATATTGAAAACTTTTAATTTCAGTGCAAGTACAGCAATTTACTTCAGCTGAGAATGTGGCTAATTGTTGTGTTTGTGTTCTATTTGTACAATCAGAAATGATGCTGCAGTACCGTGTCTCGGGGAGAAAAGCCATCCACGGGAAACTTCCATGCAATATTCCTTGAAACATTGTCAGAACATTGTTTCAACTGTTCTGTTCTTTAAGAACCACATGTTTCAAAGACCTCTCTAAACTTTCTAATCTGCTTATGTGGAGCTTTGTAGCACTTTACATTACCTGACTTTTGTGTAGAAGATTCATTTAAAGCACACAAAAATAGAGGGGGTTTCCCTTTTTTTACCAGTGACTTTCTTCAGGATCCTGTGTTTCACTAGTTTTAATACTGTCTAGGCATCGCTGTTTATCTCTTAAAGCTGGCTCTGATAGATAGCTTGCTGCAGACAGATGTAGATTACTTAAACTTTTCCCTACTAGTATTTTCTTACAGCTTTTTATGTTCACTGCGAAGTCTGACTTGGACTCAAACCTAGAAATTACAAGGGTCAAGGAAGTCATCAGCTGACTGTCAGTTTTACGTATGTGTTTGCTGAAGCTCGCTCTCAAAATGAAAAACAAATTCTTTTCCAGGTATCCCGCTTAATAGTCATTTGCAAAGCAGTAAAAATAGATGCCCTGTTTAGAAATTAAATAGCTCCAGAGTCTGGCCTGGCTTTACAGACCAGCCTGCACATGAATCTTCAGGTAAACAGAATAACTTAAGTAAACATCACTTCTCTGAATGGGTAAACTTCAAAAAATTAATTATAACCACAATGTGATTTAAAATTTTTTCATGTTGTTAAAATAGTTGATATTCATACCTTAAACAATGATACTTGCTCCAATCTCTTGCCCAGTTTGCTGTTACTCAGGGACTCACTTAATTGTGTTGCTTTGTCAAGTGTTTTCTCCCAGTTTGTTCTGTAAATGAAACCTATAGTGTACAGCCGTGCTTATGTCTGTAGTGTCTTGCCTATATGTGAGGCTTTATTTATATTATACTTTTCTTTCCTCTGAGAGATTAAATCTGTGACAATTAAAACTGATGCCAGCTTTGGTCTGTGGGTTAGCTGAGGTGTTTGAAGTATGCAAGGGGAGGTGATACACCAAGTGGCCAAGCTGCCAGGTAGCCTGTTCATTGGATGCTGTGGGCCTGGGTTCCAGCATCCATCAGAGGAATCAGAGGTCTCTTAATCCCACTCTTCCCCACCCCACCTACTTTTTGTGGAAGTGATGGGGAATGTTTGCTGGCATGAGTTTCATGTGGGAGGCATATATCGTAAAATATCACTTTAAATTGTATAAGAAATTAAACGGGAACAATTACTCGTGAAGTCAACATCGATTTTAGATTTAAGTCTGCCATAATTTTGAGGAACTCAGGTTTTTTTGTTTGTTTCCTTCAATATGGACTGGAGGTGGAGTGATAAATGTGAACTCGTCTATTATTGGGGAGGGTAATGTCATATTGCCTTGGAACTACGTAATGTTCTTTAATTTGAATTATAAGCAGATATTATTTCTGTAGCTATGATTTGGTCTCCTTCCCACTATGGATGCAGTATGTGAAGACCCTGAATCTACCTGGAAAATCACATTATAGATCAGAGTTAAGTGCTTTGTTACCTTTCACAGAGACTTCTGCATTACATTCAGTCGTCGTTCTTCATTGTGTTGCTGTGGGTTGTGGTTTTTTTTAGTACTGTGAAAGATTCCAGCATGCTTTTTAGCCACTGGTGAAACTGGTTAAGCTAATTAGCGATGAGTGGTTTTGGTTACTTGGATTATTTATATCTTTCACTTATTGTACAGATATAAAAATAAAAGCCTTTAAGCCTAACACCTCTGTAATAAAAGGATCTTGATTTAAGTAATATTTTTAAGATGGGGCCTCCGTAGTTATAAAGGAACTCAGGGGTAAGAATTGCAGATGATTCTTTTCTGTTCTAATAGGAGCTCTTCTAATTTTTTTGACACGGTTGTGGTGTAATCATGCAGGCAGGTGCAGAGTATGCTGGCATGTACATAAGGAACCCATTTACTGAGTCACTGTCACTTTAACAGCAGGGAGCTTGACTCCCTGAGGTGCCTCTAAAGCATTTCGGGATCACTGAGTCAGGACTAAATAACACCCAGCTGCGTAAGAACAAACACCTGTCAGATAATGCAGCTAATAGCTGGCTTAGTTATCAGTGCCCTTCTCTATCTGCCTCCTCTTCCCCCTGTCGTTCTGAATGTATGATGCATTTCCCACAACATCATGTTTGAAAGCCTCAATAATCCTGTAATGGCAGCTGACGGACACCTTTTATATGTTGATTCCTTTTTGCCATGGTTTCAGAAAGATGGTGAAAGTTTGCATGATGAAATCTTGGTTAGAATGGCTTTTTTTGTGTGTGTGCAGGTGTATTTCAGGTAGGATTTCTACTCTTTAGAGGGGCATAATTCTAACAGTCAGCATTAATGTAATCACTTCTGGAAGAAATGTCATCTTTTGGCTCTGCGAGAATGCAACTATGCAACCGATTTTTTTTCTGTGAGTGTGCCCATTTCATAAATACGTCTGTTCTTCATGCCTTTAAGGTCAGTGACACAAAGGCATGAAGTTGCAGAGCATGAGCATGTCCACAGCAGACTTGTGAATATTCATACAGAACTTTTTGGTTGAGCGAGAAACATATTATAAACCTTGCCTGTTGCTAAAGGCCTGCTTACATGGGGAGGTATTGCTGCTGTTTTTAAAGGGAGTTGGACCAAATCTCAAGACTGTTAAATAGCTGCTATTGTTCCTTATTAGTTAACACTGATATAGTGTTTTAAAATACCCATGTGGCTCCATAACTACAAACATTTTATTACAGGATTCTGTACTCCAAATCAGATTTCTTCATCCTGGAAGGTAATTGTGCCTAAAAAGAAAATCAAGTTCAGGGGTAGAATATAAACTTGTATGTTTAACTGTAAAGGTCCAGAATGGCCACACTTCTACACATAATTAACTTTACTTACAAGTATGCCACAAATTCAGTGAGAGTTTTTTTTCTTCCATGTCTTCATTTAGCTCATTCTGTTGCTTCCTTGTCTCGGAATGTTTAACTTCACAGGCTATGCTTCGTGGAAGATAACATTGATACTGAATTCCATATAACAATCTAGAATATAGAACAAACCTAATTAAATGTTCAAATAACTGATGCTGTAAGGTAACTTGGCATGTTTGTATTGATGTAAAGGTGATGACACTCTACTTCATAAACAATGCTAATCCAGAAATCTTTAAAGGACTTTGGTCCTCTCAAAGGAGATTAAAGACTGTCTAAATATGCTGTGGTATAGCATAGGTAGGAGAATCTTTCAGATAACATTGGGTCACAAACTAGTTCCAGATGTGCATGTTCAAGGTAATACTGACTTGCTTTTGCCACATTGTTTCAACATGCTTTCAGAAACTGTGAATACTGTTGGCATCCGACTTATCAGCCTGCAGTCGTCAGACCTATCAGTCCCATATATCTGCACTGTACTCGTTAACCTTTAGATAGGTGGCCAGTCCTGAATGTAAATTAAGACTGCCTTTAACTTCCAAGCCTGCCTTTGCAGTTAGAGTGACTTGCATCCTTGTCCTTGCCCAGGGTACAGGTCAAACAGCTTGTGATCAGCTTTTTGTGAAATTGTCTCAAACATGTTTCCTATTTTCTAGGTATACAGGCAGCCCTGATTCTGGTACTTGCCAAGTTTTGAGTCAGTTTGCAATCTTCCTGCTGTCCGAGCATAGTTCTGTGTAATATATTTATCTTTTAATGTAGTATATTTTTACATCCTGCTGTATCTGGGTGCAACAGGGTACTGTCAGCTTTGTCAGTTCGATCTTCAGTGCTGCTATAAAGTACTTCTTGGCTAACCAGACTGCTTAATTAGCTGAGTATTCTTAACTTGGTAAATTTAAATAGAGGGGTTGTAGCATCCAGTGTAACTGTACTTAAGAAAACTGCCTAACTATTTTCAGTCTGTCTTATCAAAATTTCATCCAGACTGAAAATCTGTCAAGGTTCAGTCTGAATCAAATCAACATAGGTAATGCTTAGGCTAGGCTTTTTCTCTGCTCTGTGCTAAAATACTGTGTGCACTTCTTGAATTTGGTGTCTGATTTGCAGTGCAGGAAGCGGGCGGCTTTGAGCAGACCATAGGCAAATGCGCACAGCATTTGAAGGGGAGGAATACCTTGCTGTCGTTCTGGAGAAACACTCTCTGGGAAATGAGAAAGTGGCATTAATGAGTTCCAAGAGACATGATGAAACCATATTGTTCTGCTGGCAGAAAGGAGATGGCAGTAGGAAAGATCAGACGGTGGGTGTAAGCTAAAAGGTATCGCATGACGTTTGACAGAGTGGAAGGCGTATGTTGTAGACTCATGGAAGCAAAGAGGAAAAAGCAGTCAGGAATCCATTGTGTGTAGGTAATATGCTAGCAGGCTATGATGATCCCATTGAAATGTCATGTACACCTTCTGGATAAGTTTTCCTTTCTAGGTTCTACTAGTTTCCCATCAGAAGCAGGGCTTTTCCTTCCTTGACACCTTTGCCCTTCAGTCCCAACAAGTGTGTTGCTACCTGGCCTCTTCATACCTGAGTTCAAGGCTAATCCTGGTTCCTGTCTAATGCTTGTTGACTATGTCTCAGCTCCCCAGAGGTACTTCGGTGTCTGTCCTGCAGCTGTATCCTGTTCCATATCTTTTCCTTCAAATACACGTCAATAAGAGGTTTTGTACAGTTAGGTTTCAATAAGCAAAACATATCTTTAAATTTAAATCCTCCACAGAGGCTTATTCTGTAACAGCAATAATGCAGGGGAGAATAAATGCGTCTCTGTGGCAAACTCTGAAGTCTGCTAGGCAGTCCCCTGGAAAAGAGTCTTATTAGTGCTTTTGGAATAAAATGTTGCCTTTACTGTGACAGAGCTGTGAACTTGGAATTGTAAGCGGAAACCAACTGTGTTCGTAGGACCTGGGAATTTCAGTTCTTAACTCATGGTGACAAAGGAAGCAGGACTGGGTTTTTTGGGAGCCAGTGTGTCGTGAGCAGCTACATGCCATTACTAATAAAAGGGCCTAAAAGGGGCAGGAAATAAAGCTGATAGGTCAAGTGACTTTCATTTCCAGGATCATGGGGAGTCTAACTGGATAGTTCTGGGAAATCAGGCTGGTAGTAATGCCTATGATCATCTGTAGCTAATCTGCAGCCACTGTGATGCTTTGGAGTTAGAACATTTTGCTGTGTTGGTATGAAAGTAAAAAGATCCCTCTTTTCAGGGTGGAGTCTGGGATCAGCTGTTACAGGACACTGCACCTTGCCCCGCCTCTTCTCCAAGTCATATTATAATGATAGCAGTATATTCAGAGCTATGAGTTTCAGTGTTGTGGAACTTAAGTGATGTGTCTCTGACAATCCCACAGACAAGGTGAACTTTTCACAAACAGTTAATCCAAACACAGGTTACCAGGCATCTGCTGGTACCAGGTGGCTGGCTGGGCATGCCTGTGAACACTGACTGAAATGTTGCGACTTCTTACTCATGCAAGCACACTTGTATTATTGTCATTATACCAATTAAAGAGTTCAAGTTGCAGAAATCATTTATGTTCAGCATGTGCACACCTTGAAATCTCCCAAGTGCTATAAACTGAAGGTATCTTCACTTCTGGAAAGTTGCTGGTTAAAGGCATTATGCAAAAAGCGAGACATGAAGTTAGTCTTGATCAAGGCTCTGGGCTCATGTATTCGCCATGCTTGGTGAGAGACAATTTTTTACCATTTTCTGATATATTCTCTGTGACACATAATCATTGATTTGTCATCTACTATCTTCAGGATTTAAAGATACATAGTGAATCTTAAGAAATAGTAAGAGTTGAAAGATGCCACTTCTATCAAACTTGATATTTCACTGGTTAGTAATGCTCTTCCTCAATTTACCTTCCAAGTAAGAGGCTGGTGCATTGGCTATAGGCCCCAGCTCATGCTGGGATGTGACCGTGCTTTTGGAAGAGTCAAGTTTAAGGTGTGACACTAAGTTACTGTGCTCCAGAAACAGATAAGAGGACAGTGGAGAGGTGTGCAGCTCTTACCTAATACACCTGCAGAAAAGCTAGAGCTGGGCTCTGAAGGGGTTTGTACACTAGGGAGGTGTTGGCTTCCCAAATGCTGTGCTGGAAGGTGTCTTGTAGTGAAATGGTAATTGCATTGTGCTGCATCTAGGTGGTGGCTGGGAGAAATAGAGGCATCCGCTCCTGATACAGTTGCTTTGCCACGGGAGTTTAAAATAGTGGAGGTGTCCTATCTGTTGGAGGGTGATGTTGCATCATAATGCCCTCTTTGAGTTTTGCTATGCAGTAGCATTGCTTTTCCTTGGCTTGATCTTCTAGAGAAAGTGGATTTTCTTGTTTTGCCTCAAAGGGATGTGTTGTTTTATAATTGACTGAAAAATTAAGATGAAGAATTTAAATCTGTGATTCCCTTATCATTAAGAACGTGAGTTTGTATTGGTTCAAGTATGACTTTTCAAGGAGATAACGAATTGGTAGTGCCTGTTCTGCAGTGGGGTAGAAACCCATGTAGATGACTCTCATTTCACCCTCTTACTACTAACTGCAGGGTGACTTAGAAAGCTTTAACCTCTCCTCACACTTCTTGTAGTCTTACATCAAAGTCTATTCCCAGCTGTGCTAAGTAATACTTTGTCTTATCCAGATACGAGTCAGGCTTATTCATTGCACTTATTCTTTAGTCTTTCTTGACCTGTTTCAATTTTAGTCAGCAGCAGAGTTATTGCCTACATGCTGATAGCTCTTTTGTCATGTTGCTATTGACTTTTTATTTTTACTAAAAAAACCCAAACCCAATCTTTTGTATTAAATTTCATTTTGAAGCCTTGAAGTATTTCCCCAGGTGTTTTGAGGATCTCTTGTAAAATGTTCATCTTGCAGGCTTCTTACAACATCAAAACGAAGGGCTGGGTTTTGGGGTCTGCTGCTGCGCAGATACACAAGTGGGTTTGCACTAGTTCTCCACAGCACTGTTATGACTGTTGCATGAACATAGAGACCAGGATGCTGTAGCTTCCAATATTATGCAGGGTCTTTCAGATTCACAAAAGATATCTAAGTGCCCAGGTACCGCTAGTGGTCTCAATGTGCCCAACGTGCCTTTGGAGAAGCTAGTTAAATTGTTGGCAGGTGTCTTAATGAAGCAAGTTTCCATAATTAAACACAAGCCTTCCTAGATGCTCCCTTTAATGTGCTGTGTCCATTCAGGAGCTGAAATTACATGTATCTGGGCTAGATTTCCTGCAGATCTTCCCAATTTCTGGGCTTTCTCATTTCAAAGTATTGATTAATCAGACTTGTGATACCAGAGCACACTTTGTGTGCAGTAGAGACTGTGTTAATAATTGTTTTTCTAATTTTTTTGTTTTTGCAGTTGAAGGCTGCTTGGCGTTGCTGCTGATGGCTGCTGCTTAGAGCCCAAGGATTAAAAGTTCAGAGAAACTGATTCCTAGCTCTGTACATGAGACTGAAGACATGTTGCCACAGCAGTGTGTGGTATGGGCTGCTAAATATTTGGAGTTTTTAGCTGTTTTCCCTGTTGCCAGTAAAAAGCCAGACACAGTGATCCTGTAGTGCGAGGCCCTGGGAGCTGTCTGGGCTTGTGTTGGTCGGAGCTGGTTGGGGCTTGTTTTCCTGTGGCCTCCTTGGGGCTGGCGTCACAGCCCTGGGGGTTGGTACGTGACAGCCCACAGCCTGGTGTTGGCTGTGGCTGGAGGAGGCGAGTGGGCACCTGCCTGGCTCTGGCTGGGATCCAGACGGAGGAAGCAGCGTGTGATCAGAAAATGTGTGTAGATAAGCCCCTGTGGCCAAGACTGAGCAGGAAGAGGTATTTCCCTGCCTGAGGCAATTGGACCGTAGAGTCAGGTGGACATACCAGGATGCCTTTGCGTAACACTTTTACCTGTGTAAGAAACGAGGTTTTTCTTATTAAATAATATGACTAACAATAAATTTTTAGCTCCCTTTCAATGTTGTTCCCTTTTACCCATCATAAGTCTTTTATTGCCTTTAGAAACTCCTCTTTAATTGCAGAATGCTGAAGAAATAAACGGACTTAAACCAAATTCTGCTAAAACTCAAAAGAGCTGTCTTGTTTAACTAATGCCAGGCTGCTTGCAATGTATGTACCCTCTTTGAACATATCCAGCCCTTTGGACCATGACCAGTAGTTGAACTGCATTATTTCATCAGATGAATCACCTAATTATTTTCTAGTTTCTAATAGAGGTGATTCTTCCATGTTTCTCCTTTTTGTTTTGTGAAACAAACTTGATATAGTTTAACTTAGTTTCAAATAGATTCTAATGAAAGCTAAGAGTTATCAAAGGAGTAACAGTCCTACCTTGTCTTTTCAGGCTTTATTGTGAAATATGTTTACATAATGCTGAACTGTTCATTCATTAAACATATATTCAAATTTTTTTATTTAATGTATAATTATGAAGGCGTAGATTTGAGGGAGCATTTCTGTTGAACTAAATCTTTCTTAACCCCAAAACCCAAATAGTTCTTGAAGGATTTAAAGATTTGGATTATCAGAATACAAAAGGATGAAAGACAGTGTGACAAATACTAAGGGTAATAACAAAGAACTGCCTTTTTAACTTTTCAATCCAAGTCTGATTTTAAGCACTTTATACATCCTGCTGTGAAACAGATACTGCTAGTGTATAAGAGTATTTAAAGACAGACGCACAAACTATTCTTTTCCTATCTATTGAAACATTGAAAATATCTGTGTTTTCTTAAGTATTGGCAGAAGAATTTTCAGTGAGCTGCAGGAAATTACAAAATGAACCGCAGCCTTGAAATGTGGTTTTGCCTTGCACAGATAGATCCTTTAAACTAAGGTCTGATTCCTTTGCAGAACAGGCCCCTTCTAACTTTGAGCAGGAAGCCCAGGTGGGCTGGTAGGCACCATGGCACCCCAGTTTTGCTTTACATATGTGTACATGTGCAGAACAGCTCTACACAGAGCACACAGCAGTGAAAAGAGTGCCTCTTGGAAAGCAGTTGTTACTGAGTGTGCTGATTTAGTGCACACATCTGCTCATGCAGTATAACCCTTGCAAGAAATGTTGATCTACTGGTTTTGTGCAGAGCCCACTCCAGGTGAGTATGCTTCCAGGAAGTATTCACCTGCAAAATGTCTGTGAAGCTGATTTATCTGCACCTGTGCAAGTCTGACACCTGAGGGGTGTTCCATGTTTGTGCCTAACCTGTGCAGCCCATGTACAAGTCCTATATATGAACCTGTGGATGGAAGTAAAATGGAAGCATCAGCAATACTCAAATAATGCTCTGCTCATCTATTCCTCGTGAGAAGTTCACCACCAACTTAGCAACGCACCTTGGAGTAAGTTGTTATCAAACACACCATTTACTGTCAGAGTGCAGCAAAACAGTCATACCTCCTCATTCAAAAAGCAGATGAGAACTCGCTTTGATGGTAGCTAACACGTACTGTCTTGCAAAGAAACAGGAAGTTGGGGAGTGATGTTTGTTAGCAAGAATTACCTGTAGACCTAAGGAATGGCCAAAATACATTTCTGTGAATAGTCACTGTGCAATAAACCTCTCTGGTTGCTGTTTTGCTTCTGGCCTCTCAAATCTCGGTACAGAATAGGTCCTGGCTACTGCTTTACATTATTGATCTATGTACATTCCTGTAAATATAAATGTTTTGGGGGGAGCCTTGTACCATGCGCAGATGCTTAGCACAGTTGCTAAGCCACTGATTTTTTTTTTTTTACTTGAAAATCACTGCTTCAGAAGTGAAATCTAGCTTTATTTGTAAGCAATCTCCAGTGATGTTATTTTGCCTCAAAGATTGTGAATCCTGGAACTGTATTTGAGCGGATAACAGCAGCACAATCCATGTCGTGTGCTCCTACTCCCTACATCATCTTGGCACATTCACTCTGGAACTCTAAATTAAAAAATACTGTAGGAGAGCTGACACCAATGCTGTGAGAGTGTTGTGTAGTAATTGCGTAGTGTTCTAGAAAGTCCCCTGTGAGGTCTGCAAATGAGGAGGGCAGAGCTCTGTCGTGGTGACAAAATATGGATCCAAGCAGGGCTTTCTGCAGTGGAAAGCCACTTGTTCATTTCATGTATGAGTAAATTGTACAAATTGGTTTGTGAAGCCAAGATTTCTGTTGGGCTTGTTAACTAAAAGAAATTGAGCAGAAAACAAATAAGCATATTCTGATTTACTGGGTGCACTTCAGTATATGCTCTGTGTTCCTTTGATTTGAAAATCTTTGGGGTAGCAGTGTTCCTACTCCCAAGTGAGTAACAGACCTCCTGCTGTTTGTTATGTTACTAGTTATATTTTCTTTCTATTTTAAGTTGGGACAGTGCATGCCAGTCCTCCTTCACTAGTTCCATAGCTTTATCTAACTAAAGATGAGCATAAAACCAACTTTTTTTTATCAGTATCTAAGAAAAAGATGTGAATGAGATTTGGTACCTCTCCCGTATGCATACATGCAGGCTGGACAAATGGGCTGACAGGAACCTCATGATGTTGAACAAGAAGTGCAAAGTCCTGCCCCTGGGAAGGAACAACCCCAGGCACCTGTACATGCTGGGGCCACCCTGCTGGGAAGCAGCCTGATAGAAAAGGACGCGGGGTCCTGGCAGGCACCAGGCTGACCATGAGCCAGCACTGTGCGCTTGCTGTGAAGAAGGTGAATGGTATCCTGGGCTGTTAGGCAAAGCTTTGCCAGCTGGCCAGGAGAAGTGATCCTTCCCCTCTACTCAGCACTGGCGAGGCCGCACCTGGAGCACTGTGTCCAGCTCCAGGCTGCTCAGTACAAGAGATAAGGACATACTGCAGAGTCCAGCAAAGGGCGGCAAAGATGATTAAGGGACTGGAGCACCTCAGATATAAAGAAGGGTTGATTAGAGCTGGGACTGAGCCTAGAGAAGAGAAGGCTCAGGGGGGATGTTGCTGATGTGTATAAATACCTGAAGGGAGGGTGTAAAGAAGGTGGAGCCAGGCTCTTGTCAGTGGTGCCCAGTGACAGGACCAGAGGCAGCAGGTGCAACCTGAAACATGGTAGGTTCCATGTTAACATCAGGAAATGCTTCTTTTTGCTGTGAGGGTGACTGAGCATTTGAGCAGGCTGCCCAAGAGTTTGCAGTCTCAGTCCTTGGAGATACTTGAAAGCTGTCCAGATATAGTCGTGGACAACCTGCTGTAGGTGACTCTGCTTGGGCAGGGTGGCTGGACCAGATGACCTCCAGAGGTTCCTTCTACCCTCGACCACAGTGCGATTCTGTGATATTAAGGGGGTTGAACAACTGACAGGCAGAGGTTTCCACTCTTATTTAGTTTCTGGAAATAAGTAACTGTTTTACTAAATGCTGTAATCAAATGTTATTTGACATTCAAATTCAATGTTGATGGTAAATTTCAGCATGTGTGTCTTGTTTTAACTTTCCGACTGTATAATATATTTGAGCTTTCAAACAAACGCTGTATGTGCTGCAAATACATGACTTTCTTGGATATGGATATGTTTGCTAGTGCCTGAACCTCCAGATGATAGCAATGATTTCAAGTCCCTCAGGCAGTTATGCAAGTCTTATTAGGTGTTAGCGGTAATAAATGCTCTAATGCATGCAACTAAGCTGGAAAAGCTGAAAAAACTCATGCAGGGTATTCCTGCCTTCAGCTGACAAGAGTGATCGCAGCTCCTTTATAGATATCTAAGTCACATTTTCTTTAACTAAATTGATAATAAGTTAGTCACAGCACTGGGGGTTCTCCACAGAATGTGTGACCCTGACAAAATATTTGGACACTTAGTCTGTGGTTCAAGGTGTCATGATGAGACAGCTATCGGGAGTTCAGCTGGCAGAAGCAGTTGACTCGAATAGAGCATATAAGCTGCAGCTGCTTCTCTAGTCTGTGTGGTGTTTCCAGTCACCTTGACTTCCAGGGTGGGCTGTCTGATAGTGCAACTTGAAACAGCTCAAAATAATCTAGAGGAGCCTAGAAATTGCAAAAGGGGCAAAATTTTTAAACTGCAGAAGAGATTTAGGAGCCAAACTCTCACATGAGCTTGAACCCATGAGGAAATCCCCATGTTACTTCTCATGCCAGTCATCTTCTGTTTGCCAACAACTACAGCCAAGCCTTTCTTAATTTAGGTATATTTCTTAGATGGAAGGGTCTACAGGGGAAAATATGGTAGTAGTTTCAAGGCTCATCAGCTTTCCAGACTGTCTGAAGGGTCATGGAAACAGTTTGCTTAATACTTTGCATGGGACAGGGCATAGTAGGTTTCCAGTTAGCTGCAAGTGTCTTTAATTCTACTAACAATACAAAGCAAACCTGAAAGTCCCTGCTAGTTGTTATTTTTGGTTCAAGGTATTCACCCTTAGGAAGCATTCAATCAAGGAAAAATTCTACAACCCTGAGCAAAATTATACCACTTGAATATTCTTTGAAGGATTTCTGCTGGGTTTAGCTTAAATTTTGGAGGTAAACAGTGCATTACTAGAGCTTCACATTATGCCAAATTAAATATTTACTGTTGCTGTATGCTTCTATGGGAGAACTTACCTTGGGCCGCATATCTCCGGGACGCAGGGCTCTACCTACCCTGGGGACAGTGATGCACAGACATCAATATGATGGATACAAAATGTCCGTTTATTTAGCTGCGTCACACGCTGATATAGCTCTTGTGCTTCCTGTTCCTGCCACTCCTATGGGGAGGAGTCTATCTTTCCGTCACATCCCGTGATCTTCCGGTCGCCGAGCCCTGTCTATTCCCCTACAATTTACGTTAAAGTTAGAGTACCTGCATAAAATAATGAATTAAAGAAGCCTTCCTCTGGCTAAGTCAGTAAACACTGACCTACCAAGTGAGGGTCCGTGGAGGGGGAAGGGAAGTTGTAACTTCATCCACTGAATAGGACTTTTGCCAATATCATTTGACAGTAGGACTAAAAAGGGGTAAACGACACGACTTTTGCCGCTGCGTTGTCCTGGCAGAGCAGGGTCGTAGGAAGCAGAGCAAGATATGAAAATGTGGCCCAGACTGAGCAGGAGGAGATGTTTCTCACTAGATCTGCCTGTGGAGGCCTGAGGCTGTAAAGTCTTCAACCCTGGGGATGTAGAAAGGAGTGCAGCGCCAGAGAACACGGTAGATGCCAGGAAGTTTTTTGACTAAATTGGCTGTATTAGTAATGAGAATTCTTAATATTCATACTGACAATGAGGTTAGTTAAATTCCTGTAATGAGACTGTAATTTTATCAGTCCAATAGTCCAAACGCTATTGAACTACCTGTATGTTCTTGGCTCCGCTTAAACGATGCGTTGCCTGTTGCATGGTTCTGAGCGTAGTGAATCGCAAGAGGTATGTGACACCATACTGAGAAAAGTAGTTCCTGACTTGCACTCAGTGAAGCTTAGTATTTGTGACTAACTTTTGCAGCCCTTCCAAAGGTATGTGGAATAGCTAGTCTGTACTTGAAAGGTCACTCTGCCCCGTTGTCATGTGTACTTTTGAACTGAAAAAGGAACGTTTTGTTTATAGGTCCTTTCCGTTTAGATTGAAGAATTAAAGCCGATATCCCATTTGTTCTTACTTATTGTAAGAAAAAAATACTGTGAGAAATATTTTGTGTAAGTAAAGTAACTTTAGTACTGTTACAGTCTTAGAAACTATTAAAGCACAGTATTAGCATCAGCCGGACTGTTCAAGCTCTCATGTGTGTTAATAGGTTCCTGAGAGCAGGCTTCAATTTATGTTTGTGAAGCTCATTATTATGAAAAGGAATTGAAGTTCTGCCACTCCTTAGTCCTGCTCTCATTCTCATCTGAGCAGCACCTTGCAGTCACGGCTTCCACTAGTTTGCAAATGACAGCAAAAGAAGAGCGGCGATCTTTTACACTACTGTAACCTTTACAGGGTATTTGCTTGGAGTAGGCAACCATTCCCTCTCTGTTGCTCACAGAGTATTAAGGTTACAGGCAGAGGAAATAAAAGGAATGGCCAACAACTGCAATTTGAAAATTTTGAAAAGGTCAAAGTAGTGTGGTTTAGGAGTCTCTGTATGTCTTCATTTCAATGGATGACAACTGACCAAATATACTAATAAACCACAAGCTGTATGTATTTTTAAATATTAATACAAAAAAATGTTTCAACAATCAGTTGAAACGACACTGTTTTTCTGTTAGGTTTTCAGTTGCCAATACCCAGAAGTTATTAAATTTAATAAAGGCATTTTGGTTTCTTTAATGCTGTAGGGTTTATTGCACCTTCATTCTCTTGGGCCTGCATGTTTCTCTATGGCAGGTAGGTATTGTAGCAAAGACTTTCGGGGATTACTCGTAACAATACATACGGAGCTCTGCTAGGCAGAAAGCAGAGTGGCATTACACCTTTTGTTTGCGAAGCATCTATTCTCAGGCTGGCAAATCATCAGAAGGTCGCTTGCCCGTTCAAATACTGTGCTTCAGTTAGGCACATGACCCATATGAAACAAGCTCTTGGTGTACACATTCACAATGAGCGATGTTTTCAGCGGGGAAAAAAATAAGATTGTCATAAAATTGCTGCAAGATGAAGCCTCACTGAAGATATCCCTCTGCAGCAATGTAGGGTCCGATATATCCAACGGATACAAAAAACCTCAAAGGGTGTGGATGCTGTAATGTCACCAGACAATCTGTATGGTGACTTGTCTGTCACTAAGATCACAATGGTTTTGCCTTGATATCTAATCCGTGTGTCTCGCAACATTGGAATATTTCCTGTTCTGTGCGTGGTGGTCTGTGAAAACAATTTACTTCCTTCATCTTGGCAGTTACCTTTTGTCTTGTTTCCCCATGGTTGTCTCTCCTCCAGGTGAAATCTGTCCTGGAGCCGTGTGCATTTGTTTTCTAATGATTGAAGTGTGATCCCACTGCAGTTTCGCATCTGAAACTTTGAAGTCTCCTGCTAAAGTCTGTCTTCCAGCCTTTGTGTCCTTTTATCAGAAAAAAATAGATGCCTTTAGGAGGCAGTTTGTTGCATTTCTCTGGGGTTGCTGTCTCTTCATTGGCTGCAGGGGTGGACTAAAACAGGAGCAACTTAATTCTTAGACCTTTTGGGATGATTGTACTCATATGAGAGGAATTCCCATAACATAGCTGGATGTGTATGGAGCTGGCGGCGTAGGAAGGGAAGGAAGATGCTGTTATGGATACCTTAAAGCTAATGGCCATAGAACACAGTTGTAGACCCTTATCTTTATATTGCTCCAGATTCTTTTAAACCTGGTAGCCTGAAACAATTGTTAATTAGTGAATGTTACTCCTTTAGATGTCCCTTCTCTGAAAGTCCTACGAAGCATAATATGCTGTAATTAGTTCTATGCCACTTAATCAGTTTACAGCGTGGCATATCTTGGGAAAGGGTTTATTGCTCCCTTCCATTTAGCAAAGCGGTCCTCTGACAATGTGAAGGTCTCTGATGCATGAAGAATTGACACATTCTTCCCAACGAGCTGTATCCAACCCTGCTAAACTGCTGACTTTAGTTTGGACGTGTGACCTTTGACCTTCTTCAGTGTCTGTTCACTTCTGTGTTGAGACGAAATGAGAACAAAGCCCTAATAACAGGAGGACAATAAATGCAGATGGCCTTCTATTTTCGTACAAACACCTGTGACAATAACCCAGCTCCTATGGAGGAGAACCGTGCTGTGGGGAAGAGGTTACCTTGGCAACAAGGTCACCCAGCAGGGCCTGCGGTGTGAGGAGAGGGATGGGCAGCACGTGATGGGAGAGCCGCAGCAATGATGGGGGAGCAGAAGGTCAATCCCTCGCACTTCTCAGTGACTTCCATCAGCTCAAGGTGAGCTACTCCAGGAGTTTCAAACCTGTTTTTCTGAATACAAATGGTCTGTGAATTGCCAAGGGCTTGGAGGACCAGAGGAAAGGACTTTACATTCAGGAATTGTTATCATCAAAGGCATGTGTGATGCTTTATATATTTTTATATATATATATATTTTTTTTTTAATAAAAGGTGGAGGAGTAGAAGTTCTTTGTGAAGCTCCTCTGTGGCTACCTGCTCATAGCTATTTCTCCCAAAGAACTGAAGTGTGTTCTCCTGGAGAAGGATCACATACGTTAGGTGTGGAGAACGGAGTCTCAGGATGTGGCCCAGGGTGTTGGGAACAGGCGAACTGACCGTGGGTTCTGTTTCATAGGTGTCGGTGCTAGACAGGCGTCCTTCAGGGCTGTGTGTAGCAACCCTATGATGAGTTAGAGCATAGGTGCTTGAGGGTGAGCTCGTGACAAACCAACACTGCTTGAGCAATTTGTCAAATTCCTATGGAAGCTCTTGAAGCTAGAAGAAACCTGAATGCTCTTGAGGTTGGTCTGGCTCTCAGTGTGCTAGATGGGCCTGAGGACAAAGAAAGGTAAAGGCTGCGGAGAAGTTACTTGGCACAGCTGGCAGATAGTGATTCTTAGTCCTTGCAGGATATACAGGAGATAAAGATGTAGAGGAGATACAGACCAGAGCAGAGTACCTAAAGCTATACAGGGAATGAAGGGGATTGAACCTAAGAGCAAAGGAGAAAAGCAAAAAAGGAAAAGGTATGGAAGATAAAGCATGTGGTTTGGAAACAGCACTTTGCACTCTTCCATCTTTCTCTTTTTTTTCCGTACTGTGAGAAAAATTAAATAGGGAAAGTAAAAGGCAACGTACTTAAAGCAGATAAATAAATAGGGTGCTGTAATTAGCAGGTGGATCTTAATCACTCCATATGTTCTTTCTTCTCTGTTTTTATTTTCTTCACCAAGCCGTTGGGTTTGTCTATTGCTGTTTGATTGCTGGGACCTGTAAGACATTCACTGCACTGCCATCCTTGAGGCACTTTTCTCTTGGTTCAGGATTTTCATTCAGCAAGGTAGTGTCGTTGCATTCAATCTCTTCATAATTAGTATGCCTGCTAACCATGTCTGCAGTCTAAACTAAATTGCTTAGTTGGAAGCAAATGAGACAAGGGAGTGATGTTATTCTATATGCAGTGCTCACGTTTGGGTCTGTTTTTCAGTCAAAGAATTGCCAGCTTTTTAATTTCCACAGCAACATTCTGCAAATGTGTAAATGACACCACCTCCTCTCTCACATTGTGCAAGACCGTATGTCTAACCGCAGTGAAGAGAGAATCAAACCTGTGGCTTTGTTAGTGAGGAAATGATGTTCTTGATACTTTTCTCAGTCCTCCTCACCCCTCACCCCAGGCAAAACTAACCTCCTCCTCCACAGTCCTCTCGTTAAATGGAGATACAGCAGAAAGACACAGTCAGCGCCGATAACAGGGAAAGCAAACACAGTTTAGGAACTGCGAAGTTATTCTAGACTGCTCTTAATTTTTAAGGTCTAGTTCGCTTTTGTGTTGGAATTTGTGATGTAGCTAAAAAAATCTTTTCCCAAGATCTACTTGTTCTTAACTAGTGCCATAAATATTTCTTTTTTTCAAGGCTGTGGGACAGCAATGGCCGTATCTGCAGTGATCTGAAGAAGCCACCTCAAATGTCTTTGAAACTGTCTATTTTCACTCCCTTGCTTTTACTTTTGCTACACTTTAAAGGAACAAAGGAATTGTGGTATCACCAAACTGACACTGGTTGATGTGCCCCTGAAGATGGTTTTACCCATCCATGTCCAAAGATGCACGTATTTTCTTTTATTTCCTCCAGGTTTGTTTCCTGAAAAATATAGCTGGAGATCCAACTGTACGTGCTCTGTGCACAAATCGGGTAGGAGTTGAAGTTACTGTACGTACACCTCTGGGTTCATTGATACACCAGAGAACACTGAGGAATACTGTGAAATTCACACAGAAAAAGAGAATGCTGGAAGCTCTAGAAGGGGAGTTATTACAAAGGAAGGAGGAGTTTAGGCTCAAGTTCTCAGTTTTCCTTTTGAGCTTTTACCTCACCTTTCTACCTCGGATGTTTGTACATGTTAGTCTGAGAGTGCTCAGGCTATAAGTGTATTTAATGGAATGACGATGAGGGTATTCAACTTTAGGCCAGTCAGTTTAACAACTATCAGTTAACTGAGCACTCTGTTAAAGACTTAAAGTAATTACAGGCAGAGGGCGTAACCCAAGCTCTCAGGCACGCCTTGTCCTGCTTTTGTCTGCGCTGAGAATTCAAGAAACATTAGGAATCACAGAAGCAGCAAGTACTATCCAACTACCTGAAACCTGATTTCATCTAAGTAGTATCTTCTGCCTCCGTATGCGGGAGGAGGAAAGGTTCATGGATTAAAGAATTCAGTCTGAAAAAAGGTAAGTTGTGACTGTAGTTGCAGCAGCGGGTGTACTACGGCTAAAGAAATGACTGGCTGTTAAACGTGGATGTAGATGTAGGCTGCTCTTTCTCCAAATGAGCTGCCGCTGTTATCCTGGTTATAAAGATGACAATCTCCTCTTAAGTGGCGTTTAACAAAACTGCTAAAGCAAGATGATAAGATAACAATTTATTACTAAAATACAAACTGATATTTTGAAAAGCTGTAACTTCCTTGCTTAAGCACTTTTTTCAGATGTTAATTAAATATCTAGACATTCTCTTGCAAATTTAATTTAATAACTCAACACCTATTGCTTTTCCAGTTTTTGGTAAATGCTTGACTCTGTTCTCCAATATACTATTCATCCAGAGGACGTAACTTTCTAATAATCGGCTGTGTTCCTGTGCAGTCAGGCACTGCAAAGCATTGCATCAGAGGTTTTGTGTAAGCGCCCAAACCACGTGACTCTCGGTAAGACTGACAGCCCAGCCCGACTGTGAAGTTGCCACCCTACCCCAAGTCATCAACCGCATGGCCAGCTGCGCGCCGCCTACTGCAGCCTGCCTGGTAGTAGATCTTAAATGGCAATAAGTAATTTTCACTTTGGGCAAGAAAGAGTAATATTATTTCAAAGTACAAGCACTTAAAAGGCCCAGCATCTCCCACCTGTAGCACACTTTTTTCTTTGAAGCTTCTTGCATAGGACCCATCTAGGTGTGCTAGTCAGAATGACTAATGATCTTCCCATCCATGTTACTTGTCTGTAACTCAGGCTTGAAGCATCCGTACCACACTTAGGAATTCCGTATATTTTACAGCCAGCTAGCTCATGGCTTGTTTTGTCTGTCTGGCCGCTTGAGCTGGTCCATGCTGACGTGGGGCCTGTGCTAGAGTGCTGCTCTCCCGAGAGCTCTGGTGGAGGCGGCTTCGTAATGCTTGCTCTGGGACTTGGACAGTGACATTGGGTGGCAGGTTTGGGAGAAGGATCAGATGTTGCCTGATGAGTCGCGTGCTTTTTTTTTTTTGGTGGTTAGGATCATTTTGCTGTAGGTGTGTGTGTGTCTGTATGCACATGAGGGAGGTTTAAGAGAACAGTATCACGAAGACAAAAGCAAATATGGGTTGTTTGTTAAGATAATGTTATCAAGATGAAGACATTTAGTTGTAATGCCTCAGAAGAGTAAAAATCAACATTGCCATGTAAAAGAATTTGTAACCTTCTCCTATGCCTCCTTTTGAATGCTCAGCCTGAGTTGTTGCATGCCCATCTCTTTGTAAGCAGCTGGTGAAATTGTTATGAAGGGCCTAGTGCAGGAATGCCTGAGGGCTGGGTGGCAAGTGTAAGCATTAATTTATGTAAAAATTATAACAACTGATTAAATGTTGCCATTTATTATGGGTAGGGAACTGTCTGACAGGCTGCACCCAAAGGTTGTGGTGGTAAATAGCTCTTTCTCAAACTGGCAACCTGTCACTAGTGGAGTCCCCCAGGGATCGATATTGGGCCCAGTGTTATTCAATATCTTTAAGGGATCTGGACAACGGCATCAGGTGTAGCCTGATGAAGTTTGCTGATGACACCAAACTGAGTGGGGAAGTAGACACTCCAGAAGGGAGAGCTGCTCTGCAAGGAGACCTGGATAGGCTGGAGGAGTGGGCCATCAAGAACCTTACGAAGTTCAGCAAGGATAATTGTAAGGTCATGCACCTGGGAAAACATAATCCGGGAGTGCAGCACAGACTGGGATCCACCTGGCTAGAGAGCAGCTCTGTGGAAAGGGACCTGGGGGTCCTGGTGGACAGGAAGCTCAACATGAGCAAACAGTGTCTGCTGCGGCCAAGAAGGCCAACAGGATGCTGGGTTGCATCAAAAAGGGCATCGCCAGCAGAGAGAAAGAAGTCATCATCCCGCTCTACTCAGCGCTTGTCATGCCACACCTGGAGTGCTGTGTACAGTTCTGGTCCCCGCTGTACAAGAAGGATGTGGACAGGCTGGAAGGGGTCCAGAGAAGGACCACCAAGATGATCACAGGACTGGGAAGCTGCCATACGAGGATAGGCTGGGAGAGCTGCGTTTGTTCAGCCTTGAGAAAAGGAAGCTCAGAGGGGATCTCATCCCCGTGTACCAGTACTTAAGGGGTAGCTACAAAGAAGATGGAGACTCCCTTTTTACACGGAGCCCCATGGACAGGACAAGGGGGAACTGATACAGCTTGCTCTTGGGGAGATTCTGATTGGACACCAGTGAGAAATTTTTCACACTGAGGACAGTCAACCATTGGAATAATCTCCCCAGGGAAGGGATTGGCTCGGCCATGTTGGATACCTTCAAGAGTCGTCTGGACAGGGTGCTGGGCCATCTTGTTTAGACTGTGCTCTTCCTAGGAAGGTTGGACTTGGACGATCCCTGAGGTCCCTTCCAATCTGTGATTCTATGTTGGGGTTTCTGGATAGAGACTTTTTTTTTTCTAGTTCTAAAATCAAAAAAATTACGGCATTATTTAATGAAGTAAGAATCTTAAAAAAAGTTGACTGAAAACTTGTATTAATAATGATTGTGTCATAGCTTAAGAGGGATCATAATACTTAGCCCTTTTGAACACTGTCAGCCTGTGTCTTAGGTGGTTGTTCTTTCTATTTATATTTATAAAAATATTTTATAGAATATCTGAGGAATGCAGGAAAACAAAAAGATGCTACTTCAGAATGTAATGTTTCTCACCTTAGTAAGTGTTCCAAGTGTCTTTTTTCATTTTGCAGGAGTTTGAGGTACTTAACTGATTGCAATAAAATAATGATAAAATGGTAGCAGTTGACAGATGTGCGTCTGAAGTTCTGTATTCATGTTCTCCCAACACTGTTAGACTCCCATCTTTAGTCATGCAAACACTTGATGTTATGCAAGACTGGTACTAATTTGTTTTATTTTGTTGGATGCATATTAAATGCAACTGTACAACTTAGCTTTGTGTAAACATATTTGCAATTACCGGTGGCTTTAGTTGTTCTTATTACATAATTACTGAAAACAATTTGAAGCTTCAAATTGTGGATTCCAGTGGATTGAGAGAGCCTGGAGCGATTTGGCCCTTTGAAGAGAAAATAGTGCTCGCAGGCAACTTTCGAATATTTCTTTCAACTGCTTTTAGCTATGTTTTTGCTCTTTTTTACCTTGTTAACGTTCCCCGTTTTCATAACTGCAGCTGTGACTGCTGTTTCAGGAGCAGAAGAAACTTCCTTCCTAGGCTCAGAGTAATATCTTGCCTGTTGACAATGAATTACTGTTCTGTCACTTGTGAGTGCTCTTTTCCCTGTTGCAGGGTAGTGCAGCGTATCTTCATTCGTCGTATACACCCTTAATCTTGTTTTGAGAAGCAGGCCTGTGGCTGTTTTTAGGGATCTCCTGCATCTTTCTAGCCTTCCTAGGGTCTGGGAGACTCTAAGGAGAGGAATGCAGTGGCCCTGCAAAAGTCAGCTGCATGGGTACCTGCTGCAGGTTACCTGCTTCGACTCTGACAATGTGCTTCGTGGAAGACCTTTCCAAGGCTGTTTTTATTCCTCCTTTTACCCCACAATAAGACTTCTTTTTTTTTCTAACTCTTTCTATGTCTTCTGAGCCATACTTCTCTGTTCAAAATGTCCTCTGTTTCTTACTCCGGTTATAATTTTTATCTTATTGGAATCAGCAGTTGGTAAAGATTTGGCCTTCAGACAATTAAAAATATTTGAATAAAAAATATTATCCACAACCAGTCAACTATATATGTTTCCAGATCATGATTTGAAGTAGAAACAATTACAAACATTTATTTTAAGCAGAAGCTATCTTTTTCTGTCCTCTAGCAGTTATGATCCCGGGAGGTTACTGATCCTAATTTAATTGCACAGAACGGAGCAATATTTTTCATTATGAATGAGCTAACCAAAAGATTTAAGTAGTTGCTTATGCTGTTTAGGCTGTATTTCAGTTTTGGGGAAGAACAGGATACTAATATTGAAAATTTTAATAAATGTGTGTGCAGATAGACTATGTAGGAAGGCTAATTAAAACAATATTACTACGTTCTGTGTACATGAAGCTTTTTTCCTGCAGTTCATCGTTTGGGGGAAAAAAAATCTCAAAATTAACAAAAATGAACAGATAAGTATTCTCTAGAGCACTGTATATTGCAGGCCTGTACTTAGGGTAAGTTCTACAGTAAGATCTGCAGAATTTGGATTATAATTCAAAAAGACTACACAAATACACACAAGGTAAGATTTAGGTCATTATGTACAGCTTGATCAATGTTTTATGTACTACCAGGAACTAACACTGCACATCTTTGAGCTAAAACTTTAAGTGTTTACCTACAGGCGTCGTTGAACTGATTTAGAGGTGCTAGAAAAAAGTCTATGCAAGTTAAAATTTTATCTCTAACCTCAATTCTGAGGGGACAAATACTGTTCAGTAATACTGTTAAGTGCAGTGCAACCCACTTGCAACAAGGGACGTAAGTCCAATGTAGTTTGCAACAGTTTATTCCATCTGTGTGGTAGGTGGTCTTGCAGGACCAGCCTCTAAAATGCCTTCCAAGAGAACAGGGAAAACTGATTCTTTGATCTATATTGTAAATATAAAGGTCATTATTTTCAAAATAAAAATTCTGAGGTTATAGGACCAAAAGCCATATTTATGTTTTTAAAAAGCATCTGGCTTTTCAAAGGGTTTTAGCTCTTGAGATCTTAGAGGGCAGAATTACTTGAAAATATCAGTTCTTTTTGATATGGAACTTAACAGTGTTGTGGGACTTTTAACTGAGTGGTGGAGGAGTAATATTAGAAATACGTGGCAGCATACGTGTATTTTTTGTACGTTTCATTTCCTACTTGCCTCTTAGGGCTTGCAGGCAGAAAGAATTGCCTAACTGATGAATCAGCTGTCTATTCCGAACAGTCTGTTTAAACTATGTACAGCGCTGGAAGTACACACAGAATAAGGTAAATTAAACAAGCTACCATTAATGAGTTCTTCAGGCATATTCTACCTGGTACTCAAGTTTTTATGCGCTACCACTGCCGAGCCACTAGTTTTGTTGCCTTTAAATCCTTTTTCATGAGGCTGCCCAAAGCGGTCCCTGGGAGCGCTGTCTTGGGCTGGCAGGGCTGCTTGCGACCGAGCTACAGGTGGCTGGGCCACTTTGAGGGAAGCGCCGCTGTCCCATAGCGCACCCGAAGGGTGTCCGGAAGGGCACCGCTCCCCGTGGATGAGTCTTTGGGGAAAAACAAGTCCAGACACGGACCCAGAGTGATCCGTGTCATGGATAAGTACAGGCAGGATTGGCGCAACACGCAGCGGTGTGCGTGGGGAAGCACGAGCGTGCAGGTACGGCAACGGAAGGTGCGAGGCTACCAGGGACCAGATTCAACACGCTTCGCTCCCTACTGGTTTCGCTGATGCACAGAAACATTATTGGCAAAGGCTGAACTTTCCTTGATGTTTTGTACCTGGGTTTTGGTTTTAATTTTATGGGACCTAGTGAGGTAATGTGGTGTGACTCGTCAGGCTGGCCTTCTGCAGCCAAAAGTGGGCCTGATCCATGCTTCTAGCTTGCTGCTCTCCAGGGTGTTCTCTGATGGCAGGACTGTGGGCTCTGTGGTTTTCTGTTGGGCTTCAAGAAATCCTTCTGCAAAAGTGTTTGCTTTAGAGTATGTTGCTCTTACCTTTGCTAACATTAAACAATTTTTCTGCTTCCCTTTCTGCCTTCTTTTCTAACTCCTTTCTTAGTGCTTCCATTTTTGAGGCCACAAATGGGATATGCTTTTTATTCTTCATGGAAGCTGCAGCTAGAAGCCATAGAGTGGCTTGGTTTACATGTTAAACACTGATGCTACATATGCAGTGTCTCTGCATAGGTGCATGCATGCAAAGACCTACCTATTCCCTCCTAATTTTGGGTGGTGATCTAGGACATGGGTTTTTTTGAGCTGCATCTAACTTTAAGTTAACCTGAGCTGGCTGTGGTAAATGAAGCAGCAGGAGCCGCTTGAAGCGGTTCATTTAGCCTGTGCTTTGACTCCCTCTGGGCATTGCTTGTTTTTCTCGATTTGCTGTGTATCAAGCCTAGGGTAACTTCCTACCTACACACCTTAGACAACACACTTATTAGTTATCATGTATTTTAGGCTGAATTAATTTTCTTACACCAAGTCTGAAGCATCTGGGTTTGTGCTCTAGCAATAAGAAAAGAGAAGACTGTGTATGTGGGGAGGGGTTGAACCAATTTGGGAAACTTGAAACAAAACTGGCCTAAATATCTCTCTACACTTTGAATGGCCATGATTATTTTGTTTTGATTCAGCTAATTACATTTCTAACTAGGATAACTGAAGATCACTACATTGGATTCTCTCTGATTGAATGTTAACTGCCTTATGAATTTTTAATTTTTTGTATTATTGATTGCTTCTTCATACTGTAACTGACTGATAGGGAAATTTGAAATAATTATTTTTCAGGCCAAAGATCAGAATGCGTTTGAGTACTTTGAGTTGTAGTCATTTCAAAAGCAGTAAGTGATTTTGTCAATATTCAAATGGCTTATCACTCCCAATTTTCAGAGGATCGGTTTACACTTCCAAAAGTAAGGTCATTTGAAAGCCTTTAGAAGCATCAAAGTAGGCCATTTGAAGATTCCTAGTATTCAAAAACGGGCGGGAAAAACCTGTGCACAAAACCCACGTTGTGTCCTCTGCTGGAATGCAGCATTTCAGGAGCAGTGGAAGATTGATTCATCCTCTGATAAAATCCTGATCACCCAAAATGGTTTTCTTTTTAATTGTTCTGGATTTCTGTAAGATGTCTTAGTGTCCTTGAAACTTTTTAACAAACATACAGCTGCGATGCCCTGACTTTTCATGTAAATCGATTGCAAGATTTGTGGGAGAGTGTCAGAAATGCAAACTCTTTGTTCAAGATGTTAAACGAAATGTGTGAAGTGTTTAAAAAGGAGAACAAATGCTCAAGGCACTGCATTTTCACCGCTTCTGAGATGTGGACTTCATTGCTGTTGACCTTGAAGCCGACACTTCAGGAAGCAGCCTGTGCTTCTGTATATGTTTCTTTTAAATTTTTTTTTTAATGCCATATTACCACAAAAGTTGTCTTGGGCTTGAGCCTGAAAACCCAGTGGCTGTATTGTTAAAGGACTGATTTCAAAGTACTTCCTGGTGTGCAAAATGACTCGCACAGCTGCCGCTCCGTCCCTAAAGCTGGAAGACTAGGTCCTGGTGCTTAAAGGAGTACAGGCACTAACGTCATAAACCTGAAGTAAGTACCTGCACACATAAGACACATACACTGTGTACATATTGTACACGTTACGTACCTATGTATTCCATCTAACCCAGCTAGACTTAATTATAGGGCAATCTTAGTTCTCTGTAACATTTTTAGAATACTTTAACAGAACAGTTGTTGCTTATGTCAGTTCTGTACCCATTTTGTGAAAAGCTATGTTCAGACATTTGTATTCTGCAGTTCAGATATATTGAAGAGAGAAACCAAGAATCTCTTTTTATACTAAATTAAGGCTTGAAAGAGCTTTTTGTTTCAAACACTAAAACGTGAGTTCAAGCAAAACCGAGGCATTAAGTCTGCTGTCAGTTGAAGAATAATTCATGCTTTATTTATGACAAAAAGCAAATATGCTAATTGGAAGATTATTCAGCTTGGAACGAATATTTTATCTCTAGTGTACCTTAGGTCAGGCAAAACTTTTCAACTAGAAGAATCCCATCAAAGCGAAGGCCAAAAGTTTGAAGTTGGGTTATAGTCAAACATGTAAATGAGGTGTTGGTAAACTCTCTTCTTTTATGTCAGTAAGTGGTATTTTTGTCAGTTGTGCTGTAGGTTGTATTTGAATGATTCCAGAAAGAAACGGTGCTTCATGTTGCTTTGGACATCTGCACTTCAGAATGCAACTGTTAGGGAGTGCAGAGCTTAGCTGTAAAGGCAGCGAAGGCAGTAGTTTCTCCCTCTTGGCCTTATTTGTTCCTGTGTACCTGTGGTACACCACCTCCATATGTGAAGGGCAAGTGGCTGCGTTAGCCCAAAACTAAGCAAAAGAGCCCTCACTAGGTGAGTACACAATACACAAAATGTGGTTCTATGACGAATGTTCCTTTCCAAAGACTGACTGACCAACTGCTAGAACCTGCCTACCAACAAACTATATTTTGTCCTTCTCTTACGTATTGGTACACTTTTTGATCAGCAGAGATGAATTTTGGCTCAGAGTATGAGCTCGCTGCTGGACTCCCAGCTTCTTGCATGCTGGCTTTGATGCTTGCCAATGCTGGAAATGAGAATTTTAAAAAGTCTGTTAGTTGAAGGGATGCTTTTCCAGTGCTTACAGAAATAATAGGATTTGTTTCTTAAAACATATCATTGTACTTCTCCATGAAGCTGTGCTTTGCAGGACGCCAGATCTCTTCACGTGGTTTGAAGAGAACATCTTTTTAAATAGACCCTAGGATAGAAAACGTCTGGTTTCTATCTTCTGTTTTATGTTTCTGTGGGATTGTAGCTGTTTGTGAGCTGCTGTTCAAAGGATTTAGGCATCATTTCTCCCCGCTCTCCCTCCATAGTCACAGTTGGACTTGATGATCCTAGAGGTCTTTTCCAACCTTAATGATTCTATGACTCCATGAATGGATATCAAACAGCCTTCACGTAGACGGTGTGGATTTCATGTGCTGTGCATGAATAGCAGCTCTTCTACACATTTGGCTATCCAAGAGTATTATTTGTGAAAGGCCAGAACTTCATGTATCTTAAGGAAAGAAATAGAAGCTGATACATTCAAGATGAGCGTGTCCGTACGTATCAGTGAACCGTAACTGGCGCAGGTTTGAATCCAGGCACTTGTGCTTCTCGGAAGTTAAACAGTTAAGCGAGTAATTTATAGTGGATAATCTCTATGATTAATTTCTCCTCTTTGCCTATTAACATATCTTCTATGAAAGCATCATATATCTTCTCAGATGTGCTTACTGTTTTAATTGATCTTTTGCATTCACTCTGGTTGTTGCTTTTGAGCCGTGAATTGCTTGTGGGTTATTAGTGTTTAAAATGCATTGCTGAATCTCAGTTTGAACTTTGACTTTGTTATACAGAAGGATAATTTTTTGATGTCCAGGTGGAGATGAAATTAGTTTCTGGTGTGACCCTGCAATCTGTAAGATGAGTTTTAGTGTGTGTTATGTTCATGAAACTTTTGGAACCACTGTAATAGATGGCATAAACAACAAATATGCAGTAGCCTTCTGCCTCACCTGCTTGTTAATTTTTTCTAATCCTTTCTTTAAATGTTTAGGGTCACTGGAGCAAAAGATCATTGTACCTTTCTGGATAGCTTTCTGTTGTTGGGGATTTCCTCTGGGGGCGGGGGAAGCGTTACTTTTCCAGGAATGAACCTGAGAGGTACGAAATAAGCAGAACAAGATATCACCTGTTTAGAAAATTTTATCAAGCGACTCCCAATAATTTATTTTTTTTTGGTAGCACTCTACACATTTTGCCATTAGGGAACAAACTTTGTTTTGAAGCCATTTATGGATCCAAAAGTTTTATTCAGTTCTAATGTTATCAAGAACCCATTACACTTAGGAAAATCACTAGGGAGAAAAAAAGGGAAGTGAGAACAACAGTGTATTATTTCATCTGTGTAAACAAAATAAACCAAAAAACCAAACTAATGAATACCAACAAAACCCTCTTCACACAAACACAGCAAAAAACTTTAGGTAAGAAACCTACATTGAATATAGGACTGGCCCTTTCATACTGTCCTGGGAATGCTGGGGTAAAAGATGAAGTAAGAATACAGTGCCAGAGAAAAATAATTCTTCTGATGAAGTTAGTTTTATGGGCTGTTGTAGTCCCTAGCATATTCCCCTCTGCCTCCCTCACTTGCAGACAAAGGTGCACAGTCTGCAGAACTTCAGAGCCCACAAAGTTCATCTATTCCCCTTTCTGCTGAAAATGCTGACCAGAAATCAAAGGGGAATAGAGCGTTCAGGCAGGGAAGCTCCATCTGTGACTTACTGTTTTCTATCATGTACAGCATGAAATATCATCCTGAACGAGAAGCCTGAACATCCGTACTAGGAGTAACATATGTGATGTGCAGACACCTGCATCCAAATATCTGAATTTGCTGGCTGTTAGATATTTTCATTTGTTTAAAGAAAATGTGATGCAGTTGCTTAGCTTTTTGAAAAATTAAATTAACGATGTCAACACAGAAAAAGTGCTTCTGTTTCAGCTTAGCAACTTGTTAAGCTAATGGAACTTTTTCCTAGTGGTATTCTTCATAGGTATTCTCAGCGTATCCCACTATAAAGTCCCATGGAACCGTTATAGAGTGTGCTGCAGATGTTTATTGCAAATATGATAAATCATGTAACAATGCTCAGACAATCAAAATGGATTTCCTAAACAAGTTTAAATCTTATTTTAACAAAAGCTCTCCTGCAACCCTCAGAAGTAGTAAACAAATCTTCTCACCATTCCATGCACATTTAAAAATAAAAAAAAGGCAACTGTGTGATTTATTTTTTTTCCCATGACATAACTTGGAAATTATGCAAGTGACCTATTTAAGATTTTCTAGGGTTTTTCTAGGATTTGCATAATGCAAAGCGAGGTAACTGTTCTATAATGAAGCATGATAAAGCAAGGTTCATCAAGCACAAGGAATTTAAAAAAAAACGTCGTGTGTGAAAGTTCACAGCTTTGAAATAAATCATGCCTGATTACATTATTCGTTTGCTGTGATCACACTAGCACATTTGTGATGGCAGAGATGATGTACTAATTCATCTGTTGGGACTTGTAAGGAATCAGAAGAATTTCCTAATTTCAGAATAAAACAATAAGACTCTCCTCGTGTGTGTTTATGCATTAGCGGAAAACACCACTAATAGGAGAGTTAAATCAGCTTCATGTCCCTGGTATTTGTAGAGAGTAGAATCTTTCTCCACACCTGTTCCAAAGCAGGGTCTAAAAAGGCGTGTCCACTTTGGAGGTCATGTGCCCTCCTGCTCCTCTTCTGTGTTCAAACCCACAGGCCAGATGGGCTTCACTCAATGATGGTGAAAGAGATTGCCCATGTGATTTTGCAAGGCTGGAAAATCACAGTTATTAAGGGAGGCCCCTGACAACTGGAGAACAGCTAAGATTACACCCATCTTAAATTAATATTAGAGGGAGGACCTGGGGAACTAAGGTTGGTCAGACTTACTCTAGTCCCTGGGAAGGTCGTGCTAAACATCTTTGGAGTGCCAGCTACAAGCACATAAAGAACAAGCGTGCAGTTGGAAGTAGTCAGCATTGATTTATCAAAAGAAAGCTCTGGTTTGTTAACCTTAACTGTTTTTTAACTGAAAAGGGCCCGGTAATGTAGATGAAGGGAGATCAGTGAAGCTGTAATATGGTTTGACCTTGGTATGGCTTTGACACCTTTTTGCAGTGTTCTCATGTGGAAACTTGGGAAGTATGGGCTGGCTAAATGGTCACCTGAAAACTGGCTGTACTGCCAGGCTCGAAGGGTTGGTGGCCGATCATGAGCAGAGTGCCCCAGGAGTTAATATGGAGGCCAATTTTTTTCCTTAGAGTTGTAGCAGCATAGAAATACTGGTTGCAAGAGATTTCTGGACCTTGTTATATTGCCTGGAAGAGTTTGGCCCCCTCTTTGACATTATCCATCAAAACTTGGAGGGACTTTTGGATTGTTCCTTAGACTCTTCTCAACCAGACTAAATAAGCTCAGCTCCCTCTACCTTTCCTTTAGATCAAGTGCTGCCACGACAGAGATGGTCCTCCAACGTACTTTTGCAAGCTTCTGAGCCTCTTTTTTGAACTAGGCCACCCAGCAGGAACTGTACTCCAGATATAATCTCACCAGAGTTGAGTGATGCCCATAAAGTGTAGTTTGAGAGGTTTGGGCAGAACTTTAGAGGGGGGGGGGGGGGAAATCTACTATGAGGGTAGTACAGCACCAGAAGGGGTTGCCCAGACATTCTGGAGTCTCTGTACTTGGAGGTTTTCAAGATTTTGCTGTGTAAACCTGTGACTGATCTGGTTTAGTGGTGGTTAAGCTATAGCTTAAAGTGGGAGGTTGGACTAGCTGACCTTTTGGTTGGACCCTTCCTACAAATGCTTCTATGAATGGGATTCATTCACTATGAGAGCTAATTCTGATTTTTAAATTTGTGATTGCTTAGAATTTTCCTCTTCCATATTGCTAAACAGTACTCCAAAGAGCCGAATGATAGAACTGAAAGATCTGTTTCGAAATGCTGCTGTTCCAAACTGATGTTGGCCTGTTGAGTAATTTCTGACAGAACAAAACTTGTAATTCTGAAGATATTGTATCAGATTTTAAAAAATTGTATAGGATTGTGCACTTAATAGCAAATCAGGAGGATGCCCCCTTTCATATAACTGAAAGGTGTGTATCTTCAGTCTTTTCTCTGGACAAATGCTGTTTTCACACTGTATTTTTCTAGGGCCACAATCTAAATACAGTTTTGGAGAGGTGGAGGGGATGCCAGTTCACACAGCGTGCATTTATTGCTTTGGTATGCTGGTGCCGTGTTTGAAACTTCTGATGGTTTAATTTCTTTTCATAATCTTAGTGGAAATGTCAGATTTTTTCCAAAGGGAAAAGTCTGTGATTTCATTATCAATATTACAGTTACAGGAGATTCACAATGAAAGCATTAGGCTTGCAGTGAACAGAAATTAAAGAATTTGGCCTGGAATGTTTTCAGATAGGCCCTGTCTTTATAAGTTAATGAATAAAAGAAGACATCAGAAGTGTGCAGAGGTTTGTATGTGTCTGCTTCTGCAGGAGATGGCGTGGTTGGGGTTCTCCTGCCGTTGAAGCACCCGTTTGGTTGTTGGGAAGGCCATACAAGCCACGTTGTGCTTTGAGCAGAAGGCTGGCCTGAGGGACCTGCTGGCCTTGCCTATTCTGTTGTGATCCTGTGGAGCGAGCCAGGGGATCTGCTGTGTTTGTCACCCCGGCACTGCTTGTTGGGGCTGCAATTCTATTCCTGTTTACCTTGTCAGTAACAAACTGTGCCCCAGACTTTACATGGTGAAATATCAGCTGTCAAACACCTTTTCCTGTGTACTTTCAAAGTATATGCTGTTTGCATAGTCTTACCTATATATTGTGTAAAGGGATGCCTGACGCGTGGTAAAGCAGAGGGGAGCAGCAGCTTTGCCTGGGGAGTTTATCGTTTAGGATCTGAGATAAAATACTGAGTGGGTAAGAGCCAAGTGAAGTGAGAATAAAGCAGGACTGCAGGTAACATCCTGGGAGCAACTTAGATCACATGTGTATCTGTCTCAAAAGATCTTTTAAAAACAGCTGCCCTACACAACTTGCAAGCAATGATGTTTGGGGTCTATTGTATGGGAGGCGCTAAGAGTAAAATCTTAGTACAGTTTTAGAACAGAAAAAAGACAATAACGCAAATTTAGTTGCCTAAAGGATGCTTTTTGTGAGGATGTTTTGGGCTAGCAGGAGATAACAGCTAATTCCACAGAAACCTGTAGAGAATGAGGTGTCAGTAATTAACAGTGCAGTTGTGAGCCAGTGATTTGAGGTAAAAAGGGTGGGTGAATTTTGTAGCTACTAGGAAGACATAGCATCAGGATTTTATGTAAAACAGATCAGAGGAAGGATATAGTGGTGACACATGCCGGAAGGGTGTAGAGAGGGAGGTGGTGAACAACTCTATAAGGAAGCATTCAAAAAGAAATTCAGGGAACTCCCTCTTAGCCTGGAGAAGTTGCAGGGGGCTGCTGCCTGTTAGAGGGAATGAATGGAGTTCTCAGTTCCTCCAGAAATGAGAAATGGGCTAGTTTTCTCAGGTTATTATTTCTCATGGGCCAAAACCTTCTTGTGTGGCAGCTCGTACCGGAGACGGTGAGAACTCTGCCTCCCACCCCTAGTGTGGCCGTTAGAGGAAGAGGTGGTCAGGGCTCAAAGGGTGGCAGTGTGCCAGGATCGCCAGGTTTGGGAGGAGGGAGAGTTTGTGGAGGGCAGCTGAACGGTGTCTCTTAAGTGCTTTGCTCCAAGGCTCCTCCAGCCATGTGTTGTGATCATGGGCTCGGGGAAAGTTGCGGGTGCAGTTGAGAAAGCTGCAAACAAAGAGCACGGCCACCTTTAATTTGTACTTTCTTTTCTCTAGTTATGCCTCATATATACTCTTACGCATAATTTTCTGGTTATAGTGTATGAGTTCTTGTAAGGTGCACTTCCTTACCATCTGTGATCACTTTCTGACTAATTTACACCCACCTCTAATGTTCCTTAGCACAACAAATTAGCTTGCTTAAAGATCTGCTTTTGGGCCTACCTCTCTTTAGAAAGCAAGCTGTAGTCTAATTTTCTACATAATAGTTGCACGGCATAAATGGAATGGGAATAATTTAAAGATACAGTGTTTGTTCAGGAGCTTTTTATTAAAAAAAAAAGCATATGCCAAGGATTATGTAGCAGTAAGATAACACATGCCTCAAGGAACGCTGTGAGGCTTATACCATTGAAAATATTTTATTTCTGCATTTCTTCTTGAAAAGAAGTGTCCAAATACAAAAAGCCAACAGGGGGCTGTCACTAAGGCACCAAACAGGCTTTATTTACAACATAGTTGCACATAGTGCCTTCCAGTCAAAAAAGACATACTTAACATCCTGAAATACTAGTACGTAAGTTCTGAAAGTGAAAGTAGTGCAGGATAGGCATGAAAATGGAAAATAAGGATCTTGATGTGCAAATAGTTGTACACAAAATGTGTTCCCCTATGTATGCATTTACATATACTAGATTGCAGGATTGTGACCCAAGTATGTATGTCTTTATTGATCTGGGGACACAGGGTTTCAGAATTTTTAGAAAAGTTCTGACAACTTTAGTGGGAAGAGCATCTGCTTGTTTTAAATGTACCGTATCTTTAGTCACTGTCCAGCTATTTCTGAGTTGCTGGATCTCATCCTCTGATGGACATAAGCAATAATTCCGGTCCCTGAGCCCACTAAATTTGTACTCTGATGTTTCTTTGAGTAATCCTGGAACTATATTTTGTATGAACCTTGTCTTTTTTTCTTCCTTCTTTTCCTTCCTGATCTCCAATACAATTTTAACATAAGCAGAAGTCTTCACTGCATTTTCTAAGAAGTCCTTTGGAAGATCTTTGCTCCAAAGCAGTGACTGCAAATCATGTACATGTATCATGGCACCTAGCTGCATCAGAGGAGGTTTGGGTTGGGATATTGGGAAAAATTTCTTCACTGAAAGGGTTGTCAAGCACTGGAACAGGCTGCCCAGGGAAATGGTGGAGTCCCTGGAGGTATTTAAAAAGATGTGTAGCTGTGGTGCTCGGGGACATGGTATGGTGGTGGGCTTGGCAGCGCTGGGTTAACTGTTGGACTTGATGATTCTAAAGTTCTTTTCTAACCTAAATAATTCTATGTATCTCAACTGCCTTATAACATAGGAAGTCCATATATAGAGAATGTAGTCATCAATCACTGGTATTGCTCTTTGCTATCGGATAACTCTTCAGTCTGTGGCACACTGATGGTTCCTTGTAGAGCGTGGCTGCCTGCCTCCCTTTTCCTTTCTTCTGCAGGGTGCCTGTGAGTCAGCCTGTACGTGGGGCTCTCCTGTCTGAGCCATAAGCCCAGTACCTATTGTCGTCTCCATCCTGTCCAACCTTGCCCTGTCTGTGCTGCCTCGAAAGGCTGTTGGGTAGCTGTTGATGGCTCAAGAAGCAGAAAGTGCTGTTGAATCTTTGACTGCCTGAAAGGAAGTTTCCAAAGGTATACAAATAGGAAAGCAGAGTGTATAGATGATTGGTTTTTATTCCTTCTTCAGGTCTTGCCCAGGACTACTTTACAACAAAGGAATACATCTTCATAAATATTTCATAGTGTCTAAAATACTCAGGCCTCCACTGGAGCATCTGAACTGTTCCGTAATGCAAATGTGCCATAACGTAAGTATGATGTCGTCTTTACTTCTACATATGTCATTGTTTAGGGGTAACAGTAAGGAAGTTTTCTAGTTGTACTGATCTTAGATATAAGAGGAACAGTAGATGATATTGTGAAACAATTGTTATAGAACCAGTCAGTATTTTATGAGAAATCTATCTTGGAAAACTGACTTTTTTCCTCCTGAAAAATGCTACTTAAAATATTTCATGAAGTCCAGTAGGTTTTAAGCAACTTGACCATTGCATTACAACAACATCAATACAATAGTTACATTACATTTCAGTACAACTCTCAGGTTTGTTTCAGGTTTTTCGTCACTTTAATTCATGCTGATATTTATAAATTCCTGTTTTATCATATTTGTGTGGGGTCATTGTGTAGGTGACCAATTAGTGTGGGTTTTCTGTTTGTTTCCTTGCTTGTTTTACCCCTCTGACTGGTCAGTTTAGCAGTTTGAACTTATATTTCAATATAAGTTTTTAGTTTCCTGGTTTGTTTTGACCGTGTTCATCACCATAGACATTGGGTGCTGAAAGCAGTATCTTTAAGGAAAAAAATAATGAAACTGGAAGTAAGGGCTCTTTTAGAGATCTTTTCCAGTACAGCACTGAAAAATACTTGCTTTCACAACCCCCTTCCTGCTCTGGTAGGTTGTGCTGTAAGGCAGCAATTACTGATCTTATTTCATCCCAATGAAGCACTGTTTTGCAAGATAAAATAAGGACTGGTAAGCAGCAGTTTCCTCCAGAAAAGGAACGATGTCTCTGATACTATTGCCGATTCAGTGAAGGAAGGATCACTTTCTCATTCCCTAAGTTGTTTTCCAAAAGCTGTCTGAGAAAGCTTGGGAGATTGCAGGATGAAGCAGCTCACAGAACAGGATTTTTCTAAGTACCATTTTGAAGTAGAGAAAATAAATCCTGCCTCCAGACTTTGCTTGGAGGAGAAGCTGCTGTAGCTATTCTGCAGTGTGATCTCCAAGAGTGTGCCCAGGAAGCTCTGAAGCTGTCCTCAGTCTCTTTCTGTGCAAGAAGCTGTGGTGCAGGGAGGTGAAAGAGGAAGACAAGATAAGGTTGTGTATTTCCAAATAATCCAACACCATATAAATTTGCCTCTTGGAGTCATCTCCAGCATAGACTACTCTCTGCAGACAGGAAATCGAAGCTCAGTCATTTCTGTTTTTGAAGGAAAACTGTAAGTAATGAGAGTTATAATGAAGGGGAAGTCTAGGTCTCCTGGTCTTGCTTTAGCTGTAAAAGCCATGGAGAACTGAGCCTAGAACAGAGCTAAACTTTTAGTCAGTCCTCCTAGTTTGCAAGTGTAGTGGTTCCTGCCTCTTGGTAAGGATGAGACAAAGCACAGAGGAAGGCACAAGGGCTGCTACAGTGCTTCCCACCACCCCCCTGAGGCATAGACCAGCATTGCTATGCCTTAGGGCTGTAGAGGAATGTTCTACAGCTGCTCAGGGGAAGGGTAGCCTCACAGGATGTAGCACTGATACACTTAAACTGCCTTTTCTCGGTTGTTATTAAAAAAAAAAATGGAGCCAATTATTAAACTGGATCATTGTCTTAAGTCAGTGAAAGTGCAAAATGGGATGAGGGGAAGTGTTTCAAGACCGTGTATAGGAAAATCTATATTAATGGTGTTGCGCGTAGTGGATACAGTTGTGTGGTGAGACTTTTTCCATGATGCCTAGGTCTGCAAGGGTACAGTTTGACGTAACCGTCACTTTATGGCAAAGATTCTTGAGTACTTGGATGAGTAATCCTTCTGAATCAAATTACCTATTCACAAGTTTAGATGCAGACATGTTCAGGTACAATGATGTTTTCTTGACTATGTACAACTAATAACTACACAGCATTCACACAGCTAGTACAGTTATGTTATGCAGTATTTAACAATGCTGCTCTCAATGAAGTTTTTAGTAAAACACAGACTTAGGAAGAAAGTTTGAAAAGGAGAGGCAAATGTAACTTTTGGGGAGATTTTTGTCACCCCTTTTTCCTTCTGTCATTTTCATTTCCCTCTTATTTTCTGATTTCAAACTAACTGGACCTGGTTCAAATATTCATGTTACTTCAATGCTATTTATGGATCAAAAGAGTATGATTTCCATGGCAACCGCTCCAGGTTTTGAGCAAATATCAGCTTTGAAGGTGCTTTCTCTTCTTTGGGTTTGTATTTTGTGCTTATTGATTAACGCCAGGAAGGATTTAGATCTTGTTTATAAACAGAGGACTTAATTTGAAGAAGAAAAGCAAAGTTCAAAATAGAATGGAGTGTTAAAGATATTAGATCTAGCTGCAGAGTTCTATCAGATTCTGGCTTTGTCCTTGGCTATGTAAGCTGGTGCAGCTTTCAAAAAGCAATCTTTAGCATAAGAAATGCGATGTTGCCTATAATCATGTTGTTTCATAGTTTCTAAATAAGTATTCTGAAAGAGTTATTCTTATTTATAGGTTTGTGGGCCAGCGGCTGTGCATTTGATGGTGATGCATGTGATGTGGGTAGATTACATGGTGAAAATGTAGCTGCTGAGCTGAAAGGGATAAGTGTTCTGAGTGTTTTCCTTCTAATATTACTTTTCCAAGTAAGGGACTGCTGTAGTTATCACAGGCATTTTTTGCGTGTGTGAATGCAATTGAAATGTTTCATGTTGTCAAAAATAAGACGGCAAATGCAATCTTTCATTCCGAGATCATTTTATACTGTGCAAAAGTTCTAGGAATCAAACTTAAGCAGAAGTGATGTGACAATATTCTAGCGGTCGTTCTCACATGAGTCAAGTTGCAACACAGATAGTACAGTTTGAAAGGGACCGTTCAAAGCACAAGTATTGCAGATGCAGGCTGCCTTTGTCAAACATGTGGGTGGACACGAAGGAGCAAACTGGATTCTCCTCTTGAGAAGTGGATGTTGCTCACATGTGGTAGCTGGTAGGTGAGAGCCTTGCTGGCAACTCTCTGCTGCCATTTCATATTTCTGTTAGGAAGTGACGACTTTCCGTAACTCTAGGAAGCTTCCTCTGTAAGCGGTGATGATAACTGAACCTGAGTGTTGCCTGCACATAGCCAAATGCACGAGGACAAAGTTTTCCTGTTTAGAATGCCTGCTCTGCCTGCGTGTTACCTCCTACCACTCGTAGACCTTAATCCTGAAACAGCTGTAATATCCTTGTGTTTGGTGTACACAGCACCGGATTCTTCCAAAGGAGCCTGTATTTATTGCCCACCTTTATAAGGAAAAAAAAAAAGTATTAAATTAAGAGATTCATGAAGGGCATATCAAATTTTGATAAGTATTTCATGAATTGTTGAGAAGTCAGTGATACTAAAAAATAATGAATCCCTGACTTTAAAGATGGAATAAATCTTGCTAAGGCTCAACTTTTCTGACTGTGGTTCAGAAGCGCTGTTGTGTGTGTATGTTTATGCACTACCATGTCCACACATGAGCAGTTGTGGGAGTAGCTGCATTTGTCAACGTAACATCTATTCTTCGTTGTCCTTTGGGGCTGGATCTCAAGGAGTGAGGCAGGGGACTTGTAGGGCACAAGAGCGTGTGATCGCCTCATGGGTAAATTTTAACTACGTGTCACAGTACCTATTCATGAGAAGGCAGAACTGAGGCTGCACAGGAGTTTCCTAGTTCTCTTGTATGTACGTGAAACGTCTTTCAGACAAAACAGTTAAGGTATTGGTTATGAGGAACACCTCCCCCTGTATTATTGGCAAGACTAGAAACCTCGCTTCTGGGCACTGCACCATCAGTTGTGAACTCCTGGGCTATAGTAGGTGGAGGCACAAAGATTCTAGAGATGGGTAAAGAGCCGAAATCTGTGTAGAAGAGAACCTGGAAAGGGGCTTGCACTGTGGACCAGTTCAGTGCCAGCACGGGGTTAGTGTTCGGTGGGGATGGCAGCGTGAGCACCTGCACGGCCGTTATATTAGACGATGCTTTATTACTGTTGTTGCACCGTTACAGCGTCATGGAGTGCACTGCAGCAAGCAGTGAATTCACAGTGCCCACCGCCACGCCGCCACAGGTCAGGGGGCCTCAGTGACAGCCTGCAGAACTGCATGACTCACCTCCTTTCACTGTTGTACTTGTTCTGTCTCTTCATTTTCCCACTCCGTGTTGGTCATGCAGCCACCGAGGCACTGGGCAGTAAGCTGTATTATCCTAATTGGCTTTGATTAAACGCTGCTCAGAACTTTTGCAGCCTGACAATAAAGCAAAGGCACTAGGACACGTTTCTGGTCTCTTCAGGGAACCACTCTCTATAAATATCCTGGTTAGGTTGTTGCGAGCTACCATGTTGACTAATTTTGATCACAAGCCTTTAAATAAATGCAGTATATGGATGTGTTTTATGGGACATTAGGGGAAAAAGAAAAGAAAAAACCCTTAGAATACTTTTCTTCATATTTTTCTGTCACCACCCACACTGTCAGGCGCTGTCATATTTTTCTGGCTTTGATAATGTTGTTCATTAAAGAAAATAACAGAGCAAGGTGGCTTTGGCTACTCAGCTCCTCTGGAGTCTTGAAGTTTGTGTGCCATTTCGTGGTACCACGTGACTGGGAAGTCCTGGATGCCAACAGTAGTGTTCTTTAAAAAGCCAGACAGTAACAAGACTTTCCAGTTTTATTTTCTAATTTGATTTATTACTTTGTTCCTCAGGGAGATAGGGCATAACTCTATTTACAATGTATTTATTTTCTCAGACCTATATAGGAATGGAAGTACTTGGCAAAATGCTATGAATTTTTTCCGTGTCTTTTTTTTAAATGAAATTTTGTGTGAGGAAACAAGGCTGATGCCCTCCTGTGGGGGACCCTCTCATACTCGCACAGAGCATTTTGTCTTTGCTAGACCCAGATACTGCTTTTATTGTAGTCAGGTTACAGACACCCCGTCGTAGGAATGAAAGCAGATTGTAGCGCAGAACTGGAAAAACTGACCAAAGTGTTTTGGTTAGGATTGTTTCACTAAATTTCACATTTGAATTAAGATATTAGAATAAAAGAGAATCAGAGAATGTTTTTCAAGATTTTAACTGCAAGTGACGCTTACTGACTTACCTTCAGGGCTCTCTCTCGGCAGCCATGTAGTAATGAATATCTATGAGGACCCATAAATGGGATGGCCTGTGCTTGTCTCTGGCTGTATATAAACTACTGATATATGCCGTTACCTGATTCTTTGCCTACCCAATACTCACTGCACTGTTGAGGGATGTTTATTTTCTTTTAGACTGCTTTATAAACCTAATTAAATGCTTGTAAATTGTAATTATGAGAACTTCTGCCAGAAGGTTTATGCACTGGTAGGATTTGATCTTCTTGGATATACTAAATTTGATTTAAAAATATGTTTTCATCCTCTCTATTTTTAACACTTAAGAGTTGAACAATGTTTCTGAAAAAAAGAATAACCTAAACCCCAGTCTGGCAAAACCTTGGCTATCTGAAACTAAAGATGGAACTTGGCAAATACGTTTATTTTCTGTGCTTAGTCACTCCAGCCTTAGCTAAAATCTGAAAATAACAGCGTTGAATTTTCAATAGATATTGTAGGCTTTTTGTAGCATTCATGAAACAAAAAGAAAAAGAGAGAGCAAACAGCCATCTAAAATAAAACCATGGGATAGACAGGGAAAGTTTGACCCGATTAGATTACATTGTATAGCGTATGGCTCAAGAATATCAGCAGCTATCAGCCTCTTGCTTTCAAAGCTTCAGCTCCTTCCGTTTAAAAAATTACGAGCCATCTAGGAAACCATAAATTTCATTTTAGTAGTTGATATAAGTCGGGGCTCATAATAAACCACTTGCAACCCAGGGTCACTTCCAAACAACTTACTGTGTGAATTGAACAAATGCAATTTTTTTGAAATAATTCAGGTTTGTTCTAGAAAACGAAGCATAATGTACAAACTTCTGTCGAAAATGAGTTTACATAGGGAGTGCAGGGGGCTTTCCCAGAGGAAATATATCAGTAGTTTCGTATGAGAGTTTCATGCCCTACATAACGCCAACTTTTAGTGCAAATCTCTCTTCATTTTATAGTCTTCTAGCTATTATTTTCAGGAATATACACAAAAATGTGACCCTCTCACTCTTTAGAGTGGACTGGTAGATTCTGTTTCTGCGCTCCACATTGGAATAACTTTTAAAGCATTAAATGTAGGAACATCTTTTATTCCTTTTTTTTTTTTTTAATGTGTTCACACAATTTCAGTAAAATTCTCTGTTAAATTAACTGCAATCTGAATACATGAACTCAAAGATGTACTTTGCTTCAGTAAGGGCTGGAGCCGTAACTGAATGGACTCCATGTATTTAACAAAAAGTACAGAAGATGGATGCAGCTACACTAGTTGTTTGGGTCATCCATCCGTTTCACAGGAAATAATTACCATGATACTCATAGATTTTGAAGAACAGAGGGGTTTTATTCCTGGGTCAGACCAGTAAGCTCCTGTGCTGTCTCCAGGTATGGCACCAGGCAATGTTATCTAGTGTGTTACTCTGGACACCTTCTGCAGGCTATTTTCCTCACACTCTCCCTGCATCCAGTAAACTGCCTTAACAGGGAGACTGAAAACCTGAACAAGTTTTTCAGTTTTCTAAGACCAAAGATCACCTCTCAGATAGTTTTCAGTCCCTTTCTGTGACAATTTTTTTGACTTTTCATGGTCCTTCACTGTCATGTATGTATGCTCCCTGTTTTCAGGGAGGGAGGAAATAATAGCATTGGGGCTATTTACACTGGCTAAAAGTTATCTAATGCCAAGTTAACTATCAGTCTGGGTGTTTTACTAGGTCACTTTCAGCATCACAGTGCTAGTACAGACTAGCTTCGCTAACAAAGTAATTAGACTTCACATTAACTTAAAAACTCTATAATAACAGGAACAAAGAAATGCAAATGTTATCTCAGTCTTTTCAAATATTTCAAGTAAATGGATGGATGGGGTTTCAAAGACATGAAGAAAGTTAGCCTGTTATTGTATTGAAGTGTAGCCAAATCCTTCCTGATGGAAACATTTAATACGTTTCGATGGGTACAGATATACATAGAACATGATGCTATACAATGAGATAGAAATGGGAAGAATGACATAAAATATTGAAAATGAAAAGAGGAGTATTAAATATGGGGCAAATCTTCGGGGAGCTGCTCGTCCTTAATCAGGTGGAGGAAAAATTGGAGAAAAATAACTTAGCTGCTTCCAAAATACCAACTCGCATCCTCCTTTTCCTCTTGAATGAGGAATATTTTATTCATTTTCCTAGAAAAGATTCGTGCTGACATGTCATCTTTAGGCTTTGATACACAGTTAGGAAGTACCATGCTGTGGAGCCTTTTATTGACTGGGTTGTCTTAATAGTAATGAATCAATACAGTGCTGTATGATTTGTGTAGCTGAAGGCCTGAAAATAATCTGGTGGTTTTTGTAGCTGTGCAGTGGGAGTACAGGGAGCTTGAGAACACGACTGATAAGCAGCCAGGTAGTACACTAATGACCAGAATGTCAGAAATCCATCAAAAGGAAAGCAGAAGTTTACACTAGGCATGTGTGGTCTCGAATGCGAAGCAGCACAGAAAGGTATCCAAACGTGACACGAATATAAGCATGAAATGATCACATTGTTCTTTTAATGACGGGGGTGCATGTACGTGCTCAGCTTCTAAGCAAAAGTAACTAATTTAAAGGTGTGTATGTGGTAAGTTGTAGAAGATACAGTAGCAGGTGACGCTTTTGATTAAAGAAGTGATTACAACATATAAAGGAGAGATGCAGCCTGGATTCTTTAAATTTGTATACTGGGTAGTTCATTTCCCCTGAGAGCTACTGAATGGCTCGTACAAAGCATGCAGCCTGCTTTCCGCCACCAGTAGCGTTTAGTTTAATCATGATGCTGCTTTGGTCTGAAGTCATCTCTGATTTTCAAAAGTTGAAAGATTGGTATAAATTCCAGTAAAGTTTTTATTTCTACATTTGTAATAACCTCTTCCTGTTTGTTACTCTACCTTTCCCAAAGACTACTGCTTTGATGTTTTGGGATTGGGAAAGAGAAGGAGGAAACTTATTATCCAGGAGGCATTACAGCACCAAGCCTGACGCTATTCAAGAAGCATGTGGACAATACCCTCAGAGACATGGTGTGAATTTAGGGTTGTCCTGTGCAGGAACAGGAGCTGGACTTGATGATCCCTGTGGGTCCCTCCCGACTCAGGACATTCTGTGATTCTACCAGTGTGTACATTTTTGTTAGGCTGAGCTCATCGGGTCCCAACCCCTTGCTTGAAGTATGGCCAAGTGTGAGGCTGGGTCAGGTAGTTCAGGGACAGCTGAGTTAGAATATCTCCAAGGGACAGCTATTCCACCACCTCCCCTGACACTTATGTCACTGTCCATCACAGATGTGTCTCTTAGTTGGTAAGCAGCCTGAGAAAGACACATCGTTATGGGTTCTCTTGATATGTTATCCTTGTGCGGATCTCTCAAGGAACTTGCTCCTGGGTAGTTAGAGTCATTTAAATGTTTGGAGTGCTTTGTCTTGTTTAGTAAAAAGGGTAAATGTCTTCCCTAAACAGGTGTATCCTTACTGTGCCTATCCTAAGCAACTAAAAATCAGCTTATGCTGAAATCTTTTTTCACTGGCTTAGTTGGAGGGTGATTGGAACAAACAAACCCCCCATTAAAATAAGATTTCTGGACTATTGATAAAACTTGGTAGTTATAGAAGCGAAGAGAAGGATAATCATATTTCATACTTCGTGCAATAAGCTGGTCACCACGAGAGTTCAGGAGGAATTTTTCTTCAGACTTAAGCACTAAAGAACTTTTCTTCAGTTTCCTGGTAGACCTCGCGTGTTAGGCTGCCGATAGATGAAAGCTGCTGGAATTGAAGGGTCTCATTAACCAAATCATGGACCCTTTTATGAGAAAAAGGGTCTTTTATGAGAAAAAGAACAAGTCCGTTGCTTGTTTGGAATAATAGGATAGAATTTTCAGGCCTTTGTTCAGTTTACTTTTCCATTTTTGGTAGTGACAGAAGCTCAGTATTCATGGCTTTTAATGAGTGATGCCGAGAACCTGCAGCAAGAAAGAAGCAGCAATTGAATACTGTACATACTCATTCTGTATGCAAACTTTAGATTCCTGTAGGTGGCTTTTTAGATTTTATTGTAAACCTGCACGAAGTTGCATGAGTAAAATGTACAACAAACAACCTAAAACTGAATTTTTACTGAGTTTATTCTGAGCGCTCTTATTGTGTGGCAACACAGGAAGCAATACCAGCCTTCCAGATGCTTTTGTAAGCATACCTTTTTGGACTAGCCATGCCAGACAAGATTGTGCGTGCCTCTTGTCCTGACGTTCAAGAGGCTCCTCCTCTGCTTCCTCCGTGACACCAGTAATTGCTGCACCCAGTGAGATGACAGCACTGCTGCTGCAGCGGGCTACTGAAGAACTAGCAGGTACCACTGCGTTTTCCAGTTTCCTCTCAAGGAGAGAGGGGAAGGAGATGGTCAAGGCACTCTTCCATCTCCATACAGGCAATGGACCTGTTCCATTCTGAGCGCAGAACGTAGGCCTTCCAAAAAAGGGTTCCCATGACACCTTGCACCACTGCATATCATGAACTGGTCGTTTGGATTTAAATGACAATCTTGAAACTTGTTATGTTCTCCAAAACAGGAGGTGGCTAATTAATATTGATTGGGAGTTGAAAATTCCATCACAGCTAGTGATGTCATCTCACTAGATGGCGCTACAGAATCGTTTAGTCTAGAGAGAGCAAAAACGTGCTTTCTGTGATGATTAATGGCTACTATATTTGTGAGAAAAAAGCTGAATTAAATGCTAGAATTCAGTTCTAAGCAAGTTGTGGGTTTTCTGCTTAAAACTTTTTAAGGCATAATTGAACTGTAATAGATAACATGAGCTAAGGAAGAGTTGAAGTAAGAACTACAAAGAGTGGTTTGCCATTGTATTATATATGTAAGATGCAAATAACACACATTCTCAAAGCTGAGATTAAGGAATTAGATAAAGTCAGGCAGAAAATAAGGACAACAAAGAGAAGGCAGAAGGAGGCAAAACCACAATTCCTGTGATCAGATCTTTCCAAGATTTTCATAGGACTCACGGTGTTGCATTTGCTGTCTCCATGATGGAGACTGACTTTTTAAAATTGAAATATCTTTTTATGGAATATTGCTGATTTAAATTACATCTTGCTATGTTGCTCTTTTCTGAATATTAACGGTCAGATTTAAAGGATGTTGTTCTTTATGGACATTTAACAAAAGATTTTATTTATATTGTTACAAAAATTGGGATCAGGAGAGCTGTTTGATAAACCAATGGTAGTAGATTACTAGATGAAGATTCATTGTCCAACCTTGAAGTAGTCTCCATACATGTTAAGCATAGAAGCAGTGGTCCACAAATTTATTCCAAATATTCTGAAATCCTATCCTTTTTGTTCCCCAAGGTGAGGTACAACTAATCCACTGTTACCCTAGCATGACAAGGAGGAATCCTTCTGTTGAAAACATGCAAGATGAAATGACGGATCTTTAGTTTAAGTCAGGTCTCTGCAAAACCAAGGGATCTAGTGTAATACATAAGGTAAAAATTCAGTGAAGTACAGAGACAGGGAAAAAGTGCTCAGCAGTGTTATAGGAATCATTTAACATGAGCCCATCAGTAAAATCATCTGGGTGTGGCAGGTGGATCAAATAGCAAGCTAGAATATTTTGAATATAAGGCGTAAGTACTTATCGCTATCTGCAGCACCTCAGTTTTCATGGACAGAATAATGCAAAACTTGCCAAAAAGGTTGAATGCCAAGAATAATTCAAACAACTTGCATTGAAAAACCTCTATGATCTGGTATATATTACACTGCATTCTGACTATAGCTACGCTCACAATTAGACATAGCTTCTACCTTTGAGAGTAGGTTGCTACTACGAATGCTTATCATACAGCACAGCCTCAGCTGTGGGTCAGTGACCCCTCTGAACCAGGGAGCAATTTGAGGTCCCGCTGACTTAAACATGCAAACTATTCAGTGTGTGGCAAGTAGTGATTGGTATGCTGTCCTGTGTCCAGGTCCTGAGAGCACCGTAAAAGTGTTAAGTACAGCAGAGCAGAACTGGGCAAATAATGGATTTATTTGCATGACTGCTGAAACAAAAGGCAAGTAAGAAGAAATTAAGAAAAACGAATCAATTTGAAACTGTTTTTTTAAGGGCATTTTGAGTAATACCAGTCGTGGGGAAAAAATTTAGGAATACTTGACTGAAAGAATTCTTTTTGCCCTTTTATTTTTTATAAAATTAAATTTGACTTTAAAATGCTATTTGAAAGTGAAAAGTTGTGAAGTTTTATCCTGGAAGTGTACAAAATTGCTGGCATTTCCGCAGTTTTTCATTTGAAAATGGATGACGTGCTTCATGTAAACAAGTGACATTTTTATAGCTAATTCTTGCCCTTGCAAGAAGTTGCAGTTCTGGCTTGTAGTGAATATGCTGTCTGTATTCATTAATACAGACAGAAGTCAGAATGTGAAATGGGCTATTTGAGATAAAATTGCCAATAGATGGCTAACAAGTTTGTCTTATCCTCTGTTATTGGGACTGCTTCATCAACTTTTATGCTTATATGCTTTTATGGCTTATACACATCAATGCATGACCCTATTTGTGTGATGATAGAAATGCAGAAGTTATTTGTGTAAATCTTATTGTTTAGTATGTAGCTTTTGTGTCTCAAATACTGCTTTTTAAAAACAGCATAATTTTTATTGAATAGCTTAAAGCTGCACTTAGTGTTATTGATGTTGTCAGAAATCATAACTATTCTGAGTTGAACAGAAACCTCATATTTATTTCAGTTAATATGATGTTCCTTTTTCATCATCCTTTAACCATTAATCTTGCTTTTTTTTTTCCTGGGTGAATGAAGAACCACTATTCTCAGGGAAAATTGTTTTGATCTATTTAGAAGATATTTGGCATATTATGCTTAAAATATTTGTTTCTGGACAGAATTTATTGAAAGTATTGGAATTTAGCTAGAAGTTAAGGCAAAGCTGCCTCGACTTTCAATTCCAATCTAGGGTCAGAAAACAAGTAAAGTTGGATTGCAACCTTTATCTAGTTTAATCACCGAGGCTGAATTCAGAGCAGTACTCAGTGGTCCAAGTACTAGGCTTTGCGTTGATCTGCCTTGAGAAATCCTTGCCCAGCCTGTCCAGCTGCTCTGACAGAATATATCCTCTGCTGGAGGGGAAGAAGGATTCTAGCAGGAAAATAACCTGGGCTTGTGACAGCTCATGTTTTGGGCGTTTCTAGATTTGGTCTGCTCTCCGCCCTGTGGCGAGTGTTCAAGCCCTGTGATCCAGCCCCTGCTCCTGTGCTGGGACCATGCTGCTGCCAGCACGTGCCAGCGTCCCAGCCGGGTACTGGAGCCTCTTTCTAAGTGCGGCAGGCTTGCTAGCCTGGGTGGAAGGACAAGCTCAAGCCTTTATTTCTTGTTTAGGTAGACTGCTGCTTGTAAAAGTGCAGAGAGCCTAGCAGAGCACTGAAGTTTAGAGTTCAGAGGTAGGCCAGCCTACATTTGGTGCCTGAAAGAAATATGCCCACTGCATGCCAGAGGTGGTTATACTGACCCCAAGCTAAGAATTTCCATACAGATTCCAACCTGAAGGTGAATCATATGCCTTCAAAACCCTCTCAAATCACAATTTATCCTCTCCATGGCCAAATCACCAAGCTAGTGATGCCAAGGAAGAAGATTTGGCTTAGTTGCTATGGCAAAACTAGAGAGGACACAAAGCTGATACAAAAAGCGTCTCATCTTCAGCATCTACTCCAGCTTTCCTTTCTTATTTCTCTTGTCATTTTTTCCCAACCCAGAGAAGATGTGAGAGAGGAAAGAAGGGGTTATACATGCCTCATCTGTGTTATATTATATCATACTATAAATATATATTTATACACACTGGCATTTAATACAAATTAATTGAATTCTGGAGAATTACTTTCCATTATATCCTGAAAGAAATGTTAGATGTGCCAACTAGGAAGGAGGCGCTGCTGGACTTGCTGTTCACAAACCGAGAAAGCCTGCTTTGTAGTGTCTTGGTTAGTGAGAGCCTTGGCTGCAGTGACCACAATATTGTGGAGTTTGGGGTCTTGCTGAGTGTGCTGAAGGTCACCTCTAAGACAAGGGTTCTGGATTTTAGAAGAGCAAACTTCAGTTTGCTCTCAGTTGAGCACTCAGGGCTCAATTGGGAGGGATTCAATGGGAAGCTTCCATGGAAGACAGAGGAGCTAGTGAGAGCTGGGAATTCTTCAAGAACTCTCCATTGGAAGCACAAAGCCAATTTATCCCCTACAAAGGAAAGGGAAGTAAGCGGAGCAAGAGGCCCCCATGGCTCAACCATGATCTCCTGGGTCTACTCAAATCCAAAAGGGAAGCACACCAGAAATGGAGAAGTGGAAGGTTATCCGCCAAGAACTACAAGGGCATAGCCAGAGTGTGCAGAGATGCAGTTAGAAAAGCAAAATCCCAATTTGAATTGAAACTGGCTGTAGACAGCCTCCTCGGGAGCACCGTGAACTTCTGCTCGCCCATGCTCTAATGAGGCTGGATGTCGTGGCCGCCGCCACCTATTCCACCTAGAGAACCAGAGAGACAAGGCGACGCCTGCGCCTGACATCCCACCTACTCTCCTGAGAAACGATAAGGCTCCATACCCAGATGCAGGCAACATACTCACCCTAACCCCAACCACAGCATCTCACCAGCAGGCCTATTGAGAGACCAAGTTAACAACTGAAACAGTAAACGGCACAACTAGTGAAAAACAACAAGGTTCCAGCTTCAGTAAAGACAGGAATTCCAGCAAAATAAAGTGCACTTACAAGGAAAAAAACCCAGCAAAGCAAAAACCGAACCCCAAACAGAACACCGTACCACGAAACCATCTCACCACCCCCTCAGCGCCCAAAACAACATCCCCTGAGAAAAAAAGCAAAGCAGGCCACAAGGGACCTTTCTAATACAGATGCTGCCAAAGAGTGCCAAGCTCTGGAATCCTTACCTCAGGCAACGCCTCCGCTTCTCTAAACGCCAGAGCACGCCTGCCCGGGGGGCTGAGACAGCCCCAAAGCTGCGACCGCCCGAGGGAACACGGGAGCACCGACGCCAGAGGAGCCCAGGGGCAGCAAGAGCTGCCCGAGCCCCCGCTGGGGCTCTTCGACCCCCGGGCCCCGCCCCCGCCCTTCCCACAGCGCCCCGCGAAAGGGGCGGGCCGAGCCCCCCGAGGGGTGAAGGCCCCGGGAGCCGTACGAGAGCCGCCTGGAGTTCCCGGCACGGGAGGGAGGGGGGAGAGAAAACACCCAAACCGAGCCCCCCGAGCGGAGCAAACACAGGCTCGGGCTGTTGCCGGGGGGCGGGGCCTGTCGCTAAGGGGACGGAATCAGCACTGCTCCCCACGTCTTTGCCAGGGGGCGGGGCCAGTCACTAAGTGGGGCTGCTGGTACCGCCCCCCTGGCCGTCGCCAGGGGGTGGGGCCTGTCACTAAGGGGTGGGAGCCGGCACCACCCTCTGGGCCATGGCCAGGGAGCAGGGCCAGTAGCTAAGGGGGCTGCTGGCTCCGCCCCTATAGACCGTTGCCAGGGGGTGGGGCCTGTTGCTACGGAGGGCTGCTGGTACCACCCTCCGGGCCCTGTCCAGGGGGCGGGGCCAGGCAGGAAGAGCGTGGATATGGGTATCGGCACCACCATCGCCGGGCTCTCGCAAGGGGGCAGGGCCTGAGGCTAAGGGCTGTGCCTTCACTGCCCCGCCCCCGAGGCCATCACTGCATAGCGCAGAGCGTCGCTAAGTGGCGTGCAGAAGTGAGCGTGGCAAAATGTCGCTACAGCCCCAGCGTTGGTGTGCCTGTGCGTACGGTGCCGGAGGCCGGTGAGGCCCGGCAATAGCTTTTGGCGGTGGCCCCTTTGGTGTGGGAGCAATCCTGCAACGTTTGGGATTTCGGCGGCCGTCTCGGCAAAAATGCGACTCAGCCGAGAATGGGAACGTTTGGATTTTTGGGAGGCTAGGCAGGCGCAGAGCCCCAGCGTTGGGGTGTCTGTGAAAGGGCTGCCAGGGCCCAGTGAGAACAAGCAGTATCTTTTAGGGGTGGCACCTTTGGTGTGGAAATTATCCTTGTACATTTTGAGTTATTTATACAGTCTTCAGCAAAAATGTAAGGCTGCCAGCAGTTTGGGGAAGGAGCTCGGCAGATGCTGTGGTTTAGCCGGCAACTCAGCCCCACACAGTCGCTCGCTCGCTCCCCCACCGGTGGGATGGGGAGAGAATCAGAAGGGTAACGCTCGTAGGCTGAGATAAGAACAGTTTAATAATTAAAAAAAAAAACACCAAAACACAACAACAAACATGCAATGGAAAGGAAAAACAACGAGAGGCATGAAACCTGGGGAGGGGCAGAGGGGGGAAGGGGGATGAACCACCGAAACAAACCGCACGTGACGCAGCCACTCACCACCCACCGACCCGACGCCGTGGCGCCCCCGAGCCGCAAACTGCCCCCCTTAATGTACTGGGCATGGTGTCACATGGTATAGAATGAACACCCCATTGGCCAGTCGGGGTCAGCTGCCCCGGCCGTGGCCCCGCCGCTCCCAGCCTCCTGCCCGACATGGCAGAGCGTGGGAAGCTGGAAAGGTCCCCAACCACCACAGGCACCACAGTGAGGAGAATTAGCCCCTTCTCAGCCAAAACTAGCACACATTCTCCACCCCTTATTCCATACCATTTACACCGTGCCCAGGTCCCATACCATCCAATATAACCTTACCAACCACCACCCCTCACCTTCCCATCCTTTGACATCATACACAGACATCATTCCCTTAGTCTATGGACCTTCCCTGTAAAATGCCCATAAAAATGTCCTTTGAGTTCACCCAGTCCATGACTCTGGGCTCCATCTGTCGTATCAGTCTTTCAGGGTGGGAGAGATGGTGTGTGTGGTCTTGGGTTGCTGCATACCGAGTCAGTCATCGTTCCGTCACTGCTGCACTTTGCTTGTTTCACAGTCTATCTTCCATGGGTTGGGAGGCTTGTACTCTGATATCATTGATACGACACAGAGGTGACACACAATATTATATAGCACTTCGCATTGTGCCATTCAGTTCACTGGCTGTTTTCACCCAAAATCAAACCCCCTTGAGGCACACATCGGATTTCTCCATCCTCCCGCATCACCCACCAAGTGCACCCAGGTCCTCGAGCAAAAGCAATCCCACGAATGGCTTTGCCTTTGCCTGAGGCAGGAAGAACCCAGACTGTTTCGCCCAACATATTTTTTGCGTGCACTACAGGGACTCTATCCCCTTCCACAGTATGTAGGATTTCTGACTGGGCAGGGCCAGCTCGATTGGCAGATCCCCTCGTGTTGAATGTGTATCCCAGGGCCTGAATGTTCCACCCCTCATTGCTCTCAGTGTAGTTTTTAACAGTCCATTGTACCGTTCCATTTTCCCAGAGGCTGGTGCGTGACAGGGGGTGTGATACGCCGACTCAATGCCGTACTCTTTGGCCCAGCTGTCTATGAGGTTGTTTCGGAAATGAGTCCCGTTGTCTGACTCAGTTCTCTCTGGGGTGCCATGTCGCCTCAAGACTTGTTTTTCCAGACCCAGGAGAGGGTTCTGGGCAGTAGCGTGGGGGATGGGATATGTTTCCAGCCAGCCAGTCGTTGTTTCTGCCATTGTAAGCACATGGTGCTTGCCTTGGTGGGTCTGTGGGAGTGTGATGTAGTCAATTTGCCAGGCCTGCCCATATTTCTATTTCAGCCATCGTCCCCCACACCACAGAGGCTTTACCCGCTTCACTTGCTTGATTGCAGCGCACGTTTCACATTCGTGGATAACCTGTGCAATAACATCCATGGTCAAGTCCACCCCTTGATCACGAGCCCACTGTATGTTGCATCTCTCCCTTGATGGCCCGAGGTGTCATGGGCCCACCGAGCTAGAAATAGTTCACCCTTTTGCTGCCAGTCCAGATCCACCTCAGCCACTTCAATCTTGGCAGCCTGATCTACCTGCTGGTTGTTTCGATGTTCTTCAGTGGCCCGACTCTTGGGGACGTGAGCAACCACATGACGTACTTTCATAAGCAGGTTCTCTACCCGGGCAGCAATATCTTGCCCCAGTGCGGCAGCCCACATGGGTTTGCCTCTGCGCTGCCAGTTCTGCTTCCACTGCTGCAGCCACCCCCACAGGGCATTTGCCACCATCCAGGAGTCAGTATAGAGATCGAGCACTGGCCACTTTTCCCGTTCAGCGATGTCTAAGGCCAGCTGGATGGCCTTTACCTCTGCAAAGTGGCTCGGTTCACCTTCTCCTTCAGCAGGTTCTGCGACTTGTCGTGTAGGACTCCATAGAGCAGCCTTCCACCTCCGGTGCTTCCCCACAAGGCGACAGGACCCATCAGTGAACAGGGCATGCTGCTTTTCATCTTCTGGCAGTTTGTTATGGAGTAGGGCTTCTTCAGCACGTGTCACCTCCTCCTCTGGTGATAAACCAAAATCTTTGCCTTCTGGCCAGTCCATAATCACTTCCAAGATCCCTGGGCGACTGGGGTTTCCTACTCGAGCCTGCTGGGTGATCAGTGCAACCCATTTACTCCACGTAGCATCGGTTGCATGGTGTGTAGAGGGGACGTTTCCTTTGAACATCCAGCCCAGCACTGGCAGTCGGGGTGCCGGGAGCAGCTGTGCCTCAGTACCAACCACTTCTGAAGCAGCTTGAACCCCTTCATATGCTGCCAATATCTCTTTTTCAGTTGGAGTATAGCGGGCTTCGGACCCTCTGTATCCCCGACTCCAAAACCCTAGGGGTCGACCCCGGGTCTCCCCTGGTGTTTTCTGCCAGAGGCTCCAGGTAGGGCCATTCTCCCCGGCTGCGGTGTAGAGCACATTTTTTACATCTCGCCCTGCCCGGACTGGCCCAAGGGCTGCTGCATGAACTATCTCCTGTTTAATCTGTTCAAAGGCTTGTCATTGCTCAGGGCCTCATTTGAAATCATTCTTCTTCCAGGTCACCTGATAGAGCGGGCTTACGATCAGACTGTAATGTGGAATATGCATTCTCCAAAAAACCCACAACGCCCAAGAAAGCTTGTGTTTCCTTTTTGCTAGTTGGTGGAGACATGGCTGCTATTTTGTTGATCACATCCATTGGGATCTGACGACGTCCATCTTGCCATTTGATTCCTAAGAACTGGATCTCCTGTGCGGGTCCCTTCACCTTACTTTGTTTTATGGCAAAACCAGCTTTCAGGAGGATTTGGACTATTTTCTCTCCTTTCTCAAAAACATCTTCTGCTGTGTTGCCCCACACAATGATGTCATCAATGTATTGTAGGTGTTCTGGAGCTTCTCCCTGTTCCAGTACAGTCTGAATCAGTCCATGGCAAATGGTAGGACTGTGTTTCCACCCCTGGGGCAGTCGATTCCAGGTGTACTGGACGCCCCTCCATGTGAAAGCAAACTGTGGCCTGCACTCTGCTGCCAGAGGGGTTGAGAAGAATGCGTTAGCAATATCAGTTGTGGCATACCACTTGGCTGCCTTGGACTCCAGCTCGTATTGAAGTTCTAGCATGTCTGGCACAGCAGCACTCAATGGTGGAGTGACTTCATTCAGGCCACGATAGTCTACTGTTAGCCTCCACTCTCCGTTAGACTTCCACACTGGCCATATGGGACTGTTAAAGGGTGAGTGGGTCTTACTGATGACTCCTTGGCTCCTCAGTTGGTGAATGAGTTCATGGATGGGGATCAGAGAGTCTCTGTTGGTGCGATATTGCCGCCGGTGCACTGTTGTGGTGGCGATTGGCACCTGTTGTTCTTTGACCTTCAGCAACCCCACAACAGAAGGGGCCTTGGAGAGACCAGGCAAGGTAGACAGCTGTTCAGTTTCCTCTGTCTCCAAGGCAACTACACCAAAAGCCCACCTGTATCCTTTTGGGTCCTTGAAATACCCTCTCCTGAGATAGTCTATGCCAAGGATGCATGGAGCCTCTGGGCCAGTCACAATGGGGTGCTTTTGCCACTCATTGCCAGTTAGGCTCACTTCGGCCTCCAATACAGTTAGCTCTTGGGATCCCCCTGCCACTCCAGCAATGCTGATGGGCTCTGCCCCTATATAGTTTGATGGCATTAAGGTGCACTGTGCGCCAGTGTCCACTAAAGCTTTATACTCCTGTGGGTCGGACGTGCCTCGTCCAACGTGCACGTCGGATGTGCTTGGTGCCTCGTCCCCTTTCCAGGACATTACTGCCAATGAGTTTGCGTACAAGGATGGCGCACTCCGTACAAACTTCTGCCACATGGGTCGTGTGCACTCGACTTCATCTGGATCTTTGGATGACCGTTGATTGTCCAGGTCACCATAAATCACCTCAAGCACAGCTAATTCCCTTAGATACTGGATGCCTTTCTCCATAGGTGTCCATTTTCCTGGGCGATATGTAACATCTTCTTTAAAGGGATACCTTTCCTTCACTCCAGACAGGAGTCGCCTCCAGAGGCTGAGGGCTTGTGTTTTCTTTCCAATTGCTTTGTCAACACCCCCTTCCCCAGAAAGGGAACCCAGTTGTTTGGCTTCTTTTCCCTCCAATTCCAGGCTACTGGCCCCATTATCCCAGCATCGGAGCAGCCAGGTGACAATGTGCTCACCTGAACGACGGCTGAAATCTTTTCGCATATCTCGCACTCGCTCAAGGACAGGGATCGGGTGGTCTCTATTTCATTTATGACTTCTCCCTCCTCTCCTGATGACGGCCCTGCTTTTTTGTCATCCCGTTCTAAACGAGTTGACATCTGCTTCCAGTATTTCGTCTTGTGTATGGGGGCAATAGACACTGGCACGGGTTGATTCTCTGAGCCAGCTCTAGTACTTGTCGTGGGGGTTTGAGTGGCCACAGTGCCTGTCACTTTGCCTTTCAATCCAGAGACCTTCTCTTCCCCTTGGGAGCACTGAATACTGTTGAGCAGGGCTCGGTACGCATGGGCCAGACCCCAGCATGTTGCAGTTATCTGTGTCTCTCTGGAGTTCCCAGCATAACAACACACTTTCTCCAAATATTCTACTAGTTTTTCAGGATTCTGCGCTTGTGCAGGGGTGAAACTCCAAAACACTGGGGGTGCCCACTGCCCTAGGTATTGGCCCATGCTATCCCACATGCCTTGCCACTCGTAACTATCAAGCCTCGGGGCAGATTTCTGGGTAATATTCTGAAGTTGCTTAGTCAAAACCAAAACAACATGCCCAAAAACTAACAATAAGTGCACCTTAACCACCCAAGGATGTTAAAGATACAAAAAGGTTGTTGTAATAAAGGCGGAGACATCATAGAACGAAGTTGCAAAGATACTATTCTGTATTTCCTCCATATAAAATCTCTCAGAGGAGGAGGTATAATTGCTAATCGCCTCAACAAGGTGGTATCCGAAGTAAAGTAATGGTTTCAGCAAAAACCCCAAATACCAGATAAAGCTGAAAAGGAGCGTTTGCGTAACAAATCTTGTAGGCAAAATGTTACTAATCACAGCAGACTAAACAAACCAACACCTATATTTAACACCAACTGCAAAAAGGACAACATGGTGCTGTGACCAGCAGCTGTTGTTATCTCCAACCCTTGAGACCCACGCTGGGCGCCAAAGACGACTGTTATGTCTTAGCCGGCAGCTCAGCCCCACACAGTCGCTCGCTCACTCCCCTACCGGTGGGATGGGGAGAGAATCAGAAGGGTAACGCTCGTAGGCTGAGATAAGAACAGTTTAATAATTAAAATAAATAAATAAATTAATAAACAACAAAATACATGCAATGGAAAGGAAAAACGACGAGAGGTGTGAAAACCGGGGGTGGGGGGAGAGGGGAAGGGGGATGAACCACCAAAACAAACCACACACAAGGCAGCCGCTCACCGCCCACCGACCCGACGCCGTGGCGCCCCCGAGCCGCAAACTGCCCCCCTTAATGTACTGGGCATGGTGTCACATGGTATGGAATGAACATCCCATTGGCCAGTCGGGGTCAGCTGCCCCGGCCGTGGCCCCGCCGCTCCCAGCCTCCTGCCCGACGTGGCAGAGCGTGGGAAGCTGGAAAGGTCCCCGACCACCACAGTGAGGAGAATTAACCCCTTCTCAGCCGAAACCAGCACACAAGTTAATCTCCAAGTCAGGCTCAAGTCATTTGGAGGCGCTGAGCCACTCCGGGGTCACTCTCCAATGTTCCCTTCTGGGAAGGAGGGTGGGGCTGTGCTGTTCAGTCATTTTCTGATGTGAACGTTGAGACCTATTTCCCCAAAGGTCTGCGGAGCTCTTCTAGGCAGCACAGAAAGGTGTCCCTCCATGCTGTCAAAGAGCTGGGGGACCATAGAGATGCCCCAATCCATTTCCAGAGCAAAAGAAGAGGGTAAGAGACCAAGCTGAGGTGATGGAAATGGATGTGTCCATCACAGCAAGGAGGCATACTTGGTGCTCAAGGGTGACTAGAAGCATGTGGCTGATCGAGACTTCTCTGGGTCACTTTACATGTCACTGGGGTGTTAGAGCAGCTTGAGCGGCAGAGACTAAGTGTCTTCTTTAAGACAGCTCTCCAGCTTGCTTAGCCAAGATCTTCCATGGCCACAATGTTCCCCTCCACACGCATCCTCACATGACATCCAGGAATTGTCATCCAAAGCTCCTCTATTGCCTACTGGGCCAGATCTGTTCTGTCCTTGTGGTTGGCTTCTGTCCTGATGTGAGTGAGTGAGGCATACAATTGCCTGTGGTGAGCTCAGCTCTGTCCAGGGCGACTGCGAGCTTGGGAGCAAACAGGATGTCTCCAGGACCCACGTTCTAAATGTTCTGTCCACCACACCTTTTCTCTCGTGGACCTGTTTATTTCCTGTGGGTTGCCTCCAAGGTCATTTCAGGATATTCTTGGTCCTGAGGACTAAGAAATGGCCTCTTCCTTTGGGGACAAGACTGGTCTGGTCTTATGCTTCATGGAGACCCTGCTGAACTTCTCTTGTATTGCATCACTGGCAAAAGAGGCACTGGTGGTGAGCAGAATAGGAAGCCTTGTCCTGTTGAGAGGGTACAGGACCTATGGAGGTCTCTGCTCCAAACACGTGCCAGAGTGGGTGTCATCTGGGCCAGGTTGTCCAAGTCATTGTGCAGTCAATAGCTGTTTCCAAAGATAGGGACAGCATCACTTTGCTCCAGCATGTCAATAGGCCTTGTGTACTGGAGAGCCTCAAAATGGTCCCAGTATCCAGATGTCGCCTGTACACATGGTGCTGACCTGCCCTCCCAGATCAGATACCAGGTGGTTCTGCAGTGCTAGCAGTGGGCCTGTGGGACCCCTTTAATGGCCAGATCACTTCTGCCTGGTGACTGGCAGCCAGACAGGGCCTTGCTTTAGTGACAGAGATGGCAGGTCCAAGGGAGCCCTGAATCCTCATTGTCCTTGAGCACCTGTCAGCTGAGAAGACCTAAGGGGCCCTTCCAGGCTGGAAGAGGTGGGTATGGGGAGGATGTTGGTGCTCCCAGGAGCCTGGGCTCCTAGCCGTCTGTGAGGCTGGCACTTGGGGTCCTGCTCCCATCAGCCCATGTGAGCCCTGGTGCCAGCACTGGGTCCCACGAGGAACACAACCTCCCTGTGGTGCACGCTGGCATGTATGCCGCCCCCAGCATGGCACCCATGCCCCTCAGGCATCCCTCCAGTGTATGTGCATCCCCTGAAGAACACACACACACACACACATACACCCGCCCCACACATCCCCTTCCCTTCATGGCACATTTGCACACTATTCCTCCTGCAGCCCAAGAGGTGGGGTAAAAGAGGCAGGAGCTAGGCAATGGCCGCAGAATGTTGTTAAAGGTGGCTTTGTCCGGTACAGGGGCACTGGCAAACGCAAGGCTTGGGGCAGGGCCATCCTCGTCTGCTCAGGGATTTGCCAGGGCAGCCCGAGAGAGCAGCCTCCCATACTTCAAGTGCAGACCTGGCTGTGGCGTGGTGGGTAGTATGCAGCGTCCTCCCTCAGGGGCACAGCTGGCTGCACAGTGCTAAGGGGAGCTGCTTCCAGGCCCCTTGTTGTCCATGGGAACTTTGGGTCTGAGGGACTCTGTCAAATACTAGAGTCTGATGGACTGGGGAACGGATAAAGGCAAAATTCCCAAATGTATGAACTGCTGCCAGTGCAGGACACCGGCGCCAAAGCAGCCCTCTGACTATTTATGGTGTGTCTGCCGTAGGCAGCCTGAACAGAATGAACAGGCAGAATAGCTCCTCTACACACGGGTAGGAGTAGCGCCCCATTTGCAGCCCCTGGTCCTCATGGTGGACTTCAACAACCCAGATATGGAGGTCTGGAGCCCTCGACAGGAGAAGGACATGGAAGCGTTGGAGCAGGTCCAGAGGAGGACCAGAAAAATGGTCCAAGCGCTGGAGCACCTCTCCTATGAAGACAGGCTGAGAGAGTTGGGGTTGTTCAGCCTGCAGAAGAGAAGGCTGTGGGGAGACCTTATTGCAGCCTTCCAGTACTTAAAGAGGGCCTATAGGAAAGATGGGGCAACCTCTTTAGCAAGGCCTGTTGTGACAGGACATGGGGTAATGGTTTTAAACTAAAAGGGGGTAGATTTAGGCTGGATATAAGGAAAAATTTTTTTTACAACGAGGGTGGTGAAACACTAGAACAGGTTGCCCAGAGAGGTGGTAGATGCCCCATCCCTAGAAACATTCAAGGTCTGGTTGGACGGGGGTCTGAGCAACCTGATCTAGTCGAAGATGTCCCTGCTCACTGCAGGGGGGTTGGACTAGATGACCTCTAGAGGGCCCTTCCAACCCAACACATTCTATGATTCTAGGATGTCTGCTGGAGGGAGAACACAGCAGAGCAGTAACAATCCAGGAGATTCCTGGAGTGTGTTGATGAGAATTCCCTGACCCAAGTGGTAGAGGAGACAATGAGACGAGGTAATCTGCTGGACCTCACACTCATCAACAATGAGGTGCTAGTTGGGGATGTGAAAGATAAAGGCAGCCTCAGCTGCACTGACCAAGAGATGATGGAGTTCGGGATGCTGAAGGGTGGAGGGAGGAAGGTCAAAAGCAAGATCATAACACTGGACTTCGGGAGAGTGATGCTTGACCTCTGCTTGGAAGAGGAGCCCATGGGATAAGGCCCTGGAGGGAAGAGGAGCCCAAGAAAGCTGGTTTGTATTCAGGGATCACCTCCTCCAAGTTCAAGAGCAGTCCATGGCAACAAGCAGATAGTCAGACAAAAATGCTAGGATGCCTGCAGAGATGGACAAGGAACTCCTGGCAAAACTCAAACACAAAAAGGCAGTACACAGAAGGTGGAAACAGGCAGGTAACCTTGGAGGAATACAGAAACACTGTCCTAACATGCAGGGATAAGGTTAGGAAAGCCAAAGCCCAGTGGGGATTGAATCTCTCAAGAGATATCAAAGGCAGCAGAAAGGGCTTCTGTAAGTACCTAGGTGACAAAAGGAAGACTAGGGAAAATGTGGGCTGACTGCTGAATGGGGCCAGGGCCCTAGTGACACATGACATGGAAAGGGCTGAGGTACTGAGTGCCACTTTTGCCTCAGTCTTTAGCAGCAAGACCAGCTTTCAGGAATCCCAGGCCCTGGACACCAAGAGAAGGCAGACACACGGTTGATGGAAGAGGATTGGGTGAGGGAATACTTAAGCAAACTGAACATAAACAGCTCCATGGGCCCTGATGGGATGAATGCACAAGTGCTGAGGGAGCTGGCTGATGTCATTGCAAGACCACTCTCGATAATCTTTAAATGATCAAGGCTACTGGGAGAGGTGCCTGAGGACTGGAGGAAAGCAAGTATCATTCCTGTCTTCAAAAAGATCATGAAGGAGCACCCAGGGTGTTACAGGCTGGCCAGCCTCACCTCAGTCCTTCCAGTTGGGAAGGCAATGGAGGAACTAATCCTAGAAACCACTTCCAGGCACATGCAGAACAAGAAAGTTGTCAAGGGTAGTCAGCACAGCTTCACCAAGGTGCTTGACCAACTTGATGAATTTCTACAGTGAAACGACTGGCCTGGTAGACAAGAGCAGAGCAGAGGATATTGTCTACGTTGGCGTCAGGAAGGTTTTCAGTGGTGTATTCCATAGGATCCTCGTAGACAAGCTGATGAAGTCTGGGCTAGATAAGCAGTGAGGTGGGTTGAACACTGGATGGATGTCCAGGCTCAGAGGATGGTGATCAGTGGCACAAAGTCTAGTGGGAGGACAGTAATTAACAGAGTACCCCAGGGGTCAATACTGGGTCTGATCCTGTTTAACACCTTCATTAAAGATATGGATGATGGGGCAGAATGTACTCTCAGCAAGTTTGCAGATGACACAAAACTTGGAGTAGTGGCTGATACGCTAGAGACGTGCTGCCATCCGGAAGGACCTTGGTAGGCTGGAGAAATAGGCTGACAGGAACTTCATGTGGTTCAACAAGGGGAAGTACAAAGTCCTGCAACTGGGGAGGAGGAAAAACCCCTGGCACCAGTATATGCTGGGGGTCACCTAGCAGGAAAGCAGCTTTGCAGAATAGGACCTGGGGGTCCTGGTGGATACCAAGGTGACCACAAGCCAGCAAACTGCCCTTGCTGCAAAGAAGGCTAATGGTGTGCTGGGCTGCATTAGGAGGGATGTTGCCAGCAGGTCGAGGGAGGTGGTCCTTCCCCTCTGCCCAGCACTGGTGAGGCCACACCTGGAGTACTTGTTCAGTTCTGGGCTCCGCAGTATGAGAGACATGAACATACTGGAGACAGTCCAGCAAAGGGCCACTAAGATGACTAATGGACTGGAGCATGTCTTCTGTAAGGAAAGGCTGGGAGAGCTGGGGCTGTTCAGCCTGGAGAAGAGGAGGCTCATATCAATGTACATGAATACCTGAAGGGAGGGTGCAAAGAGGATGGAGGCTGTCTCTTTTCAGTAGTGCCCAGTGACAGGACCAGCAGCAAGAGGAGAAACTGAAGCACAGAAGGCTTCCCCTGAACATCAGGAAACACTTTGTCACTGTGAGGGTGACTGAGCAGTGGCACAGGTTGCCCAGAGAGGTTGTGGAGCCTCCTTCCCTGGAACCAATCAAAAGCCATCTGAACATGGCCCTGGGTAGCTTCTAGGTGGCTTTGCTTGAGCAGGGAGGTTGGACTAGATGACTTCCAGAGCTCCCTTTCAACTTCAGCAATCTTGTGATTCTCTAAGCCTGTGATGTAGGAGAAATAGAAAATCCAGGGCCCATATGAAAACTTGAAGGAAAGACATGGAAGTATTTTAAGGTCACCTCTGTTACTCCATCCTGCAATAGTCGAGGCTCTCCAGGAGGTCTAAACAGAGCGGAGGAGGTCTTAGGTGCAGGCAGCCATCACAGAATCACCTGACAAGCTTGAAAGGGCTGAGCACCATCCCATCCATTTCTGGGATGGCAGTAATGCAGTGCCATTCCTAAAATCACTTTCTGTCTCTCAGCCCCAGCTCACTCTGTCATCTTTACACTTCTCCCAAGCTGACATGTCCCTTACAACAGCTCTATTTGTTCACTTCCCACCTTTCTCTGGCACATAAATCCACCTGGGAGAACCCCCGGGAATCCACCCTCAGGGGGGGGAAGATGAGTAAATTTGCTCTTAGGCTATGTGCTAAAGCATATTTTTGCCTATTCCTCCATCGTACACATAGTACTTTGCTGTAGGGGTGCATTGGGAAAAGAGCTCAGTGAGGTGGCAAACAGACCTCTTTCCTGAAAATGAGCAAATCATCTTGGGCTTAAATGGCAGCCAGGAGCACTTCACTTGGACCTTACGGGACTGTCCTTCTGGGAAGACTAAGGAAGCAGTAGGTGAGATTGCTGTGGAGGGCTGCAGTGGGACTGAGTTCTTGATCACTCCAACCTTGTCTGTGGTCACTGGAACCAGAATAGTATTTGTCCTGATGGGACAGGGCAAGTGACTGGGAAAGCTACTAGCTGGGTCACCATGGAGACTGTTTCTTGTCTGTCTCTGATTTAATCAACATGGTTTAGCGTGTCAGTCATCTGGCCCAGTGGAAGTGCTTCCTTCATGGTGAGAAAAATGTCTCTGTGACTGCATTGACCAGGCTTGCTATGCGTATACAGGGAACATCAATGCTCAGCGTTCCCATTGAGATCCCCTTGCCCAAAGCAGGGGCAGCTAGAGAAAGTTGCGTTGGGCCATGTCCAAGTGTAAATTGAATATCTCTAAGGATGGAGACTCCACGTCTGTGTAATCTGTTCCACTCTCACAGTAAAAATATTTGTTTCATCTTATGTTAAAGGGGAATCTCCTGTATCTCAGTTTTTGCCCATTATCCCATGTCCTTTGATTAGTCACCACTGCAGAGTCTGGATCCATCTTCTTGGGTCTCCTAAATGAGGTATTTAAGTATGTATAACATGATCCCTGAGTCTTCTCTTTTCAAGGCTGAACAATCTCATCTCTCCCAGCCTTTCCTTGTATGACAGTTGTTCAATACCTTAGTCATATTTGTGGCCCTGCTCTGGACTTGCTCCAGGATGACCACGTCTTTCTTGTACTGGGGAGCAAAGAACTGCACACAGCACTCCAGATGTGGTCTCATCAGTGAGGCATAGAGGTTCACCTTTCATGACCTCCTGGCAAAGCTTTTCGTAATGCACCCCAGAATGTTGTTGGCCTTTGTTGCTGCAAGGATACATTGCCGGCTAATGTCCACCAGGACCTCCAGATACTTTTCTGCAAAGCTGCTTTCCAGGCAGCCTGCCCTCCGCATGTACTGGTGCATGGCATAATTTTTGCCCAGGTGCAGGACTTCATCCTTCCATTTGGTGAAGTTCCTGTTAGCCTGTTTCTCCAGCCTGTCAACTGGCCCTGTCCCAGAATTTCCCACTGAAAGCCTTGGATTCCCGAGGAAAAATCTTACCAATAAAGACCAAGACGAAGGCGGCATTCAGCATCTGAGGCTTCTCCATGTCCTTTTTTATCAGGTCGTCTGCCCAGTTCAGCAGAAGGCCCACATTTTATTTAGTCTTCCTTTTGCTGCTGACATACCTTTAGAAGCCCTTCTTGTTGGGCCTCATGTCTCTCACCAGATTCATGTCCCTCACCAGATTCACGTCCAGGGGGGCTTCAGCTTTCCTACCCCATAGATGCACACTCGGACAACGTCTCTGTATTCCTTCTGGGTCACCTAACCCTGCTTTCCATTGTATGCTCCTCTTTCATAACTGAATTTTGTCAGGTCTACCTTATTCATCCACACAGGCCTCCTACCACTTGTGCTTATTTTCCTGCCCGTTGGGATGGATCCTTATTGAGCTTAGAGGAGGTGATCCTTGAGAATCAACTGGCTCTTCTGGTTAAACTCTCTTTTCTCCAGGATGGTATCCCATAGGACTCTTTTAAGCAAAGCTCCAAAGCGGCCAAATTCTATCCTGAATCACAGGATTATGATCCTGCTATTTGACTTCTTCACCACTCTTGGGATCCTGAATTGCACCAGCTCATTGTCACTACAGTTATGCTTACTTAAGAAAGAATAAATATCTATCACTGACAGAAGCTGTATGGTATAGCCACGTCTAAATTTCAACGTAGCTTATTCTCAATTTTTTCACAGGCAGTTGACAGAAGATGGGCTTAAAGTGGGGTGTACGTCTCTTCCCTCTCTTTCCTTGTCTCTGCTTTTGGGTTGGTACTGATTTTAATGAGGGTAGGTCTAAATAAAAAATCCCTTCAAACCTGCTCTGACTGTCTAAAAAAGGAACAGTGTGCGCTGCAAGTGTGTGAACTTCCACATTGCTGAACTTGTTCAAAGTGAAGCAGCTCTGAACTATTAATATCCTGCGTGGTTTTCAGCACCAGCAGCAGTCATCTTCGGTTCACATCGTCTCATCATCCATGAAGAACAGTACATCGCACCCTGGATCAGGAATGCAGTGCTGTCTTTCCAGGAGCTTTAATGAGTTGTGCAGATGGCTGCAGTTAGGGAACAGTCAAAACTATTATAAATAGATTTTACTGTATTTTTTTTTTGATTCACCCATCTCGTGCCCTGTCAGGTTGCCCTGTCAGGTTTTTCACATACAGTTCCATCCAGGGTGCTATAAAAATATAGCAATACTGTACTATTGCCATATGATAGAAATAATTACATAGAGAGCACTGTCAGGGTCCTGAGTATACTAATGGGCATAACTGCCCTGGCTAGCATCACCTGGCCCTTCCCCCTACACGCCCTGCCCATGGACCCCGGAGTCTGTTTCACCCTAGACTTTGCATAGCACATGAGCCTGTCCTTACCTTTAAGAACAGAGCTACAATTTTCAAAGATCAGTTTGTAAGCTAATAGTTAACAGCTGGCCGGTGTTCCCTTGGATCATGGTTAAGTCTTGTCATTCTCTTTCTTCCTCTCTAGTAACTGAGTTAACACTCCTGCTTTCTTGTGTTCCAGCTGAACAGAAAGTTATTCTCTGTGGACAGCCAGGAGACAGTATTTGCCCGAATGTAATGGGAGAAGAAAAGGGAGGGAAGTTTGGTAAAGCGGTCTCCTTTGAGACCCAGGAAAAGCAAAGATGTGTATCCTGTATGTGAATCTGCTTACAGAGCAGGGAATCATTGTAGAGCAGGAGATGGCAGCAGAGCTGGGAGGAATCGTAACAACCCATGTCCAAAGGACAGGAATGGAGACAGTGATGGCTAACTGAGCAGCTGGCTGATGCCAGTGGGGAGCAGCTGAGAAGTGGTGGATGCAAGGGTGTAGTTAGGGGTGGGCAACAAGCTGGGAAGAGGCAGAGCCAGGAGAACCAACTCTGTGGCAGGAGGAGCAGCAGCATGCTGACGAGGTGGCCGAGTGGTGAAGGCGATGGACTGCTAATCCATTGTGCTCTGCACGCATGGGTTCAAATCCCATCCTCGTCGGTCAGCCCAACAATGGTCAGAGTTTCTGAGTGTGAGCAGCTTGATGTGTGCCCCCAAGTAAGCCTTTGTTTTGAGGTGAGAGTTGCCTGGAAAGAACTTGCAAGGCTTTGAAGTGGCTCAGGACACACCTCAACCTCTTCTGTCCCCACATAGGCAAGAGGAACAAGGAGGGAAAGAAGGAAGGTCCAGGGAACTGACAGGACAGGACTCAGCTCAGCCTCTCCTCAGCCCCCGGAAAGATGATAGAGCAAAGCATCCTGGAAGTACTTTCCAAACACAGGTTGCACACAAAGGTGGTTGGGAGTAGTAAGCATGGATTTATGAAGGAGAAGTCATGCTTACCCAAGCTGGGAGCCACCTACACTGAGCTGTCTAGCTTGGTGGAGAAAGGGACAGCAGTGGGTGGTGTTTACCTTGCCGTCAGTAAGGCTAAACTAGCCACGAGAACAAAAAACTGAATACGCATAAACCACTTTCTGTCACAGAACAGATCATGTAAGATTTTTTTGATGTGACACATTGCCCTTATCTGTTCACAGGATCTCAGAACCGTTGGGGCTGGAAGGGATGTCCTGAGATCCTTTAGTCCCAGCCAACTGCTCCAGCAGGTTCTACTTGAGCTGGTTGCTTAGGACATACTCCAGTCCAACTTCCCAGTAGTTTTGCACTTCCAGGGATGCCTCGTGGCTCGTGGTGACCAGCACCTGTGAGCAGCATGCCTGGACGGACCAGCATGCAAACAAGATGCGAGAAGAAGAGACTGGGGTCTGGCCAAGGGGCTCAGAGCTCAGAATGCTGCTGACCCCACCCTCCCTACCCACCCCCCCCACCAGCCTCACATATCCCTAAGGCCTGCGAGCCAGGTGAAGGGGACCGCTGCCCCCACTGCCAGCCCAGTTGGGACTGAATCCAGGGGGAGAGTCTGCAGGAGATGAGAAAGGGGCTGTCTGCTGCGGAGAGGTCACTGCCAGCTTCTTCATCGGCACCTTAATCTCCTGGCCAGCCTCAGGGAAGAGAAGAAGGGCAGAACTCTTTCTCATCGACAGACAAGCTCGGCGCTTTGGGCAGCCCACAAGGCTCCCTTTCCGTTCAGTGGCTGCTGAACCCGGGAGCCCAGCAGAGCTCAGGCTGCCACAGCTCCATGTCCCAAGGCCCAGCCAGCAGCGAGGCTGAGCGTGCCTCCCGGGGGCACACACGCACACAAATCCATGTGTACAAGCCATCTACACAGGGCCAACCACACCCATCAACCCAGGCAGAAACACAGCGCTCAGCTAAGAGCACCGAGAGCCTCGTCCAGGTCCCCCTTCCGGCTGGTAACAATGAAGGTCTGCGAGTGGGAAAATACCACGCTCATGTACTACGTGGACCACCTCCATCAGCTGGGCTGTACCCGGTAGCTGGTCCCTGGCTCCAGTCGGCCTGGGCAACCTGGTCCTTCTGGTAGCCAGCTCCTGCGGTTCTCTCGCCCCTAGAGACTCGCACACAGACACAAAGAGGCCCTATGGTGTCTCTGGAAGTTGGCCTCTGGTGCCTCCCGTAGCCAGCTCTTTCTGTGACCTCTCCTGCAGAGGCACACGCCCACACGTGCCTCCCCGAGCTGCTTTACCCACTCGCTGCATCACCTGACTTGATCCTCGAGAGCAATCTCACACTGACTTGCATACCCTCTCCACTTGCTGGCACATTATTTCCACTCACCCTGGCCTGCCCAGGTGCCGGCACCCCAGACAAGCAGTCCCAATGACCTCTGGTCCCACTCAGTGTCCGGCGCCACCAAGACGGGAACCACGGTGACCTGGGGTTTGACTCCAGCTGCCGCCCCCTAGACTTCCAAACACACACACAGACACAGAATAGAGAGCCCCTCACTAGGGAAAGCAGTTAGGAATAGAACTTAAGAAGAGGACAGGACAGGCTGCAGGGATCAGAAGCGGGGCATGGCCAGGCAAGCATCCTGAACAGCAACCAGTTCGCAAGTGACAGCCATGCTATCCCATCTTCCCTCTAGTTTTCTCACGGTTCTTCCTCCCAGTACCACCCTGAACCCTCCCTTCCCCCACCTCTGCTTCCTCCCCCAAAATGTCCCATAATGAGTCTCGTGCTGTCCTGGCACGCTCTTCCCCTGCACTCGTCACAGTTTCTCCAGTACTTAAAGGCCACTACAAAGAGCACAGAGTCTCTCTCTTAACAAAGAGCCACACAGGGAGGACAGGGAGCAACCGGGAGAGGTTTCACCTTGATGTAAGATAGACGTTCTTTGCAGTGAGCACAATCATTCACTGCAACAACCTTGCCAGGGATGTGCTAGAGTCCCCATGACGGGAGGTTTTTGAGATGCGATTGGACAGGCTGCTAGATAATCTCATCTAGGCTCCCTTGCCCACAAAAGGTTGGACCAGGTGATCTTCTGAGGACCCTACCAACTGGGGAGATTCTATGATTCTATGAATATTCGGCCTTCCTTCATGCTTTGTTTTGTGGCTTTTGAGGTGTACCAGTGAGTAATGGGGCTCCTTCCACGAGAGCTCTCGCCCCAGGCTGGCCTTGTCTCCGCTGCTATGGGATGTCAGGTAAGACGATGAAAGACAATGCTCTCTGAAACCAAGGAACTATGGACAAACCCGTAGTTTTACCAAGGGAGGAACTCTTCTGGATACTCAGCTGGCTGGGACTGGGGAAGAGGGCAGACTGAAACACGACTCTCTTGCAAAGCTGATGCCCAAAGCCTTTAATGAGAAAATCAAAGGAAAATGGAAAAGGCGAGAGCTTAAGCAATGCATTCTGGAGGCTGAGTAAAGCTCAGAGAAGTGCTGCCATCTGAAGGAAAACCTCCACGCCAGGGATGCTTCTTTCTTTGCCAAGAACGGTAAAGCATGCTTCAAGGCTCTGGCAATCGCCTATCACCTAGACCCATTGCTACAGAAGGATGGAGGAGGTATTTCATGGGGAGCATAAAGTAAAGCAGAGCAAGACGGGGAAAGAGAGAGGGGCTTCCTTGGGAAGGGCGGGAAGGCCAGCGCAGGCCCCTTCCTCCAGGTGGAGTGGTGGGAGCTCAGCTCCTCTGCAGACCATGGCCGTGCTCTCAGGGCTGGCTCCAAGGCTTCCCTTGATGCTCCTGGTGCTCGACCGCGGGCAGGCAATCCACGGGCTTCAGCATAAGAAATTGCACCGTCCCAGAGGCCCGCAGAACCCCCGGCCCAGACTGGAGCACCCAAAGGCCCCCAGCCCCAGGGAGCCCCCAGAAGCGATGGGCACACTGCCAGCGCTGAGAGAGCTGCCCACGGCAGCCGAGGCGGTGGATCCCACGGCTGTGCTCTGAGGGAAGGAGCTGAGGATTGGGCCCGGCAGCGTCACCATCACTGGCGGGGGCTGGATCGCCATGCTGGAGTCGGCGCACCAGATGACACAGGGCTCGTTGCAGCTCTTGGCAAGCGGGGTTGGGCCACAGGCAGCTGGCAGGCACGGGCTGTAGCACGCCATGTCTCGTGGAGGGAGGTGACCCTGGAAGACTGGGAGGGAGCAGAGGGCATTAGAGCTGTCGTGCCCTTTCAGACCCACCACCTGGCTCCTCTGAAAAGGGCCAGTGCATGGGATCTCAGCAGAGAGAGATTTGGGATGGGGCACGTGTCAAGAAAGCTGTGTGCAGCAGGAGGGCCCACAATGGTGCCCTGCCTTGTTCTTGGCATAACACCACAATTCACCCTCCTCTCCACCAAATTAACCTCCCCACTGCCTCGTCACACACTGCCCTATCTGAAGACCCCTCTTCTCACCCGCTTGGGATGTCTCACCCATAGGGACTTGGGCTCACCTGGCCCAAGGTACTTGCAATGCCCCCATGAAATGCAGGGTCCTGCTTGGTAAACATTCACAAAGGCAGAAGCAGTGGCATGGCCCAGCAGCTGATGGACCTCCAGTGTCTGCAGAGAGGGGATTTCTGGCCATTTTGGTGGGTCTGCAGTGCGAGAATGAAGTGAGACTTACCGACTTCACAGAGCAGAGGAAGGCACAAGGAGAGGATAGAGGAGCTGGGAGTTGGCCACACTTTTATATTGCAGCCCAGAGCCCCAGGGGAGCTGACAAACAACACAAACATGAAGCATGTTGAGAAACAGCAATTTTGGCTTTTCAAAGCTCTGCTGCTAGATGAAAGATGTGCCTCCTCTGCCTGAAATGCTTGGCTCCCTTTTCATCCTGGTTAGCACTGAAGTGATGTTGTTGATAGCAGTTTTGTTTCTTGCCCAGACCAAGGTTTGTCTGAGATCCTGTTCTGGTTGCTTTGAAGCCTTGCAGCGGAACCAGGCCATGAGTAGGTGCTGTGCATGTCACACCCTTCCTGGGAAACACGGCCAGTACTTACTTAGGAATTTCCTGTGGAGCACGCCTGAAGGCTGCTCAGAAGGGTGTCTCTTGGACAGGCTGAGGCCATCCCTGAGCAGCACCAGTGCCTGCAGGCTATGGAGCTGCTCAGAGCCCAGCCAAGCCTCTGCAGGACATCTGTTCCACTGAGGGATGGAGAATGGAGGAGACTCAGATCCCTGGGGTGATTGGAAGGTGATGGTCAAACAAGGCCCTCCTGCGGTCTGGAGAGAAGCCCCATTGTGTGCAGGGATGGGGAGACTGAGGCCATTGCTGGAGGGGGTCATGCTACTTGGTGGCAGATCTCAGCTCCCCTCGGGCCTCAGTGATGCACACGATTTCCAGCCATGCAAAGGGAGCCCAGCAGATCAGCTGCTGTCTTCAGTCAGGAAAGGCCAGAGTGTTTTCTTTGGGAACAGCACAGCCCTGGCCTTGCCTGCCATGACCTTACTCATTACTCTCCTGAGCAGAAGCAATGGCTCAATGTGGCCCAGGACAGCAACGAAGAATCTGCTGACTCATGCCTCAAAGTGAGCCATCACCAAGTGAGCCTATTTGCTTTGGCAGTGTCTTCCCAAATAGTGCTCATCTCTGCATCATGGCCGGGTGGCTTGTTCAGGTCACTGACCCAGAGGGTATGGCTTGTTTTCCCTGGCTCAGGTATGAATTGGCATGTCCAGGGCCCTTTAATTGCCAGGTGGCACCAGCAGGCCACTTTGCAGTCACCTGTGAGTCACCAAAAAGTGCTGAGGCACTATGAGAAACCTCAGCTGCGCCTCGGTTTCAAATCATCCATGCACTGGCATCAGGGGGCCTGGGGGAAATGTATTCAGATGTGCAGAGGACCCTAGGCACAACCTCATGTCTGTATTCCTGCAGAAATGCAGCTTTTCGTCCAGCGTTGTCATCACTGTTAGCATCTTGCCCAACCACTTGGTGAGTCCTTGAAATCCTCTCACGCTCCTTGGTGAAACAGCAGCCTAAGGAGGACAGCACGGATGTGCCCTGACATTCCCACTCCTGGACACTTCTGGAGCACAGACCAAATCGAGGAAAGTTGCCGTCCCTGTGTGTCCAGGGCCTGGGGAGCCTGCTATTTTGACAGAGCAGTTTGACACATCACCGGACTGAGGCTGTAGCCACCAAGTGGCACCAGACGGTGCTCCCTGCTACCCTACGAGACATAGAGGAGACTCTGCCACTCTGGGAAGGCCTGGGGGGAACTCAAAGGCCAGGCACGTATTGCCGGCCCTGAGAGCTGCCTGGAGAAAGTCTCTGGCTGCCCATGCTGCTTGGGAAGATGGGCGATGCTCTCACCTGGGTGGCTGTGCTGTTTGGGGGAAGGGTCTTGGAAGGGAGATGTTGTCTTCTGCAAAGGACCGATGGCTTTGCCTCACTTCTGCCGTCATTTCCAGCAGGGCCATGCTCTGGGGCTGTTGTGCCACCCTGTGGGACAGTTGACCTAATGCCACAGCTCACAGCAGGAAAGTGCTCACTCTGTACAGGCAGAAACAGGTCCCAGGAGTCAGTATGGTGCCAGGCTGGGAGGCAGCCCCTCATGCCTCTTTCCTGGTTGGAACTGGAAGTGCACTGACAAAACAGCCAGTGATGCTCCCTCCTGAAAGGCTCTGAGGCTCTATGAGGAACTTGTGAGGCACTCGACTCCCAGCGTGTCCTCAGCTGAAGGGCAGGGAAGACTCTGATTATCTCTTCCAGTCTCCCAACCCCAAGATGTGGCCCTCTGAGACATGGCCCAGTCCCGCAGAAGGGGCATGGGTTGCCCACAGCAGTCTCTGTGGGGGAAGCTGCCAGCAGGAACCAGCCCCAAGGGAAACTCCCTAAATGGGATGACCTGCCCTGTGACTGCTCTCTTCCCAGCTGGTGTGCTAATGGATGAGCATGCAAACTATTGATGTGCACTGGCAAATGCCAAAGGCTGCAGTGGGTAAGGAGAGAAGTTGAGTACAGCCTTGCTGCTCCTCCCTCCTCTCTGCTCTCCCTGCTGGCAATTGAGAGGTTGTGCCAAAAGGAGCAGACGCCAGGACAGACACTCTGCTCCTCACGTAGCCTCCTTTGCCACCAGACAGGAGCATGACACAGCCCATCATAGCTCCGCTACAGCAGGCAGTGAGTATCATTGCCAGGCTGCTCTCTTCCTTGGCCTCCCGTCCTGGCCCGCTGCTGGGTGTGGGAAGGGTGGGGAGGCATTCCTCTATGGCACAAGGAGCCTGGCATTTGCTGCGCTGATGCACATGCATCCACTTGCCTCAGCAGGCATGTGGTAACACCTGAGGGCAGGAAGCGGCAGCACAGGCCTGTCCTTGCTCCGCAAGATGCCATCTGCTTTGAGCAGCAGCCACAAGAGGACATGTCCTGCCCAGGGATGGCAAGGCAACTGAAAGTGAAAAAGCACCTTCAGTCAAATGCCTCCCCAGCCACTTTGACCTTGCACCCTTGGGGCCGAATAAGCACTTTGAGAAAGAGAATTGACTTGACAGATTTACATAGATCAACATTTTTTTTTCTTTACCCTTACCCATTTTTTACTTTGTTTTGAGGCCACTACAGAGCTACCTGGCCACCTCTAGGAATGGTCCCAGTGCCTCCACCCCTTCACACAGCGACACTTCTGTCCATCTCACAGACGGTCCTTCTTTGGCCTTTACCTTCCAACCACCTCTGGGAATCTGAGTCCCCTCCCTTCCATGTCCTTTGGCTGGACAGGCATCCAGCCAGGGTTTGGCTGATAGATGAGCCTTTGCATGACCCTGTGGGGCCTTGTGTTCTTCAGGGTCAGCCTCAGCGCTTGAAGAGGAGACCCATGTGAGTGGCCTTACTCAGGAGGGCTGCACAGCTCAAGGCCTGACTGAGAGTGGTAGTTAGGTTCCCCATCAAGGATGGGCACAACCCACACACAGGGCCTGGAGCTACTGAAGCCCTTACCTGGGAACTGGCATGGGACGTCAAATGACTGTTGCTTTTGAGGAGCCAGCACCCAATGCATCACTGTGCTCTCACCCAAGGGGGAAATGCAAGCCTGACCTTACAGATGAAAGAGACAAGCTCTTCATCTCTTGGCTGTGCTTTGCAAGCCTCTAATTGCTCTTTGTTTAATGTACTTCACAAAGAAGGTGTGTTCCAGGTCTCCTAAGGCACTGGCTCACCATATAAAAAGCCTGTGCCATTCCAGGTCCGTCCATCCACATCTCTTCCCTTGCTCTCCACAGTGAACTTGGTAAGTCTGAACTCACTCCTTCTCTTCCTGTGGGTAGGGTTTCAGTCAGGGGGACTGCTTCCCCTCTCTGTGTGGTCCTTCTTATACATGCTCCAGGCTTGAAAATACCCTGGGCTTCCCTCTTCTGGGAGGTGAGTTGGTAGAGGGAAGAGGGAAGGCTTTGTGCCCTATTGAGGGGACTTCACTTGGGCTCTTCTGTAACAGTGGCACTGCTGTCACCAGGTGCTTCCTCCCCCATCCATACTGAAGTCACCTGCCTAAGTCACTCTTGCCATGGAAGGGAGCTTTCCAAGGAGATCTTGACCTATCTATGCACTGGCCCTTTTCAGAGGAGCCAGGCGGTGGGTCTGAAAGGGCACGACAGCTCTAATGCCCTCTGCTCCCTCCCAGTCTTCCAGGGTCACCTCCCTCCACGAGACATGGCGTGCTACAGCCCGTGCCTGCCAGCTGCCTGTGGCCCAACCCCGCTTGCCAAGAGCTGCAACGAGCCCTGTGTCATCCGGTGCGCCGACTCCAGCATGGCGATCCAGCCCCCGCCAGTGATGGTGACGCTGCCGGGCCCAATCCTCAGCTCCTTCCCTCAGAGCACAGCCGTGGGATCCACCGCCTCGGCTGCCGTGGGCAGCTCTCTCAGCGCTGGCAGTGTGCCCATCGCTTCTGGGGGCTCCCTGGGGCTGGGGGCCTTTGGGTGCTCCAGTCTGGGCCGGGGGTTCTGCGGGCCTCTGGGACGGTGCAATTTCTTATGCTGAAGCCCGTGGATTGCCTGCCCGCGGTCGAGCACCAGGAGCATCAAGGGAAGCCTTGGAGCCAGCCCTGAGAGCACGGCCATGGTCTGCAGAGGAGCTGAGCTCCCACCACTCCACCTGGAGGAAGGGGCCTGCGCTGGCCTTCCCGCCCTTCCCAAGGAAGCCCCTCTCTCTTTCCCCGTCTTGCTCTGCTTTACTTTATGCTCCCCATGAAATACCTCCTCCATCCTTCTGTAGCAATGGGTCTAGGTGATAGGCGATTGCCAGAGCCTTGAAGCATGCTTTACCGTTCTTGGCAAAGAAAGAAGCATCCCTGGCGTGGAGGTTTTCCTTCAGATGGCAGCACTTCTCTGAGCTTTACTCAGCCTCCAGAATGCATTGCTTAAGCTCTCGCCTTTTCCATTTTCCTTTGATTTTCTCATTAAAGGCTTTGGGCATCAGCTTTGCAAGAGAGTCGTGTTTCAGTCTGCCCTCTTCCCCAGTCCCAGCCAGCTGAGTATCCAGAAGAGTTCCTCCCTTGGTAAAACTACGGGTTTGTCCATAGTTCCTTGGTTTCAGAGAGCATTGTCTTTCATCGTCTTACCTGACATCCCATAGCAGCGGAGACAAGGCCAGCCTGGGGCGAGAGCTCTCGTGGAAGGAGCCCCATTACTCACTGGCACACCTCAAAAGCCACAAAACAAAGCATGAAGGAAGGCCGAATATTCATAGAATCATAGAATCTCCCCAGTTGGTAGGGTCCTCAGAAGATCACCTGGTCCAACCTTTTGTGGGCAAGGGAGCCTAGATGAGATTATCTAGCAGCCTGTCCAATCGCATCTCAAAAACCTCCCGTCATGGGGACTCTAGCACATCCCTGGCAAGGTTGTTGCAGTGAATGATTGTGCTCACTGCAAAGAACGTCTATCTTACATCAAGGTGAAACCTCTCCCGGTTGCTCCCTGTCCTCCCTGTGTGGCTCTTTGTTAAGAGAGAGACTCTGTGCTCTTTGTAGTGGCCTTTAAGTACTGGAGAAACTGTGACGAGTGCAGGGGAAGAGCATGCCAGGACAGCACGAGACTCGTTATGGGACATTTTGGGGGAGGAAGCAGAGGTGGGGGAAGGGAGGGTTCAGGGTGGTACTGGGAGGAAGAACCGTGAGAAAACTAGAGGGAAGATGGGATAGCATGGCTGTCACTTGCGAACTGGTTGCTGTTCAGGATGCTTGCCTGGCCATGCCCCGCTTCTGATCCCTGCAGCCTGTCCTGTCCTCTTCTTAAGTTCTATTCCTAACTGCTTTCCCTAGTGAGGGGCTCTCTATTCTGTGTCTGTGTGTGTGTTTGGAAGTCTAGGGGGCGGCAGCTGGAGTCAAACCCCAGGTCACCGTGGTTCCCGTCTTGGTGGCGCCGGACACTGAGTGGGACCAGAGGTCATTGGGACTGCTTGTCTGGGGTGCCGGCACCTGGGCAGGCCAGGGTGAGTGGAAATAATGTGCCAGCAAGTGGAGAGGGTATGCAAGTCAGTGTGAGATTGCTCTCGAGGATCAAGTCAGGTGATGCAGCGAGTGGGTAAAGCAGCTCGGGGAGGCACGTGTGGGCGTGTGCCTCTGCAGGAGAGGTCACAGAAAGAGCTGGCTACGGGAGGCACCAGAGGCCAACTTCCAGAGACACCATAGGGCCTCTTTGTGTCTGTGTGCGAGTCTCTAGGGGCGAGAGAACCGCAGGAGCTGGCTACCAGAAGGACCAGGTTGCCCAGGCCGACTGGAGCCAGGGACCAGCTACCGGGTACAGCCCAGCTGATGGAGGTGGTCCACGTAGTACATGAGCGTGGTATTTTCCCACTCGCAGACCTTCATTGTTACCAGCCGGAAGGGGGACCTGGACGAGGCTCTCGGTGCTCTTAGCTGAGCGCTGTGTTTCTGCCTGGGTTGATGGGTGTGGTTGGCCCTGTGTAGATGGCTTGTACACATGGATTTGTGTGCGTGTGTGCCCCCGGGAGGCACGCTCAGCCTCGCTGCTGGCTGGGCCTTGGGACATGGAGCTGTGGCAGCCTGAGCTCTGCTGGGCTCCCGGGTTCAGCAGCCACTGAACGGAAAGGGAGCCTTGTGGGCTGCCCAAAGCGCCGAGCTTGTCTGTCGATGAGAAAGAGTTCTGCCCTTCTTCTCTTCCCTGAGGCTGGCCAGGAGATTAAGGTGCCGATGAAGAAGCTGGCAGTGACCTCTCCGCAGCAGACAGCCCCTTTCTCATCTCCTGCAGACTCTCCCCCTGGATTCAGTCCCAACTGGGCTGGCAGTGGGGGCAGCGGTCCCCTTCACCTGGCTCGCAGGCCTTAGGGATATGTGAGGCTGGTGGGGGGGGTGGGTAGGGAGGGTGGGGTCAGCAGCATTCTGAGCTCTGAGCCCCTTGGCCAGACCCCAGTCTCTTCTTCTCGCATCTTGTTTGCATGCTGGTCCGTCCAGGCATGCTGCTCACAGGTGCTGGTCACCACGAGCCACGAGGCATCCCTGGAAGTGCAAAACTACTGGGAAGTTGGACTGGAGTATGTCCTAAGCAACCAGCTCAAGTAGAACCTGCTGGAGCAGTTGGCTGGGACTAAAGGATCTCAGGACATCCCTTCCAGCCCCAACGGTTCTGAGATCCTGTGAACAGATAAGGGCAATGTGTCACATCAAAAAAATCTTACATGATCTGTTCTGTGACAGAAAGTGGTTTATGCGTATTCAGTTTTTTGTTCTCGTGGCTAGTTGAGCCTTACTGACGGCAAGGTAAACACCACCCACTGCTGTCCCTTTCTCCACCAAGCTAGACAGCTCAGTGTAGGTGGCTCCCAGCTTGGGTAAGCATGACTTCTCCTTCATAAATCCATGCTTACTACTCCCAACCACCTTTGTGTGCAACCTGTGTTTGGAAAGTACTTCCAGGATGCTTTGCTCTATCATCTTTCCGGGGGCTGAGGAGAGGCTGAGCTGAGTCCTGTCCTGTCAGTTCCCTGGACCTTCCTTCTTTCCCTCCTTGTTCCTCTTGCCTATGTGGGGACAGAAGAGGTTGAGGTGTGTCCTGAGCCACTTCAAAGCCTTGCAAGTTCTTTCCAGGCAACTCTCACCTCAAAACAAAGGCTTACTTGGGGGCACACATCAAGCTGCTCACACTCAGAAACTCTGACCATTGTTGGGCTGACCGACGAGGATGGGATTTGAACCCATGCGTGCAGAGCACAATGGATTAGCAGTCCATCGCCTTCACCACTCGGCCACCTCGTCAGCATGCTGCTGCTCCTCCTGCCACAGAGTTGGTTCTCCTGGCTCTGCCTCTTCCCAGCTTGTTGCCCACCCCTAACTACACCCTTGCATCCACCACTTCTCAGCTGCTCCCCACTGGCATCAGCCAGCTGCTCAGTTAGCCATCACTGTCTCCATTCCTGTCCTTTGGACATGGGTTGTTACGATTCCTCCCAGCTCTGCTGCCATCTCCTGCTCTACAATGATTCCCTGCTCTGTAAGCAGATTCACATACAGGATACACATCTTTGCTTTTCCTGGGTCTCAAAGGAGACCGCTTTACCAAACTTCCCTCCCTTTTCTTCTCCCATTACATTCGGGCAAATACTGTCTCCTGGCTGTCCACAGAGAATAACTTTCTGTTCAGCTGGAACACAAGAAAGCAGGAGTGTTAACTCAGTTACTAGAGAGGAAGAAAGAGAATGACAAGACTTAACCATGATCCAAGGGAACACCGGCCAGCTGTTAACTATTAGCTTACAAACTGATCTTTGAAAATTGTAGCTCTGTTCTTAAAGGTAAGGACAGGCTCATGTGCTATGCAAAGTCTAGGGTGAAACAGACTCCGGGGTCCATGGGCAGGGCGTGTAGGGGGAAGGGCCAGGTGATGCTAGCCAGGGCAGTTATGCCCATTAGTATACTCAGGACCCTGACAGTGCTCTCTATGTAATTATTTCTATCATATGGCAATAGTACAGTATTGCTATATTTTTATAGCACCCTGGATGGAACTGTATGTGAAAAACCTGACAGGGCAACCTGACAGGGCACGAGATGGGTGAATCAAAAAAAAAATACAGTAAAATCTATTTATAATAGTTTTGACTGTTCCCTAACTGCAGCCATCTGCACAACTCATTAAAGCTCCTGGAAAGACAGCACTGCATTCCTGATCCAGGGTGCGATGTACTGTTCTTCATGGATGATGAGACGATGTGAACCGAAGATGACTGCTGCTGGTGCTGAAAACCACGCAGGATATTAATAGTTCAGAGCTGCTTCACTTTGAACAAGTTCAGCAATGTGGAAGTTCACACACTTGCAGCGCACACTGTTCCTTTTTTAGACAGTCAGAGCAGGTTTGAAGGGATTTTTTATTTAGACCTACCCTCATTAAAATCAGTACCAACCCAAAAGCAGAGACAAGGAAAGAGAGGGAAGAGACGTACACCCCACTTTAAGCCCATCTTCTGTCAACTGCCTGTGAAAAAATTGAGAATAAGCTACGTTGAAATTTAGACGTGGCTATACCATACAGCTTCTGTCAGTGATAGATATTTATTCTTTCTTAAGTAAGCATAACTGTAGTGACAATGAGCTGGTGCAATTCAGGATCCCAAGAGTGGTGAAGAAGTCAAATAGCAGGATCATAATCCTGTGATTCAGGATAGAATTTGGCCGCTTTGGAGCTTTGCTTAAAAGAGTCCTATGGGATACCATCCTGGAGAAAAGAGAGTTTAACCAGAAGAGCCAGTTGATTCTCAAGGATCACCTCCTCTAAGCTCAATAAGGATCCATCCCAACGGGCAGGAAAATAAGCACAAGTGGTAGGAGGCCTGTGTGGATGAATAAGGTAGACCTGACAAAATTCAGTTATGAAAGAGGAGCATACAATGGAAAGCAGGGTTAGGTGACCCAGAAGGAATACAGAGACGTTGTCCGAGTGTGCATCTATGGGGTAGGAAAGCTGAAGCCCCCCTGGACGTGAATCTGGTGAGGGACATGAATCTGGTGAGAGACATGAGGCCCAACAAGAAGGGCTTCTAAAGGTATGTCAGCAGCAAAAGGAAGACTAAATAAAATGTGGGCCTTCTGCTGAACTGGGCAGACGACCTGATAAAAAAGGACATGGAGAAGCCTCAGATGCTGAATGCCGCCTTCGTCTTGGTCTTTATTGGTAAGATTTTTCCTCGGGAATCCAAGGCTTTCAGTGGGAAATTCTGGGACAGGGCCAGTTGACAGGCTGGAGAAACAGGCTAACAGGAACTTCACCAAATGGAAGGATGAAGTCCTGCACCTGGGCAAAAATTATGCCATGCACCAGTACATGCGGAGGGCAGGCTGCCTGGAAAGCAGCTTTGCAGAAAAGTATCTGGAGGTCCTGGTGGACATTAGCCGGCAATGTATCCTTGCAGCAACAAAGGCCAACAACATTCTGGGGTGCATTACGAAAAGCTTTGCCAGGAGGTCATGAAAGGTGAACCTCTATGCCTCACTGATGAGACCACATCTGGAGTGCTGTGTGCAGTTCTTTGCTCCCCAGTACAAGAAAGACGTGGTCATCCTGGAGCAAGTCCAGAGCAGGGCCACAAATATGACTAAGGTATTGAACAACTGTCATACAAGGAAAGGCTGGGAGAGATGAGATTGTTCAGCCTTGAAAAGAGAAGACTCAGGGATCATGTTATACATACTTAAATACCTCATTTAGGAGACCCAAGAAGATGGATCCAGACTCTGCAGTGGTGACTAATCAAAGGACATGGGATAATGGGCAAAAACTGAGATACAGGAGATTCCCCTTTAACATAAGATGAAACAAATATTTTTACTGTGAGAGTGGAACAGATTACACAGACGTGGAGTCTCCATCCTTAGAGATATTCAATTTACACTTGGACATGGCCCAACGCAACTTTCTCTAGCTGCCCCTGCTTTGGGCAAGGGGATCTCAATGGGAACGCTGAGCATTGATGTTCCCTGTATACGCATAGCAAGCCTGGTCAATGCAGTCACAGAGACATTTTTCTCACCATGAAGGAAGCACTTCCACTGGGCCAGATGACTGACACGCTAAACCATGTTGATTAAATCAGAGACAGACAAGAAACAGTCTCCATGGTGACCCAGCTAGTAGCTTTCCCAGTCACTTGCCCTGTCCCATCAGGACAAATACTATTCTGGTTCCAGTGACCACAGACAAGGTTGGAGTGATCAAGAACTCAGTCCCACTGCAGCCCTCCACAGCAATCTCACCTACTGCTTCCTTAGTCTTCCCAGAAGGACAGTCCCGTAAGGTCCAAGTGAAGTGCTCCTGGCTGCCATTTAAGCCCAAGATGATTTGCTCATTTTCAGGAAAGAGGTCTGTTTGCCACCTCACTGAGCTCTTTTCCCAATGCACCCCTACAGCAAAGTACTATGTGTACGATGGAGGAATAGGCAAAAATATGCTTTAGCACATAGCCTAAGAGCAAATTTACTCATCTTCCCCCCCCTGAGGGTGGATTCCCGGGGGTTCTCCCAGGTGGATTTATGTGCCAGAGAAAGGTGGGAAGTGAACAAATAGAGCTGTTGTAAGGGACATGTCAGCTTGGGAGAAGTGTAAAGATGACAGAGTGAGCTGGGGCTGAGAGACAGAAAGTGATTTTAGGAATGGCACTGCATTACTGCCATCCCAGAAATGGATGGGATGGTGCTCAGCCCTTTCAAGCTTGTCAGGTGATTCTGTGATGGCTGCCTGCACCTAAGACCTCCTCCGCTCTGTTTAGACCTCCTGGAGAGCCTCGACTATTGCAGGATGGAGTAACAGAGGTGACCTTAAAATACTTCCATGTCTTTCCTTCAAGTTTTCATATGGGCCCTGGATTTTCTATTTCTCCTACATCACAGGCTTAGAGAATCACAAGATTGCTGAAGTTGAAAGGGAGCTCTGGAAGTCATCTAGTCCAACCTCCCTGCTCAAGCAAAGCCACCTAGAAGCTACCCAGGGCCATGTTCAGATGGCTTTTGATTGGTTCCAGGGAAGGAGGCTCCACAACCTCTCTGGGCAACCTGTGCCACTGCTCAGTCACCCTCACAGTGACAAAGTGTTTCCTGATGTTCAGGGGAAGCCTTCTGTGCTTCAGTTTCTCCTCTTGCTGCTGGTCCTGTCACTGGGCACTACTGAAAAGAGACAGCCTCCATCCTCTTTGCACCCTCCCTTCAGGTATTCATGTACATTGATATGAGCCTCCTCTTCTCCAGGCTGAACAGCCCCAGCTCTCCCAGCCTTTCCTTACAGAAGACATGCTCCAGTCCATTAGTCATCTTAGTGGCCCTTTGCTGGACTGTCTCCAGTATGTTCATGTCTCTCATACTGCGGAGCCCAGAACTGAACAAGTACTCCAGGTGTGGCCTCACCAGTGCTGGGCAGAGGGGAAGGACCACCTCCCTCGACCTGCTGGCAACATCCCTCCTAATGCAGCCCAGCACACCATTAGCCTTCTTTGCAGCAAGGGCAGTTTGCTGGCTTGTGGTCACCTTGGTATCCACCAGGACCCCCAGGTCCTATTCTGCAAAGCTGCTTTCCTGCTAGGTGACCCCCAGCATATACTGGTGCCAGGGGTTTTTCCTCCTCCCCAGTTGCAGGACTTTGTACTTCCCCTTGTTGAACCACATGAAGTTCCTGTCAGCCTATTTCTCCAGCCTACCAAGGTCCTTCCGGATGGCAGCACGTCTCTAGCGTATCAGCCACTACTCCAAGTTTTGTGTCATCTGCAAACTTGCTGAGAGTACATTCTGCCCCATCATCCATATCTTTAATGAAGGTGTTAAACAGGATCAGACCCAGTATTGACCCCTGGGGTACTCTGTTAATTACTGTCCTCCCACTAGACTTTGTGCCACTGATCACCATCCTCTGAGCCTGGACATCCATCCAGTGTTCAACCCACCTCACTGCTTATCTAGCCCAGACTTCATCAGCTTGTCTACGAGGATCCTATGGAATACACCACTGAAAACCTTCCTGACGCCAACGTAGACAATATCCTCTGCTCTGCTCTTGTCTACCAGGCCAGTCGTTTCACTGTAGAAATTCATCAAGTTGGTCAAGCACCTTGGTGAAGCTGTGCTGACTACCCTTGACAACTTTCTTGTTCTGCATGTGCCTGGAAGTGGTTTCTAGGATTAGTTCCTCCATTGCCTTCCCAACTGGAAGGACTGAGGTGAGGCTGGCCAGCCTGTAACACCCTGGGTGCTCCTTCATGATCTTTTTGAAGACAGGAATGATACTTGCTTTCCTCCAGTCCTCAGGCACCTCTCCCAGTAGCCTTGATCATTTAAAGATTATCGAGAGTGGTCTTGCAATGACATCAGCCAGCTCCCTCAGCACTTGTGCATTCATCCCATCAGGGCCCATGGAGCTGTTTATGTTCAGTTTGCTTAAGTATTCCCTCACCCAATCCTCTTCCATCAACCGTGTGTCTGCCTTCTCTTGGTGTCCAGGGCCTGGGATTCCTGAAAGCTGGTCTTGCTGCTAAAGACTGAGGCAAAAGTGGCACTCAGTACCTCAGCCCTTTCCATGTCATGTGTCACTAGGGCCCTGGCCCCATTCAGCAGTCAGCCCACATTTTCCCTAGTCTTCCTTTTGTCACCTAGGTACTTACAGAAGCCCTTTCTGCTGCCTTTGATATCTCTTGAGAGATTCAATCCCCACTGGGCTTTGGCTTTCCTAACCTTATCCCTGCATGTTAGGACAGTGTTTCTGTATTCCTCCAAGGTTACCTGCCTGTTTCCACCTTCTGTGTACTGCCTTTTTGTGTTTGAGTTTTGCCAGGAGTTCCTTGTCCATCTCTGCAGGCATCCTAGCATTTTTGTCTGACTATCTGCTTGTTGCCATGGACTGCTCTTGAACTTGGAGGAGGTGATCCCTGAATACAAACCAGCTTTCTTGGGCTCCTCTTCCCTCCAGGGCCTTATCCCATGGGCTCCTCTTCCAAGCAGAGGTCAAGCATCACTCTCCCGAAGTCCAGTGTTATGATCTTGCTTTTGACCTTCCTCCCTCCACCCTTCAGCATCCCGAACTCCATCATCTCTTGGTCAGTGCAGCTGAGGCTGCCTTTATCTTTCACATCCCCAACTAGCACCTCATTGTTGATGAGTGTGAGGTCCAGCAGATTACCTCGTCTCATTGTCTCCTCTACCACTTGGGTCAGGGAATTCTCATCAACACACTCCAGGAATCTCCTGGATTGTTACTGCTCTGCTGTGTTCTCCCTCCAGCAGACATCCTAGAATCATAGAATGTGTTGGGTTGGAAGGGCCCTCTAGAGGTCATCTAGTCCAACCCCCCTGCAGTGAGCAGGGACATCTTCGACTAGATCAGGTTGCTCAGACCCCCGTCCAACCAGACCTTGAATGTTTCTAGGGATGGGGCATCTACCACCTCTCTGGGCAACCTGTTCTAGTGTTTCACCACCCTCGTTGTAAAAAAAATTTTTCCTTATATCCAGCCTAAATCTACCCCCTTTTAGTTTAAAACCATTACCCCATGTCCTGTCACAACAGGCCTTGCTAAAGAGGTTGCCCCATCTTTCCTATAGGCCCTCTTTAAGTACTGGAAGGCTGCAATAAGGTCTCCCCACAGCCTTCTCTTCTGCAGGCTGAACAACCCCAACTCTCTCAGCCTGTCTTCATAGGAGAGGTGCTCCAGCGCTTGGACCATTTTTCTGGTCCTCCTCTGGACCTGCTCCAACGCTTCCATGTCCTTCTCCTGTCGAGGGCTCCAGACCTCCATATCTGGGTTGTTGAAGTCCACCATGAGGACCAGGGGCTGCAAATGGGGCGCTACTCCTACCCGTGTGTAGAGGAGCTATTCTGCCTGTTCATTCTGTTCAGGCTGCCTACGGCAGACACACCATAAATAGTCAGAGGGCTGCTTTGGCGCCGGTGTCCTGCACTGGCAGCAGTTCATACATTTGGGAATTTTGCCTTTATCCGTTCCCCAGTCCATCAGACTCTAGTATTTGACAGAGTCCCTCAGACCCAAAGTTCCCATGGACAACAAGGGGCCTGGAAGCAGCTCCCCTTAGCACTGTGCAGCCAGCTGTGCCCCTGAGGGAGGACGCTGCATACTACCCACCACGCCACAGCCAGGTCTGCACTTGAAGTATGGGAGGCTGCTCTCTCGGGCTGCCCTGGCAAATCCCTGAGCAGACGAGGATGGCCCTGCCCCAAGCCTTGCGTTTGCCAGTGCCCCTGTACCGGACAAAGCCACCTTTAACAACATTCTGCGGCCATTGCCTAGCTCCTGCCTCTTTTACCCCACCTCTTGGGCTGCAGGAGGAATAGTGTGCAAATGTGCCATGAAGGGAAGGGGATGTGTGGGGCGGGTGTATGTGTGTGTGTGTGTGTGTTCTTCAGGGGATGCACATACACTGGAGGGATGCCTGAGGGGCATGGGTGCCATGCTGGGGGCGGCATACATGCCAGCGTGCACCACAGGGAGGTTGTGTTCCTCGTGGGACCCAGTGCTGGCACCAGGGCTCACATGGGCTGATGGGAGCAGGACCCCAAGTGCCAGCCTCACAGACGGCTAGGAGCCCAGGCTCCTGGGAGCACCAACATCCTCCCCATACCCACCTCTTCCAGCCTGGAAGGGCCCCTTAGGTCTTCTCAGCTGACAGGTGCTCAAGGACAATGAGGATTCAGGGCTCCCTTGGACCTGCCATCTCTGTCACTAAAGCAAGGCCCTGTCTGGCTGCCAGTCACCAGGCAGAAGTGATCTGGCCATTAAAGGGGTCCCACAGGCCCACTGCTAGCACTGCAGAACCACCTGGTATCTGATCTGGGAGGGCAGGTCAGCACCATGTGTACAGGCGACATCTGGATACTGGGACCATTTTGAGGCTCTCCAGTACACAAGGCCTATTGACATGCTGGAGCAAAGTGATGCTGTCCCTATCTTTGGAAACAGCTATTGACTGCACAATGACTTGGACAACCTGGCCCAGATGACACCCACTCTGGCACGTGTTTGGAGCAGAGACCTCCATAGGTCCTGTACCCTCTCAACAGGACAAGGCTTCCTATTCTGCTCACCACCAGTGCCTCTTTTGCCAGTGATGCAATACAAGAGAAGTTCAGCAGGGTCTCCATGAAGCATAAGACCAGACCAGTCTTGTCCCCAAAGGAAGAGGCCATTTCTTAGTCCTCAGGACCAAGAATATCCTGAAATGACCTTGGAGGCAACCCACAGGAAATAAACAGGTCCGCGAGAGAAAAGGTGTGGTGGACAGAACATTTAGAACGTGGGTCCTGGAGACATCCTGTTTGCTCCCAAGCTCGCAGTCGCCCTGGACAGAGCTGAGCTCACCACAGGCAATTGTATGCCTCACTCACTCACATCAGGACAGAAGCCAACCACAAGGACAGAACAGATCTGGCCCAGTAGGCAATAGAGGAGCTTTGGATGACAATTCCTGGATGTCATGTGAGGATGCGTGTGGAGGGGAACATTGTGGCCATGGAAGATCTTGGCTAAGCAAGCTGGAGAGCTGTCTTAAAGAAGACACTTAGTCTCTGCCGCTCAAGCTGCTCTAACACCCCAGTGACATGTAAAGTGACCCAGAGAAGTCTCGATCAGCCACATGCTTCTAGTCACCCTTGAGCACCAAGTATGCCTCCTTGCTGTGATGGACACATCCATTTCCATCACCTCAGCTTGGTCTCTTACCCTCTTCTTTTGCTCTGGAAATGGATTGGGGCATCTCTATGGTCCCCCAGCTCTTTGACAGCATGGAGGGACACCTTTCTGTGCTGCCTAGAAGAGCTCCGCAGACCTTTGGGGAAATAGGTCTCAACGTTCACATCAGAAAATGACTGAACAGCACAGCCCCACCCTCCTTCCCAGAAGGGAACATTGGAGAGTGACCCCGGAGTGGCTCAGCGCCTCCAAATGACTTGAGCCTGACTTGGAGATTAACTTGTGTGCTGGTTTCGGCTGAGAAGGGGTTAATTCTCCTCACTGTGGTGGTCGGGGACCTTTCCAGCTTCCCACGCTCTGCCACGTCGGGCAGGAGGCTGGGAGCGGCGGGGCCACGGCCGGGGCAGCTGACCCCGACTGGCCAATGGGATGTTCATTCCATACCATGTGACACCATGCCCAGTACATTAAGGGGGGCAGTTTGCGGCTCGGGGGCGCCACGGCGTCGGGTCGGTGGGCGGTGAGCGGCTGCCTTGTGTGTGGTTTGTTTTGGTGGTTCATCCCCCTTCCCCTCTCCCCCCACCCCCGGTTTTCACACCTCTCGTCGTTTTTCCTTTCCATTGCATGTATTTTGTTGTTTATTAATTTATTTATTTATTTTAATTATTAAACTGTTCTTATCTCAGCCTACGAGCGTTACCCTTCTGATTCTCTCCCCATCCCACCGGTAGGGGAGTGAGCGAGCGACTGTGTGGGGCTGAGCTGCCGGCTAAGACATAACAGTCGTCTTTGGCGCCCAGCGTGGGTCTCAAGGGTTGGAGATAACAACAGCTGCTGGTCACAGCACCATGTTGTCCTTTTTGCAGTTGGTGTTAAATATAGGTGTTGGTTTGTTTAGTCTGCTGTGATTAGTAACATTTTGCCTACAAGATTTGTTACGCAAACGCTCCTTTTCAGCTTTATCTGGTATTTGGGGTTTTTGCTGAAACCATTACTGTACTTCGGATACCACCTTGTTGAGGCGATTAGCAATTATACCTCCTCCTCTGAGAGATTTTATATGGAGGAAATACAGAATAGTATCTTTGCAACTTCGTTCTATGATGTCTCCGCCTTTATTACAACAACCTTTTTGTATCTTTAACATCCTTGGGTGGTTAAGGTGCACTTATTGTTAGTTTTTGGGCATGTTGTTTTGGTTTTGACTAAGCAACTTCAGAATATTACCCAGAAATCTGCCCCGAGGCTTGATAGTTACGAGTGGCAAGGCATGTGGGATAGCATGGGCCAATACCTAGGGCAGTGGGCACCCCCAGTGTTTTGGAGTTTCACCCCTGCACAAGCGCAGAATCCTGAAAAACTAGTAGAATATTTGGAGAAAGTGTGTTGTTATGCTGGGAACTCCAGAGAGACACAGATAACTGCAACATGCTGGGGTCTGGCCCATGCGTACCGAGCCCTGCTCAACAGTATTCAGTGCTCCCAAGGGGAAGAGAAGGTCTCTGGATTGAAAGGCAAAGTGACAGGCACTGTGGCCACTCAAACCCCCACGACAAGTACTAGAGCTGGCTCAGAGAATCAACCCGTGCCAGTGTCTATTGCCCCCATACACAAGACGAAATACTGGAAGCAGATGTCAACTCGTTTAGAACGGGATGACAAAAAAGCAGGGCCGTCATCAGGAGAGGAGGGAGAAGTCATAAATGAAATAGAGACCACCCGATCCCTGTCCTTGAGCGAGTGCGAGATATGCGAAAAGATTTCAGCCGTCGTTCAGGTGAGCACATTGTCACCTGGCTGCTCCGATGCTGGGATAATGGGGCCAGTAGCCTGGAATTGGAGGGAAAAGAAGCCAAACAACTGGGTTCCCTTTCTGGGGAAGGGGGTGTTGACAAAGCAATTGGAAAGAAAACACAAGCCCTCAGCCTCTGGAGGCGACTCCTGTCTGGAGTGAAGGAAAGGTATCCCTTTAAAGAAGATGTTACATATCGCCCAGGAAAATGGACACCTATGGAGAAAGGCATCCAGTATCTAAGGGAATTAGCTGTGCTTGAGGTGATTTATGGTGACCTGGACAATCAACGGTCATCCAAAGATCCAGATGAAGTCGAGTGCACACGACCCATGTGGCAGAAGTTTGTACGGAGTGCGCCATCCTTGTACGCAAACTCATTGGCAGTAATGTCCTGGAAAGGGGACGAGGCACCAAGCACATCCGACGTGCACGTTGGACGAGGCACGTCCGACCCACAGGAGTATAAAGCTTTAGTGGACACTGGCGCACAGTGCACCTTAATGCCATCAAACTATATAGGGGCAGAGCCCATCAGCATTGCTGGAGTGGCAGGGGGATCCCAAGAGCTAACTGTATTGGAGGCCGAAGTGAGCCTAACTGGCAATGAGTGGCAAAAGCACCCCATTGTGACTGGCCCAGAGGCTCCATGCATCCTTGGCATAGACTATCTCAGGAGAGGGTATTTCAAGGACCCAAAAGGATACAGGTGGGCTTTTGGTGTAGCTGCCTTGGAGACAGAGGAAACTAAACAGCTGTCTACCTTGCCTGGTCTCTCCAAGGCCCCTTCTGTTGTGGGGTTGCTGAAGGTCAAAGAACAACAGGTGCCAATCGCCACCACAACAGTGCACCGGCGGCAATATCGCACCAACAGAGACTCTCTGATCCCCATCCATGAACTCATTCACCAACTGAGGAGCCAAGGAGTCATCAGTAAGACCCACTCACCCTTTAACAGTCCCATATGGCCAGTGTGGAAGTCTAACGGAGAGTGGAGGCTAACAGTAGACTATCGTGGCCTGAATGAAGTCACTCCACCATTGAGTGCTGCTGTGCCAGACATGCTAGAACTTCAATACGAGCTGGAGTCCAAGGCAGCCAAGTGGTATGCCACAACTGATATTGCTAACGCATTCTTCTCAACCCCTCTGGCAGCAGAGTGCAGGCCACAGTTTGCTTTCACATGGAGGGGCGTCCAGTACACCTGGAATCGACTGCCCCAGGGGTGGAAACACAGTCCTACCATTTGCCATGGACTGATTCAGACTGTACTGGAACAGGGAGAAGCTCCAGAACACCTACAATACATTGATGACATCATTGTGTGGGGCAACACAGCAGAAGATGTTTTTGAGAAAGGAGAGAAAATAGTCCAAATCCTCCTGAAAGCTGGTTTTGCCATAAAACAAAGTAAGGTGAAGGGACCCGCACAGGAGATCCAGTTCTTAGGAATCAAATGGCAAGATGGACGTCGTCAGATCCCAATGGATGTGATCAACAAAATAGCAGCCATGTCTCCACCAACTAGCAAAAAGGAAACACAAGCTTTCTTGGGCGTTGTGGGTTTTTTGGAGAATGCATATTCCACATTACAGTCTGATCGTAAGCCCGCTCTATCAGGTGACCTGGAAGAAGAATGATTTCAAATGAGGCCCTGAGCAATGACAAGCCTTTGAACAGATTAAACAGGAGATAGTTCATGCAGCAGCCCTTGGGCCAGTCCGGGCAGGACAAGATGTAAAAAATGTGCTCTACACTGCAGCCGGGGAGAATGGCCCTACCTGGAGCCTCTGGCAGAAAGCACCTGGGGAGACCCGGGGTCGACCCCTAGGGTTTTGGAGTCGGGGATACAGAGGGTCTGAAGCCCGCTATACTCCAACTGAGAAAGAGATATTGGCAGCATATGAAGGGGTTCAAGCTGCTTCAGAAGTGGTTGGTACTGAGGCACAGCTGCTCCCGGCACCCCGACTGCCAGTGCTGGGCTGGATGTTCAAAGGAAACGTCCCCTCTACACACCATGCAACCGATGCTACGTGGAGTAAATGGGTTGCACTGATCACCCAGCAGGCTCGAGTAGGAAACCCCAGTCGCCCAGGGATCTTGGAAGTGATTATGGACTGGCCAGAAGGCAAAGATTTTGGTTTATCACCAGAGGAGGAGGTGACACGTGCTGAAGAAGCCCTACTCCATAACAAACTGCCAGAAGATGAAAAGCAGCATGCCCTGTTCACTGATGGGTCCTGTCGCCTTGTGGGGAAGCACCGGAGACGGAAGGCTGCTCTATGGAGTCCTACATGACAAGTCGCAGAACCTGCTGAAGGAGAAGGTGAACCGAGCCACTTTGCAGAGGTAAAGGCCATCCAGCTGGCCTTAGACATCGCTGAACGGGAAAAGTGGCCAGTGCTCGATCTCTATACTGACTCCTGGATGGTGGCAAATGCCCTGTGGGGGTGGCTGCAGCAGTGGAAGCAGAACTGGCAGCGCAGAGGCAAACCCATGTGGGCTGCCGCACTGGGGCAAGATATTGCTGCCCGGGTAGAGAACCTGCTTATGAAAGTACGTCATGTGGTTGCTCACGTCCCCAAGAGTCGGGCCACTGAAGAACATCGAAACAACCAGCAGGTAGATCAGGCTGCCAAGATTGAAGTGGCTGAGGTGGATCTGGACTGGCAGCAAAAGGGTGAACTATTTCTAGCTCGGTGGGCCCATGACACCTCGGGCCATCAAGGGAGAGATGCAACATACAGTGGGCTCGTGATCAAGGGGTGGACTTGACCATGGATGTTATTGCACAGGTTATCCACGAATGTGAAACGTGCGCTGCAATCAAGCAAGCGAAGCGGGTAAAGCCTCTGTGGTATGGGGGACGATGGCTGAAATAGAAATATGGGCAGGCCTGGCAAATTGACTACATCACACTCCCACAGACCCACCAAGGCAAGCACCATGTGCTTACAATGGCAGAAACAACGACTGGCTGGCTGGAAACATATCCCATCCCCCACGCTACTGCCCAGAACCCTCTCCTGGGTCTGGAAAAACAAGTCTTGAGGCGACATGGCACCCCAGAGAGAACTGAGTCAGACAACGGGACTCATTTCCGAAACAACCTCATAGACAGCTGGGCCAAAGAGTACGGCATTGAGTCGGCGTATCACACCCCCTGTCACGCACCAGCCTCTGGGAAAATGGAACGGTACAATGGACTGTTAAAAACTACACTGAGAGCAATGAGGGGTGGAACATTCAGGCCCTGGGATACACACTCAACACGAGGGGATCTGCCAGGCGAGCTGGCCCTGCCCAGTCAGAAATCCTACATACTGTGGAAGGGGATAGAGTCCCTGTAGTGCACGCAAAAAATATGTTGGGCGAAACAGTCTGGGTTCTTCCTGCCTCAGGCAAAGGCAAAGCCATTCGTGGGATTGCTTTTGCTCGAGGACCTGGGTGCACTTGGTGGGTGATGCGGGAGGATGGAGAAATCCGATGTGTGCCTCAAGGGGGTTTGATTTTGGGTGAAAACAGCCAGTGAACTGAATGGCACAATGCGAAGTGCTATATAATATTGTGTGTCACCTCTGTGTCGTATCAATGATATCAGAGTACAAGCCTCCCAACCCATGGAAGATAGACTGTGAAACAAGCAAAGTGCAGCAGTGACGGAACGATGACTGACTCGGTATGCAGCAACCCAAGACCACACACACCATCTCTCCCACCCTGAAAGACTGATACGACAGATGGAGCCCAGAGTCATGGACTGGGTGAACTCAAAGGACATTTTTATGGGCATTTTACAGGGAAGGTCCATAGACTAAGGGAATGATGTCTGTGTATGATGTCAAAGGATGGGAAGGTGAGGGGTGGTGGTTGGTAAGGTTATATTGGATGGTATGGGACCTGGGCACGGTGTAAATGGTATGGAATAAGGGGTGGAGAATGTGTGCTAGTTTTGGCTGAGAAGGGGCTAATTCTCCTCACTGTGGTGCCTGTGGTGGTTGGGGACCTTTCCAGCTTCCCACGCTCTGCCATGTCGGGCAGGAGGCTGGGAGCGGCGGGGCCACGGCCGGGGCAGCTGACCCCGACTGGCCAATGGGATGTTCATTCTATACCATGTGACACCATGCCCAGTACATTAAGGGGGGCAGTTTGCGGCTCGGGGGCGCCACGGCGTCGGGTCGGTGGGTGGTGAGTGGCTGCGTCACGTGCGGTTTGTTTCGGTGGTTCATCCCCCTTCCCCCCTCTGCCCCTCCCCAGGTTTCATGCCTCTCGTTGTTTTTCCTTTCCATTGCATGTTTGTTGTTGTGTTTTGGTGTTTTTTTTTTTAATTATTAAACTGTTCTTATCTCAGCCTACGAGCGTTACCCTTCTGATTCTCTCCCCATCCCACCGGTGGGGGAGCGAGCGAGCGACTGTGTGGGGCTGAGTTGCCGGCTAAACCACAGCATCTGCCGAGCTCCTTCCCCAAACTGCTGGCAGCCTTACATTTTTGCTGAAGACTGTATAAATAACTCAAAATGTACAAGGATAATTTCCACACCAAAGGTGCCACCCCTAAAAGATACTGCTTGTTCTCACTGGGCCCTGGCAGCCCTTTCACAGACACCCCAACGCTGGGGCTCTGCGCCTGCCTAGCCTCCCAAAAATCCAAACGTTCCCATTCTCGGCTGAGTCGCATTTTTGCCGAGACGGCCGCCGAAATCCCAAACGTTGCAGGATTGCTCCCACACCAAAGGGGCCACCGCCAAAAGCTATTGCCGGGCCTCACCGGCCTCCGGCACCGTACGCACAGGCACACCAACGCTGGGGCTGTAGCGACATTTTGCCACGCTCACTTCTGCACGCCACTTAGCGACGCTCTGCGCTATGCAGTGATGGCCTCGGGGGCGGGGCAGTGAAGGCACAGCCCTTAGCCTCAAGCCCTGCCCCCTTGCGAGAGCCCGGCGATGGTGGTGCCGATACCCGTATCCACGCTCTTCCTGCCTGGCCCCGCCCCCTGGACAGGGCCCGGAGGGTGGTACCAGCAGCCCTCCGTAGCAACAGGCCCCACCCCCTGGCAACGGTCTATAGGGGCGGAGCCAGCAGCCCCCTTAGCTACTGGCCCTGCTCCCTGGCCATGGCCCAGAGGGTGGTGCCGGCTCCCACCCCTTAGTGACAGGCCCCACCCCCTGGCGACGGCCAGGGGGGCGGTACCAGCAGCCCCACTTAGTGACTGGCCCCGCCCCCTGGCAAAGACGTGGGGAGCAGTGCTGATTCCGTCCCCTTAGCGACAGGCCCCGCCCCCCGGCAACAGCCCGAGCCTGTGTTTGCTCCGCTCGGGGGGCTCGGTTTGGGTGTTTTCTCTCCCCCCTCCCTCCCGTGCCGGGAACTCCAGGCGGCTCTCGTACGGCTCCCGGGGCCTTCACCCCTCGGGGGGCTCGGCCCGCCCCTTTCGCGGGGCGCTGTGGGAAGGGCGGGGGCGGGGCCCGGGGGTCGAAGAGCCCCAGCGGGGGCTCGGGCAGCTCTTGCTGCCCCTGGGCTCCTCTGGCGTCGGTGCTCCCGTGTTCCCTCGGGCGGTCGCAGCTTTGGGGCTGTCTCAGCCCCCCGGGCAGGCGTGCTCTGGCGTTTAGAGAAGCGGAGGCGTTGCCTGAGGTAAGGATTCCAGAGCTTGGCACTCTTTGGCAGCATCTGTATTAGAAAGGTCCCTTGTGGCCTGCTTTGCTTTTTTTCTCAGGGGATGTTGTTTTGGGCGCTGAGGGGGTGGTGAGATGGTTTCGTGGTACGGTGTTCTGTTTGGGGTTCGGTTTTTGCTTTGCTGGGTTTTTTTCCTTGTAAGTGCACTTTATTTTGCTGGAATTCCTGTCTTTACTGAAGCTGGAACCTTGTTGTTTTTCACTAGTTGTGCCGTTTACTGTTTCAGTTGTTAACTTGGTCTCTCAATAGGCCTGCTGGTGAGATGCTGTGGTTGGGGTTAGGGTGAGTATGTTGCCTGCATCTGGGTATGGAGCCTTATCGTTTCTCAGGAGAGTAGGTGGGATGTCAGGCGCAGGCGTCGCCTTGTCTCTCTGGTTCTCTAGGTGGAATAGGTGGCGGCGGCCACGACATCCAGCCTCATTAGAGCATGGGCGAGCAGAAGTTCACGGTGCTCCCGAGGAGGCTGTCTACAGCCAGTTTCAATTCAAATTGGGATTTTGCTTTTCTAACTGCATCTGTGCACACTCTGGCTATGCCCTTGTAGTTCTTGGCGGATAACCTTCCACTTCTCCATTTCTGGTGTGCTTCCCTTTTGGATTTGAGTAGACCCAGGAGATCATGGTTGAGCCATGGGGGCCTCTTGCTCCGCTTACTTCCCTTTCCTTTGTAGGGGATAAATTGGCTTTGTGCTTCCAATGGAGAGTTCTTGAAGAATTCCCAGCTCTCACTAGCTCCTCTGTCTTCCATTGGAAGCTTCCCATTGAATCCCTCCCAATTGAGCCCTGAGTGCTCAACTGAGAGCAAACTGAAGTTTGCTCTTCTAAAATCCAGAACCCTTGTCTTAGAGGTGACCTTCAGCACACTCAGCAGGACCCCAAACTCCACAATATTGTGGTCACTGCAGCCAAGGCTCTCACTAACCAAGACACTACGTGGTTGCTGGCTAAACCACGCAACTTGTCACCAGCCTCATTCCCCTCACATTCTGGATGGGTACCACCAGCTCATATGGATAGGAGTAACTCACACTTGACTGGTGGGCTTTTCATCAGGGCAGAGCATGTTCCTCAAGCTTGGCTGTGGCACCTTTGTGCTTTTCCCCCTGGTGCTCAGCCAGGAGCTCATCACAGCTGCATCTCTCCCAGCACATCTCACAGTCAGGAATGAAGAGGGAGCTGAGGGGCACCAGCCCCGTGGCACATAACTCTTCTTTTTACCTGCCAGACCTCCAGTGTTGCAGAGAGTTGAAACCACTGCACTGATCCCCTGAGGCCAGACTTTGTGCCTTGAAGGTCAGACCTTCAGGTGGGGGAAATGGTGCAGAGGCCAGGCTTGCTGCCCCTGGTGGATAACAGAAAGGTGGGTATGGGCTTGCCCACTGTGGGGTGGCCACCGATGGCAGGGCCCTGGAAGCCTCTCTCTCTTTCCCCTTCACCTGGTTAATTCCTGTCCTGGACAAAGGGGAGCCATGCACAGCCTTTGGGGCTGGCCCCAGAACCACTTGCACCCCGGTCACTCCAAGTAGTTTCTCCAGCCACAGCCCACCCCATTTGCCTATAATTGCAGAGACATGTGAACAAGGAGGATGGGCAGATTCAGGATTGCCTCCAGGGCAGGAGCCCACAGCGGAGGGAGGACTGGCCTGGGAAACTCCATGCTCTGCTGAGCTACTTCCCCAGGCTGCTGGCAGTCCCTGTGTGGACATGAAAAGCTTCTGGGGTTCACTTTCTGCCTTCTTAACAAGTAGCCAGGGCCGTCACTGGCTCTCATTAATCCAGGAGTCTCTTGAGCCCCTGCTGTAATCAATGCAGCACAGGGACATTCAAGAGAAAATGAGAGCTTCCATCATGCTTTGTTTTGTGGCTTTCAAGGTGTGCCAGTGAGTAATGGGGCTCCTTCCACAAGAGCTCTCACCCCAGGCCGGTCTTGTCTCTGCTGCTATGGGATGTCAGGGCTGAACGATGAGGCTTTCTCAAACCCAGGAACTACAGACAAGCTGGTAGTTTTACCAGAGGAGGAACTCTGTTAAGAAGAAAAGGAGGGTAGTTGTTGTAGGCGATTCCCCTCTGAGGGGAACAGTGCCAACCAGACCCATCCCACATGAAAGTCTGCTGCCTCCCTGGAGCTCAGGTCAGAGATGTTACTAGGAAACTCCCTGGTCTGGTACGGCCCTCTCATTACTACCTGCATTTTGTTATGCAGGTGGGCAGTGATGAGGTTGTGGAGAAAAGCCCAAGGGTGATCAAAAGGGGCGTCAGGGCACTGGGGCGACTGGTCGAAGGATTGGGAGAGCAGGCAGTGTTTTCCTCAATCCCAGCAGGGACACGGAAGAAGAGTACTGAAAGGAAGAGGAAAACTCATGTGATTAACACGTGACTCAGAGGCTGGTGCCACTGGTGGAGTTTTGGGCGATTTTGATCATGGGGAGGTTTACATGGCACCGGGCCTGCTGGTGGCAGATGGAGTTTGCCTGTCTCAGAGGAGGAAAAGGATTCTTGTACGTGAGTTGGCGGGGTGCATCAAGAGGGCTTTGAACTAGGTTCAAAGGGGGAAGGGGATGTAGCCAGGCCCGCTAGAGAGGAGCCTAGGGGTGGTGGGCCAGGGTTGGGGTGAAACTGATAGCCCAGCTCAAGTGCATCTACACCAGACGCACTAGAAGTGGCCCTGGGCTGCTCCATGGATCAGCAGAGGAGGAAGGAAAGGAAGGAGGCAGATGGAAGGGAATCCAAGCAGGCAGGGTGTCTGAAGGACTCCAAACATCTCTGGCACAAGCCCCAAAAGGTATGGTAATCCCCATTCTGGCCCTGAAACCAGTTACCCTGGAGTCAAAGCAAGTTACTACAAGAGAAAACAGTGCACTTGTGCTTGCAGCCCAGAAAGCCAACTGTATCCCGGGCTGCTTCAAAAGAAGTGTGGCCAGCACGTTGAGGGTGATTCTTCCCCTCTACTTCGCTCTGGTGAGACCCCACTTGGAGCACTACATCCAGCTCTGGATCCCTCAACACAAGAAGAACATGGAACTGTTGGAGCAGGTCCAGAGGAGGGCCACAAAAATGCTCCCTTCTGCTCTGAAGACTCCCTCTCCATTTCTTCACCACCAACCTCACAGCTCCTGACCACTCCTCAGCTCTGCTCAAGTCCCCACATTTGCAGGGACAGAGGAAGAGAAAACATCCGGATAGCTATGGCTGGTGGAACAGGTGTGGAGACACATGATGCACACACACACTCTCATACACAATGCATGTGCCCAGGTAGGATGCACACCCATGGTGTGCACACCCACCCAACGTACACCCAATGCACTTCCACCCGCACACACACCTGATACACACCTGCACACACACCAGCGAAGCGCACTCCCGTAGGCGGAGGCAGCCCGCCCCCGGTACTACCTGAGCATCCATGGGGTCGGTGCTGTTGCTGTAGCCCTGCCCGTGATGAGACATCACACCGCAAGCCTGCCCCCATAGGCACTGGCGGTGGAGCCAAGGGGTGGGGCCAGTGAGTGGGCCTGACATCATGGGCACAGCGGGGTTATTGTCAATGGCATGCGGAGGGTGAGCCAGGTCCTGCGTACACACAGATTTACAACAATAATGATATATGTGGTCACTGGAATGAAATTATTAGCTGATAAAGAGGGTGAGGGACTCAAATGCAGGTTGAACACTTCTTACTGGCTGTACCGTCTGTCCGTAGGGAAACTAATCACATTCTCATCTGTTTCTGCACAGTGTGTATGAATTTGCTTTAAACTCTTCGTGGTATTCCACATCTCTGACTAAAATTTGGCTAATATTGAAATTAACAGTTTTAATTTCATTTTTGCAGAAAGACAGAACTACTGTGAAAGGAAGAAAGCTTTGGTTTTTAACCAATGGCTGAAACTATCTTTATTTTACTAAATATCTTTCCCAAATGAGAAACTACTTGCGCTCTCTTTCATGTCTTCATTTTCTCCTAAATATTGTTGAATGTTCACAATTCTAGCAGTCTATAAAAGCAGTTTATTAGAGATGCATATGAACTAAAATTGCACATACAGTTGTGTAAGATGCAGTGCATAAATACTGTGTCTTCATTTTTAAAGAGGTTTGTTTATGGACCAGGAATCAATCAGATGTGAGAAGGTGAATGCTGCTGGGAGGCTGATCAGGACTAAGGCTGAATAAAGTGCAGCATGCTCTGCGAATCATAGAATCATAGAATCATAGAATCGTTAAGGTTGGAAAAGACCCCTAAGATCATCGAGTGCAACTGCTAACCTATCACTGCCAAGTCCACCACTAAACCATATCCTCAAGCACCACATCTACCCTTCTTTTAAATACCTCCAGGGATGGAGACTTAACCACCTCTCTGGGCAGCCTGTGCCAATGTCTGACAACCCTTTCTGTGAAGAAGTTTTTCCTAATGTCCAGCCTAAACTTCCCCTGGTGCAGCTTGAGACCATAAATACTACTGAATGTGCCTTGACTTCCTGGAACAGAAGGAGGAGTGGAAACTCTGTCCTCCATGTTGTTACTTAATGTCTCCCCAGCTACAGTGTCACTGTGCAGTTGTGGGTGCCACTAGCTGCTTGGGTAGGTAGCTGTTACCATGCCTGTGCCTGCCTTTAAGGGAGGAACTTGAAAATTGTCTTTGCAGGAGGAAGTGGGCATGCTGTAAGGATAGTTCTTCATCTTAAACTACTTTTTAAAATAATCATCTTTCTGGTAGTTGAGTAGAGCAGGAGCAAAGGGTTATCACATTGAAGTGCCCTAGAGTGGCTCTTATTTTCTCTCTGATCAAACAGGGAGGTTGCACATGGGACGGCTTTGCATATGGTGTATAAAGGGGGACAGGGAATTACTTTATGAAATTACTTGGTGTTGACCTGATGTTGAACTTGGCCTTTCATTGTGCTGGTCTCTGTTGTTCTGCCTCTGGGTTGTTTGGTTTATTTCTGTGATTCCTTAATGTCAGCATTCCTCACACATGTGTTTGGAAGATGTGGCAGAAGGTCTGGACAGATTCCTCACTGGATCAGCAGGAGTACGATAATCACCACTTATCCTTAACCACTTCAGAGTTTTTGATTTTCTGGTAGTGATAGTTTTGGGTATTTCTTTCACTGTTTTTGAGAAGTTATTTGCAATAATTTTAACAGTCTGAATGAACATGTACGTGCACTGAATATGGTAAAGAAGCTTGGTACATTGGTGATGTGCTTTTTTTTTTTTGCACTGGGGAAAAAAAAAGAATTTTAGAATAAAATAGAATGGTTTGGGTTGGAAGGGTCCTAAAAGATCATCTAGTTCCAATCCCCCGCCATAGTCAGGGATACCTTCCACTAGATCAGGTTGCACAAAGCCGCATCCAACCTAGCCTTGGTCACATCCAGGGGTGGGGCATCCACAACTTCTCTGGGCAACCTGTTCCTGTGTCTCACCACCCTCACAGTAAAGAATTTCTTCCTAATATCTAATATGAATCTACCCTCTTTCAGTTTAAAACCGTTATGCCTTTTCCTATCACTACCCTCCCTGATGAAGAGTCCCTCTCCCTTTAAGTACTAGAAGGCTGCTATAAGGTCTCCCCAGAGCCTTCTCTTGTCTAGGTTAAACAACCCCAACTCTCTCAGCCTGCCCTTATACAGGAGGTGCCCCAGCCCCCAGTCATCTTTGTGGCCCTCCTCTGGATGGACTTGAGCAGGTCCATGTCTGCCTTGGGCTGGGGGCCCCAGAGCTGGATACAAGTGCTCCAGGTGGGGTCTCACCAGAGCAGAGTAGAGGGGGAGAATCACATCCCTTGATCTGCTGGCCACACTTCTGCTGCTGCATCCCAGGTTGTAATTGGTAGAGTTCTGGGGAATTCTGAAAAAATAAAGAGTATGTGCTTGATTTATTCTAATTCTCTGTTACAAAAGCCTCTGTATCTTTTCATTTTCAGCTGATTTCTGCTCATCATTCTTAAAGAATGCTGTGTCTTCTGAGGTGTAACTTTGCTCTCACATTTTTCCCAGGCCACTTGATACATGCAAAATATTTTAAAGCTTCTGAAATTTTTGTGAATACTTTTCCTTTTCTCAGAGTAGTTATATGCAGTTGTATTCATTTTAAAAAAAAAAATTATGTTTTGCTAGTTCAGTTTGACAGCACTTAGTCAGGTTTTGCAAAGCTTTTAGCTCTCCCTTAGACTGTGTCCTGGGCTGCGTTAGGAGGGGTGTTGCCAACAGGTCGAGGGAGATGATCCTTCCCCTCTGCTTAGCACTGATGAGGGCATACCCAGAGTACTTGTTCAGTGCTGGGCTTGCCAGTACAAGATAGACACGGTCATGCTGAAGATAGTTCAGTAAAGGGCCACTAAGGTGACTGAGTGACTGGAGCATCTCTCCCATGAGGGAAGGCTGGGGGAGATGGGACTGTTTAGCCTGGAGCAGAGAAGGCTCAGGGGATCTCATCAATGTATATAAATACCTGAGGGGAGGGTGCAAAGTGGAGGGAGCCAGGCTCTTTTCAGTGGTGCCCAGTGACAGGACTAGAGGCACAAACTGAAACAGGTGGTTTCCTCTGAATATCAGGAAATGTTTTTTGCTGGGAGGGTGACTGAGCACAGGTTTCTCAGGGAGGTTGTGGAGTCTCCATCCTTGGAGATATTCAAAAGCCATCTGGACATGGACCTGGGGAACTGGTTCTAGCTGTTTCTGCTTGAGCAGGGAGGTTGGACCAGGTGACCTCCAGAGTTCCCTTCCAACCTCAAGCATTCTGAGATTCTTAAAGTCTGTGATACCCAGATAACCAGGGGAAATCTGGTAATCTTTCTAGTAGTATGAAGTAAATAATCACAAAAAACAGTGGCTTTATAGTTCGAGATAAAATCCTTCAGTAATTCCTAGAGAACTGTAGCTAATTTTCTTTAATATTAGCTGTATTTTTTCCCCTTTTTTCCCTTGACACTACTTTCAATATGTCATGAAGCTGCACATGCCAGGGTGTTTCAGTAATGTCAGTAATTCAGGGATATTTTTCTTATGACTGATCTATTGTCACAATACTTTCTATATGTTTAGATACTGGGAAGCTGTTGAATTTACAAAAATATTTTTTCCATCAGTCATGAAGAATTCTCTGTAGTTCTAAATAGTTACACTTTTTCTAATATATTGCAGTAATCCCTGGCAAAAGCTAACATGTTAGGTAACTATTCATATCTGGGGGAATTCAGCACAATATAAGATACAGCCACATTTTAATGATTTAGTCCTATGTTCATTTATGATGATGGATAGCTATTTTAGAGTATTTATTGTTAGAGTGAATTCTTTCTGTAAGATGAGGTTAACTCTGCTTAACTCTAAGCGTTATGAAGTATATTTAATTCTTGAGATTAATTCTTTTCCCTCATTTTCTGTATGTCAAGTGCTACAATACTTTAAAGTACCTGGTAACATCTTCCAATCTTTTTGGGAAATAAGTGATAATTCTAACTTTTCTGAGAAATATTTGTAGTTTGCTCATTTTGTGTAGGCTATATACACAGAACATTTTCACTCATGATTTCTTATCATTATTTTGGGCAATTTCAAGATCTATTTCCCTGTTACTGGTATACTTCTACTATCCTGTTGAATACTCTATGAATAAGTCATATTTCCCTGCAATGCATTAATTCCATCATTTCTATTAACTCAACTTTAAATAATTATTTCAATTCTAAACAATTCTTTGTATTCCAAGGCTTATTTAGGTGTGCCAGCTTGAATGTGGCCATACTTCTGATAACTATAACTTTTGAATTTATGAAGAGTTCTTTGTCCCAGCCAAAGGGATCTTGGACATGTACTGACATGTACTTGGCTAGTAATAACACATCCCAGTTACAGGCACCCAGTTAGTCCTGTGCAAGGAAGTATCTTGAAGTTCAAGGAGAATTTCTCATATCTTCCTTGAGAATTTATTTATAGCTATCTGATATTTTCCCATGCCTTCTATATGTCATACTGTAGTACTTTTGCATATGGAGTTATGAAAATCAGTCCTGTGGCTGGTTCATCTGTTCAACAGCACATCATAGATGTATTTTGTGAGTTTTTATCTTCATGCCTCAAAAATTCTAATAACTACACATATTGCAAAGCATACTTGCTTTTGGTGATTAATTTCCACACCATTTTTATCTTCTGGGTTTCTGGTGAGTTTTTCTAGAAGAGAAAAACCTGGTGGAATCAGCCTGGTGGAATTGGAAATAATTCTACACAGGGACAAAAGCATACTTGTCTAATGATATTTTTTCCCTGCAGAACACATGCATATGCCAAGTATTTTAGCATAGTGAGTTCTTCAGTGCGCACATAAATAATTCACAGATATCAGTACTATCTCAAATATCCCTTCCCATCATTCTGTATTTTAAATCCGTTCCATAGCTGGATGAGGCCTTCAGAGACACCAGGAAATGAAGAAGGCATTCAAGTCCATTTTGGCATGGACTGAGACCTGCAGAAGATGCCAGTGCTGTCCAAAATATATGTGTGTTTTACAGAAATTCTCTGGGTATTACATTTGCATTGGGCAAATTTGAAAAATCAACTCAAAACCTCACGAGAAATATAATACAATCTTCATGTCATTGTTTTCTTAACTGTGGTAATGAGGAGAAGCACAGAGCCAAGATAACCAAAAGTAACCAGGACCTTAAACGCAAATGCAGAGGTCTAAACTTGAGCTAGTCATCCTCAGTTCCTCTTCTAGTCAGTGGAGAGAAAGGCGTCTCCAAGGGACTTGTTATCTGATCTAGCCTAGAGACATGTTCTTGGGTTAAAGTGATTGCTTTAATTAATTGAAGTTAACTTCATCACAAAAGTATTTTTGGATGGAAAAGCATTTCTATTCCCAAGTGAGAATTTTCAGTTTGACATATGAACAGGAACACCTCTAAAGGCTTTTCTGAAACTCCATGTCGTTCCTGTTTTGCTGATCGCGTGATCATGGGGTGACTTTTCCTTATGGGAAAATGAAGGGGAAGGAAAGAATTGCTGTCAGTGTTCATCACTGGAAAGTTCTCACCACTTACCTTAATGGCGCCTCAAACACTTCTCTCTTGACCTCACATGTGTTTCTGATAGCATCCACTGAGGCACATTAGGAACATGTCTTTAAGTAAAATAATTTAAAAACTTTTAAAGAAATTTTATCTGTTAAAGCCCCAGGCGCACAGGCGCATCTATACTGTGCTATCATTACCGCAGAAAAATCATAGTCAATGTTTTAGCTAATTTGTTTACTGACTCTCCACTCTGATGTGTATGTTCACATACACCAATCCTAGTGCTACTGAACTCAGGGCCATGTACGCCTGCCTGCATCTCCCTACACTAACTCTGTCACCTACCACATTGCAGAAAACTTTTCCCACACCCGTACTCACTGTTCCTCGCACAGAGAAATGCTCATTCCAAAAACCTAACCAGATGTTACTATTCATACTGGCTAATGGCTACAAACAGTACACTGGTTTCTAAACGCAGGCACCAACAGACAAAAATTACTGTATCGCTACTCTGTCAGGGAATACAGCATTGCTGTCGGAGTAAGACCCCACAGCTCTCTGTTCAGCCTTAGCAAGACCTCAGGACTAAGGCTTGTCTGGCTTTGTCTGAAGTTGCCTTGCCTCCCAGGATCTTTTTCTTTAGTTAGCTGTGACAGGAATGTTTGTAATGACTGGGTGGCTATGCCTGATTTCTTTTAGTTCTGATGAAGCTTTGTGCAGTATAGACATCTTTATGCAGCTGCCGGTAGCAAGTAGTTACTCTGCATAAAGTAAATATTGATGACTGCAGCACCATGATGCAGTGTAGAGACACAGGCCCTTATTCTGAATAAATAAAATACAGAATATATACAAAAATTATATTCTCTGTGCAGAATAGATAGAATAAAGGCTGATAGAGAGCACATGCCTGCACTCTGCTCTAGCTCCTGGTGTAGGAATACAAGCCTCAAAGCAGACAGCTGATATGTAGCATAGAGGAGCATATACATGGGATCAGAAAAGGGGCAGGGGTGAACACTGGACACCTCCAGGCACTAAACAATTCAGCAATAATAATTGTTAAAGAAATTAAGACCTCCAAGTGTTGCAAAACCATTTCTACCAATAAACAAAGGGGACACAGGAGAATAACTAGCATTTTTAAATGTGCCATATAAGGTAAATTTTAATTTAGCATGGAGCTGCAAACAACTGAAGAAAGAATAAGAGGTAAAGCATGTTTGAGAATGTATAACAAGATCCCTAAGGAGTCCCTAGGTGAGGAGGAAGAAACCACCACGAGGGCTGGCAGTGTCGGCCACAGGCTGAGGGGGGCAGGCATTTTTTTGTAATTATTAGATCAGTGGGATATTTTTTCTGTTTTTTTTTTTTTTTTCCTATATGCATAAAGTCAGCACTGTAGAATATCATTTGCTGCAAGAACCCAGCCCTCCAAGGACCTTTCGGCTTGACAGGCTGATCACCCAGGGCTGGTATGGATGTGATCAGGAACGTATCTGAGTGAATGTTTTCTTCCCACTTATTTGATCAGCTACTCTCAACACAAACTACACTGAGCTGTGATTTGTACCTGGTTAGTTATTCCATTGGATAATATTCTCACATAATTTTGAAATAAAAAAAAATAAAATTCTTAAAGTTTTTTGAGCAGTGAAATCTCTAAAGCACCATTAGAGACCTTTTGGCTGATATCAATATTCTGCATTTTTCTTAAATGTCCCCAGCTGCAAGAAGCTGTGGCTTGTTCTGAACACTGAATTTACTTCCAGAATATTTTCCAGGGAGGGTATTCCAGATACTGAGACCAACAGGGGCTTTCTTACAGCACAAGACATCACTGCCTGTGAAAGTAAACAGAGTCTGCTTCTTGCCACTCTTCAATAAACTGTACTATGGTTAAAAAATAAGACCAGCACTAACTTCTAAGCTCACGTGTAGTGGATAAGCCTCATGTGTACTGGTTCCTACACTTATCTGACATACTGTGGAAATTAATTAGTCTCTAGATATAGCATTGAAAGCGCAGTGTGACACATGTCTAGTCTGGAGCACAGTAGCAAAGACTGTCTTCTGATCTTCTAGCCAAGATAGAAAAGGCTTCTAAAAGACATGGAAGTGAAAGGAAAAGGAGGTTAAGAATATCTTTTTTCATCGAGTTTGGAGGGAAAAAAAAAACAAAAACAAAGAGCAAAAAACAAGAGAGAGATGCAGAGCACAGAAATTCTTGAAGGAGTGGAGACTTGGTTATACCATAAAAAAACACTATACTGCCAATCTACACGTTTTCCATAGGTGCTTGTAGGTTATGAGAGACCAGAATCCGAAAGCCGTGAAAAATTTTTAGTCTTGTGCTGACAATAGCAGACCAAAAATACTATCTGACTCGTTTTGACAAATTGTGCACAGTGAGAAATGGTCTTTTTCCTTAAATCCATAAGAGGGAGTCTGTGAGCAAAAAATCCTTCAGAAGCACTAGGCCTTCTAACTAGCTAAACCCTGTGCAGGGAACCATGACAGTGACTGAGACAATTCTAGGGTAAAGATGCTGTCTGGTCACATCAGAGTGTGAAAAATGTATACTCTTGCTCTAGTGTGCAGACTGTCTGCAGACAGGATACAAAACTCCTGTTGCTCAGTTGGAACTAGGCAGAGGAATGAAGGCTAAAGTGCAATGATTATTTTCAAGGACGGTATAAGATAACTGATATGCAACTGTTATAAATGAGATAACTGTAGGGTAATTTGGAGGTGAAGAGTCTTGGTAGGGCACTCATATCAGTAACACCTTATCAGACTGAGCTCGCCTAGGTAGCCAGATCAGAACCGCTTAATATGGATAGGGATGTCACAGACCAGGACCAAAGAGCAAAAAGTAACTCAGAGTGGATTGTTTATTTGGAAGGAGTTTGAGAAGAGAAACGGAGATAGAATGGCTACAAAAAGGTGGTTTCAAAAGTAGAAAAAAGTGGGGAATAATGTGTGAAATCAGGTAAAGATAAAAGATGAGAACTTCCAATGGTAGGAGTGCAGTTGCTTATGGATGGTAATGAAGCTGACTACAGAGCCAAGCCCAAAATTGTTAAGGTTAATTTTTTTTACATTGAGAATAGAAATACCATATGTATCTACTGCTCCCAAGACCAAACATGGCTCTGAACACTTTTTCAAGCAAGAATTTCTGTGCTTTCTAAAGCTTGAAAATATTCATAGTAGCGTTACGAATATATGATTGGCTAATCATGCAAGTCAACAAGAAGTCTGTGAATAGTGGGGACCATTCACAGATGGTTATGACTAGGTATAAGCATAGGAATTCTAGCAAATGCCAGAAGTATCTTTAAGTAGAAACTGTACTGTCAGTAGGCTCAGTGATCTCAAAGCTTTCAAAAGAAAATAAAAGGAAAATCAATAAAATAAGAATGGAAGGAGACAGAAACAATGGCTCAGGAAAAAAAGAAAATTAAAATTCATCTAACTGTGAAAACAATGTAGTCACAGAAAATGCCCTACAATGTCATGTGGCTGAAACAAATGGGGATCACAAGACTCACTACAGCCTATATGTTCCATTATCAGGAGCATAAGAAGCACAGAACTAAAGCAATTCACCTGGTTACGTATTAAAAGTGTCTCTGGTTTTGAGTGCTAGAGCCACATATCCTGTCAAATGATATGAAAACCGATATGCCTTTCCATTTCTACTCAAAGGGAGAATTGTATTCTTAGTTGTTAGGCAGCCACTGGTTAAAATAAAGAGCTATGCTGTGGACAAGAACACTCCTATGCTTAGGGAGTTCACGACCCCCAGAAATTATGACTGTGAAGCTAGGATCACCTTTTGGGGCAGACATGGGTCTCAAATCTTGGTTTCTTCTTCCTGGATGAATGCTTTAATCACCAGTGCCCCTAATCATTGCTTTCTCTTCAGTGTGTTAAACTCCTGTTTCCTCCAAGAAACAAAACCAAACAAAGAATCAAAGAACACCCACCCAATGCTATGTCCAGCACTTCTGAAAAATATGAAATGTAAGCAATGTAAATATATGTAGGTGCATGTTCATGCTCTCAGACAGCCTCATGGGATAAGCACTTCAGGGAATTAAGCCCTGGATCTCTGTCAAGTTTCAGGTTTGCACACACACTGTTCAGCTCTGATGTCATCTGGGACAGTTCCTGGAGCTCAGCTCTGGACAAAGGGCTTGAGAATGTACAGACTTTCAGAGCTAGCTGAGGGAGAGCAAGGTCCTCACTTTTGTTCAAGTTTCCCTCTAGATGACTTACCCTTTTTATGGGATCTGCCCTCTGAAAAAATTTATAATTATTCTGTTTTTTCTGGTGTTTCCAATAGTGCTCTGTAGGTGGCAGTGCAGAATACATTTCTCTGGTACTTCACCTGACTAAGAGATTTGAATTTGAGTGTTTGGAAAGATCTGGGTGTTCCGGTTATTACAGTCACTGTATGTCTGTATTTTTCTGCATGACTCAGGCAGTCTTCCTTTACAATTGCTCATTATTATTATTAGACATGTTAGTGTTTTGTCGTTAGTCTTACACATTGTTGGTTGTCTAGCTCTTTCAATTGACTTTTTCCTATTCTTACTCCTACATTACTTGTACCATTGCTCTGGTTCATTTGGGAACAAAGCAAACAAATCACTTGGAACTCCTATAAATTGTTCCTGTTTAGTGTGTGATTTCTTTTTTTTTTTGATGTTTCACCTTCACAGAAAAATGTTTCCAGAACCCTGAATAAATTAAATAAACAACATGTCCTGTTCCATAAAAAGAACAAACAAGTTTACTTGCTGATAGGGAAATTAATATATGTTTATTTAAAGCTGATGCTCTGAAAATAAGTAAAGATAGATGGGGCTTTAGGGCTGATGGAAAATCACATTTCCTCTCTGCTTCTGCAGGTCGCTTGGCATGACTTCTCAGCTCATTTGGCTCAATGTTTTTGCATTCACCTGTGGAAACTGGTGTAAATTTCAGGACACCACAGCCATTTTGCACTGGAAAACACTATGGAGTCTTTTTAGCTCAAACTGCACACAATGTTTCAAGCATTGACACATTATACAATTCTGTGGTTTGGAAATCTTAAATCATGTGGGTTTTGGCAGGCAGCTCCAGCTTTCACATGCAGGAATATGTGTCTTGATTCCCAATGTCATTAGCTTCATTAGAGCAAGTTAGGTTTACAAACTATGTCTAAAAGTCACTTTCTACACCCTCTTGAATAACCTTCTGTCCTTTCCCACTCACTGAAAGCTAACACTGTCTTGGTACCTGCAAACCTAACCATGAAGTCTTTGTTCCTTGTTACAACACTCCAATATCAATGACTCTCTATCATTTGTAGACTTGTCATCCTCTTATTGGAGATGAAAATCAGAACATAGAATTTAGATGACCAGTTACACAACACAAACAGGAGTACTGAATCTTGGTCTCAAAACTTTATGGTAAACCATTCATTTCCCTAGAACCCCCTGGAGCAGTTCTTCCTGGAGGTCATTTCCAAGCACGTAGAGGAAAAGGTGGTCATCAGAAACAGTCAACATGGGTTCACCAAGGGGACATCAGGCTTGACCAACTTGATAGCCTTCTACAATGGCGTGACTGGCTGGATCGATGAAGGGAAAGCAGTGGATATTTTCAGTAAGGCATTCGACAATGTCTCCCATAGCGTCCTCACAGGCAAGCTAAGGAAGTGTGGGTTGGATGAGTGGACAGTGAGGTGGACTGAGAACTGCCTCAACCACAGAGCTCAGAGGGTTGTGATCAATGGGGCAGTGTCTGGATGGAGGCCTGTCACTAGTGGTGTTCCCCAGGGGTCTGTGCTGGGTCAGTCCTGTTCAATATATCACCATCACCGATGACCTGGATGAAGGGACAGAGCATCCCCTCAGCAAGTTCGCTGATGATCTCAAGCTGGGAGGAGCGGCTGATGCACCAGAGGCTGTGCTGGCATCCAGCGAGAGCTGGGCAGGCTGGAGAGCTGGGCCCAGGGGAGCCTCAGGGAATTCAACAAGAGCCAGTGCAAGGCCCTGCCCCTGGGGAGGAACAGCCCCCCACACCAGCACAGGCTGGGGGGGACCTGCTGGAGAGCGGCTCTGCTGAGGAGGCCCTGGCAGTGCTGGGGGGCAGCGAGGTGACCCTGAGCCAGCACCATGTCCTTGGGGCCAAGAAGGCCAATGGTGTCCTGGGGTGCATGGAAAGGAGTGTGGCCAGCAGGGCGAGGGAGGTTCTCCTCCCCCTCTGCTCTGCCCCAGTGAGGCCACATGTGCAGTGCTGTGTCCAGTTCTGGGCCCCCCACTTTAAGAAGGACAGAGAACTACTGGAGAGAGTCCAGTGGAGAGCTACCAAGATGATCAGGAGACTGGAGCATCTCCCTTATGGGGAAAAGCTGAGAGACCTGAGTTTGTTCAGCCTGGAGAAGAGAAGGCTGAGGAGGGATCTCAGCAATACTTATTAACATCTGAAGGGTGGGTGAGAGAGGATGGGGCCAAACTTTTTTCAGAGGTGCCCAACAACAGGACAAGGGGCAATGGGCACAAGTTGGAACATGGGAAGTTCCACCTGAATATGAGGAAAAACTTCTTTGATGTGCGGGTGCCAGAGCAGTGGCACAGGCTGCCCAGAGAGGCTGTGGGGTCCCTTCCCTGGAGACATTCACACCCGACCTGGACACGGTCCTGTGCCCCCTGCTCTGGGTGTGCCTGCTCAAGCAGGGGGTGGGACGGGATGATCTCCAGAGGTCCCTTCCAACCCCTGCCATTCTGGGGTTCTGTGAACCCCAAAGGGTGTCCCATAACTGTGATTGCTAGGTTAACAGATAATGTGCCTCTGCAGGAAATGTGAAAGCTAGGTCAACTAGTTGATATGGTCCTGAAATTGCTGGGAAAAAGGCACATCTGCCTTGCAGGTACCAAGAATGGAAAGCAGCCTGCAGCACCTGGAAGTGCAGTACACCAGCCTCATCTGTGTCCCAGCACTCAGCTGCCCACAGCAGCTTTGTGTACTGGCTCCCAAGCCAGCTTGCTCAAAGACCTTTTCCTGACAGATACATACATATCATCCATATTGCTGAACAGCCATTATTTACAGTGGCAACCTCTTTATGGTACCTTTTGCTTGTTTTTGAAGATCTATTTTTATCATGGAGTTTATAAAAATGTTCTATGTGTGAAGTTAGTTGAAGGCCAATGACAAGAATTTGAGACAGTCCCATGAACAACTGCAAGCAAAGGCAGGACAGAAGGCTAGATGTTTCTTTATACAATTTAATTGATACAGTACTAAAAGCTTTTACATGACTATCCAGCCTCTTGGACTAGATAGGTCAGGCATGTGAATCACACCGTAGATGCTATATTTACTTTCAAAGTATCTCTGTCACATGGCTATACATAGCCATTCTCATTCAGGGCAAGCAGCCCTAACAAACGCAATGCTCTAGGAAATTGCTAAATGACTTTAATTAAACCTGTAATATAAAAAATTACAAAAATACAAAAGAATGCTTTATCTGTATCGGGAGTCTTCATAGCCATAGTAAGTGATTCTGTTTTCTCTATCTTTTAGAACTGAAAATACTTCTATTATGTGTTTTATCTGAAATTAGGATTAAAAGCTTTTTATCTGTTTTCCTGTAATAGCAATATAATTAAAAGTTCAGTGTTATATTTTAGCCTATATTTTGCCTCAATGCAATATTTGTACTAAAATTCTATTATGTTTTTGCCAACATAATTTTGAATAAAAGGAATCCAGATTTGGTTAGACTATGCAATAATGAGGAAAACAGGCAAACAAACAATATTGCCCTTTTTATTAAATAATTACATTAAGCCATTGATCGGAAAATAAACTTCTCACTGCTTCAAGAATTTGGCATTGCTGATCACTGGATTTTCTGTATATGAAAACATTGCTTTTTTAGATAAGAATAATTTGAAAAATAATGGATGCATATTATGGTTACTGTTACTCTCATATGTTCTTTTGTTTTCTGCAGAGATGGGTATTCTTGCTGTACTTGCTGTACCATTGCTTCTTTTAGGGATAAGTGGAATCATTTATATTTACCAGTCAGTCAAGTGGCTATTGTCCAAGTCAGCTGTGCAAAACAAGGTTGTGGTGATCACAGATGCCATCTCTGGACTGGGCAAGGGTGAGTTGTCTCATTTCTTTTCAGTCTCAGTTCAGAGAACAGAAATAGCCTGAGAACCACTCTCTAGCTGATAAAATGTGCACGCATTACCTTGTATATATCCATAGCTGGCTGGATGAAACAGAAGTTAAGAAATATATTTTTAAACAAATCCTATGGTTTTAAATTTACATTTTTGGTTTCAGCCACAAGAACTGCTGGTAAACTTTTAGGAACTGCAGAGCTTTGTATGCACATTAAGAATGCTATTTTTAGCATGTTGCTACTATGAGATCTTATTTCACAGGCTGTCACTGCAGGGTAGCAGCAAATCAGTAAAAACAGGTGTCACCTTACTCTTTACATGTTCCTTTTCAGCCTTTAAAGGCTTCAATATTTCCTGCTCCCTCTAAGCAACAGTGCTTACCCCTCTGTCCTGTTCATACCTCTGCCCCCTATTACCCATGTTATTCCTCTTCCCTTGACATCCTCCAGTACCTCAACTGGGCTGCCTGGCTATGTGTAATGATGGGTTCAGCGGATGGAAGGAAAGGGTATGTGATAATTTATCTATTTATATAAGCTCATTGCCTGGTTGGCCAGCCACTTAGCATATACTACTTCTTGGTTCATACTTTCTGCCTACATGGTGCTGCCAGATTAAAGGTACTGTCATATATTGTTTATGGACAGTCCTGCTCTAGGCATCACCTGAGGGGCAGTAGATGCAAGTGCCTGATAAGGCAAACATAACTTGAGGCTACATTTTGGTGTTTTCAGTGAAGACTGAAAACTGTATGTTGGAAACCTTGCACTTCCAAGCAGAAAATAGATGGGGAAAGGAAATGCTTTTGCAGAATTATTCCTTAGCAGAACAGAGTAGTCACCTGCAACAGAAATACACACTATGCTGGCAAGGAGTGCTCTTTATCAGAGCCTGCTAGCAAAAGGTATGAAATAATTCTGACATCCACATCCCACCTCATTTTTCCCTTTCCCTGACACACTTCTGTTTCAGTTGAAGGTAGTATTAGCATGCGTTTTCTCTGATTAGTTATATTTTAGTATTTTTGTTTGGAGAGGAGTGATTTGAAGTTCTCCAGCTGAGGTTGGGTGTCTTATAGAATCATAGAATGCCTGGAGGTTTCTAGACAAAAGTCCTGCTTGGACCAGGAACATCACCAGTGCTAGATCTGGTTGGGTGTGGCTTCAAGTCAAATCTTGGAAACCTCCAAGGATAAAGAACATTTATTGAACATTTCTTCTGGAACCTTGCTCTAGCACTGCATGACCCCTGGGGAAAATTTTCCTGAGTTCAATGTCCTTATTAACCTTTCTTAATTTTTTTTTTTGTGACTACTGTCTCTTGAGGCTACAAAAGCAATCACCTCCCCACACCCCACCCCCACCCCCTTTTTCACATAGATGAAAAAAAGAAGTAACTAAAATTTTATTTTCTTATCCTAAATATACCTACTGCCAGCATCCCAGAGGGTGATACTGAGAAGGTATTTGCAGGCTTGAATTGTTCCGAATCATGAATAATTTACTGTGCAGCTCACTCATGCACATGCAATGGCCATTTGTCCAGAGCTTTAAAATACCAGCTGTCTGGCCAGCTGCTGCATATTTGAGCTCCTAGGCAACAGCCAAATTCCTTTTCCCACATGCCAGATTTTCCGGACTGAAGGCAACATTCATCAAAGTTAAAAAAGAGAAACAAAAACTATGATGATGGAAGATGTTTGCAATGGTTTATGGTTGTTATTTAAACCTGATTCCTGTTTCTTCTTGGTGCTATAACTAAGAAAAGTCCAAAGTCCAGGATAGTTCTAGAGGAGAACATCACTGGTTTCCCTTTTACCCTTTTATTGCTGTTCACACAGAAATCACATTTTATTGACAAGGCTTCTCCAACTTCTGTGTTTATAGGAAAAACACTGGTGTGGTTATAGTACTGGCAAATAATCTTTTGGGCTTTAAATCAAAAATCTTTCTATGCTAGAAAAAAGAAAATGAAAGACATTCATAAAATTACTGTTGTAAATAATGAAAAAAATTACATAAATAAAAGTATCCAGCTGCACAGGTTTATAAATATAGAAGAGTGATCCAGAAGTGCTTCCATACAGATATTAAGAGTCTAACATGGACATATAAGAAATTTAAGATAGGCTTATCAGCATAACTGGATTTACCTGTGGGTATTGAAATCTGAAGAAAAAACTTTTTGGAGGACAGAGAGCTATTGCTGTACTATTGCCCATTCAACAAAGGCCATAGGAGCTAAGACAGGTCAAACAGGCTGGAAAAGCATGAGTAGACCACATTCCTGTTCTTCCCATGCTGAATATGTAACTGTCATACAGATGTGATTTAGGGACCAAATATGAGGGCTCCAAGGCTGATAGCTTTTTGGAAGACCTAATCAGGAAAAAATTCCATGTAAGGAAAAACAATCCTGATTTCCAATCCTACCAGTACACATAACCCACTGTCAACTAATTGTCTGGCTGCACCCAAACGAAATCTCTGGTATGGGGCACAGAGGGCACATCATCAGTTGCATCCTCAGACCTAGCTGCAAGACATTATTTATTCCAAGAAAGAAAAAGGTAGGTGATTGTGCACTTTTCCTGTTCAAAAGGAAAACCTTGACAGATTGCTACACTGGAAGCCACAGTTTCAGTACAGCTGAGGTAGAACATAGAACAAAACATAGAATCATAGAATCATTAAGGTTGGAAAAGACCTCCGGGATCATCAAGTCCAACCATCAACCCAACACCCCCAGTGCCTCCTAAACCATGACATGAAGTGCCACGTCTACACGTCTTTTAAATACCTCCTGGGATGGTGACTCCCCCACCTCTCTGGGCAGCCTGTTCCAATGCCCGACCACTCCTTCAGTGAAGAAATTTTTCCTAATATCCAATCTAAACCTCCCCTGATGCAGCTTGAAGCCATTTCCTCTCATTCTGTCACAAGTTACTTGGGAAAAAAGACCAACACCCACCTCACCAAAGCCTACTTTCCAGTAGTTGTAGACCGCGATACGGTCTCCCCTCAGCCTCCTCTTCTCCAGCCTAAACACCCCCAGCTCCCTCAATCTGTCCTCATAAAACCTGCTTTCCAGACCCCTCACCAGCTTTGTTGCCTTTCTCTGGACACGCTCCAGCACCTGAATGACCTTCTTGTCCTGACGGGCCCGAAACTGAAGCCAGGATTCGAGGTGGGGCCTCACCAGTGCCAAGCCCAGGGGTCCCATCCCTGCCCTGCTCCTGCTGGCCACACCATTGCTGACACAAGCCCGGGTGCTGGTGGCCTCCTTGGCCACCTGGGCACGGCTGGCTCATGCTCAGCCGGCTGTCAGCCAGAACCCCCAGGGCCTTCTCCACCGGGCAGCTTTGATGTGTATCCTGTAGCAGCCTATAACAGCCAGAGGAATACAACTGACAATGAATTCCTAAAAGATGTCCATGAGATAGCTATGCTGCATGATCTTAAACACCTTCCTTTGTTCAAACTGATGGGACAGTGAGGAATATATTCTCCCTCAACACCACCTAGAGAAGAAAATAAACCAGACTCACACTGTCAGTATGCTCCAGCATGTTATTTCATAACCTGGATTGTGGTGATCACATACTCCCATGAAGACCTAAACGAATGAGTTGGTTGCAATCTTGTACCCAGTGCTGAGGTGGGGTTATGGGTAACACTGACTGCCAGTCCCTCTTGTTATGTGAGTCCCCACTTTCAGAAAAGCCAGTCATAGTTTACTTGCATAAGAAAGGGAGAATAATCCTCCACAGAGACCTAGCTTAAACTGGGGTGAGCCCCTAGCTCAGGATACCCTTGAGAATGGAGGAAAAGCAGTGCCAACCCAGCATAGCCAGAAACTTCTTAGTGGCCTTCACAGGAAGGCTTCAGGGAATGTGTCTGAAGAAGAGGTAGCTCAAGCTGGTCCCTGATGCTGCTGCTGACTACTGGAAAGGTCTAATACTCAGGAGAGAAAGGTCTTGGGGTGGATTACCTATGGAAGGAAGATTCTGTAGAAGAAAGGCCTCTCTCATCTGTGGGCCAGTGGGTGGTAAGTTTCTGTGTGTTGCTGTTTCTCAAAATAGTAGATGAATTTCATGTTGCCAAGAGTGTCATGAAGGTGGCATACAGATAGAGTTGTACCATTTACTGGAGTTGGTTGGTTTCTTCTTTATACTGCAGTAGACATGAAGGTTTGTAAAAGATGCAGTTTGCATTGTGACAACCTTAAGTGTGTATTCTTATATATAGCAAGTGTGTCTGTAGATGGACAGATTTAAGGAAGAAAGATAATCAGGACAATTTTTCTAACTCAAACCATCATCCATTAACTGGCATACTGTTTGTTTCTTAACTAAATTTTTATTAAATCCCATGACTAAACAGTACCATTGTACTGTACCATTAATTGTGCATTATACCATTACATTAAATTTTATTACTTACATATGTATTATTGCCGTTTAGTGCTTTCTTTTTCTCATGTATGTTTATTCTTAAAAATTAATTAATTTTAAAGCATAGTTTCAACGTCATTAGCAAAAACAGCATCCCATTTCAAGCAAAATAAACAAAACCAAATTGTTATTATTGTTATTAATTCGTTTGAACGTATTTCTCTCCTAGAATGTTCTCGGGTGTTTCACACAGGAGGAGCAAAGCTTGTGTTGTGTGGCAGGACATGGGAGAAGTTAGAAGCCTTGTATGATGCTTTAATTAGTGTGGCAGACCCCAGTATGGTAAGTATTCCCTCACCCTTCTTCAGGTACACAAACCTAACCCACAAAAAACACAAAGTGCTTTTAAATCCAGTAAAACAATGTACATGAAACGTGTTTCACTGTTAGTGGTGATTTTCGTCACCCAGGTAAGACAACCAACACAGTCCAGAGAGAGAGAAAATAAAAACACCTCTGAAGGTGCCATGATGCCAAAAGTTTAAGTCAGAAATCCTGCTCTCTTGAGCTAATTCAAGGCAATTACTGTAAAGCAACTGTGTGGTCTTGCATTTTGAACAAGCCACCCAACTAGAAATTCTAGGGAGAGGAATTTGCCTGTTAATTTGGGTGAAAGGGATCCAAAATGCTTAATTTAATTATAGGAACTATCACCTATTTTACACATAATTAGAGTGCTCAAGGAGTGGGAGGTGGGTCTAAAGATTGAATTAATTTTGAGTTTTTGCACTAGTTTGAGAGAAGTCCCTAGCTGGAAGGGCATGGAAGTGTATGAATAAGAGTGCCCTTTCCTCATTACCACTGACTGGGTCACCATGCAAATAGACATGCAAGGCTGCCCCTGCTGACAGTTCTTTGGAACGTGTTTCTCTGGTGCCCGTAGGAAAGCTTTCTTTCTGTGACCAACAAAGAGCTGACTCATTTCAGGGCACAGGTGTTCCTGAAGGCATCACATGAATTCTACAGCCATTGCTCACCAGACCAACAAATATTTGTGTTTGACCATTTTTTTTTTTGCAGTGAGCTTCATTCATCTGCATAAATAACTGTAAAAGTAGTGTGTTCATGCTAGTCTGTGCAGACTCAACTAGAAAAAAAAATTTCAAGTATGACTAAGGGATCTGCATTACATCATTGTTGTAAGATAGTAAGAGAAGATACTCAGAGTTCATTCCTCTGTCCCGTAGCTGATAAAATCTACATCTTTGCAGAAATCGTACCAATGTAAACTCTATTTGGATAGCTTATAGCTGAACAATCCATTCCTACCTTCCAGTTGCCCCCCATGTATATGTAAATTATCTATCAAAGCACTATATCCTAGACTATGTGATCAGCAAAGTTCTCTAGACGGCTGCTTACAGAAAGACCATAACTTGGAGAGATAGTAGTCACCCCCGTGTCTATTGCCTGGCCCCACTGATTACAAGAAGGACAAAACTCAATAGGGTAGAGCTAGTCCAACTTACCCTTCCCATGGTGTTCTGCTTCAGCTGAATTTCGGTCTATGAACATCTATTGCTGAACTACATATTTCCTAGAGCAGGTTAAAAGAAAACCAAAGTTTTTGTAGGAACAATAAAAGTACTTTCTTCAGATACCAAGGTAAATTAATTCACAAGACAAGTAAATAGAAGTACATTTTTGTATCACTGGTATCCTTGAAATAAGTCTCTTCTTTATTAGACGTATGCACCAAAGATCATACTTCTGGATATCTCAGACATAAACAGCATTCAAGATGTAGCTAAGGAAATCCTGAATTGCTACGGCTGTGTGGATATACTGATCAACAACGCAAGTATGAAAGTGAAAGGAGCAGTGCAGAGCATTTCACTTGAACTTGATAAAAAGATAATGGATGCCAACTATTTTGGTCCTGTAACCTTAAGCAAAGGTATTTTAAATTTATTGTCCTGTTTTGCTGTTGCCACTTAAAGCTTGATATCCGAGTCACTGGCATTACACTGTTTCATTTGCACTTATTTTTGCCACCTTCGTTAAATTCAAAAACAATTCTGTGGAAATCAATAGACTGAAATTGAGGTGTAGATCAAAATCAGAGTGCCTGGATTTGGAAATAGATTGGTCAGGAAATATAAGCAGATGTTTGAAAGACAGACATTTTTAAAAATGTCTGCTTATTTTATTTTGCGTATAGTGACTCTTTTATTTATGTGCTTACTGTCTTTGTTACAAACACGTTCAAAACTCTTGTAAGTATATAGACAAGCTGACAATTAAATGTGATAATACCGCACCCAAATCTGCATGTAGAATCCAGGTGAAGTCTAGAAGACAGTCAATTTCCAGCTACTGGATTTTGAGATAATTTTTATTTTGAGTATTGGTATTGAGACAACCTTAATTAAAGTTGAGCTATCTACACTTCAGCTGCCACTTCTTTTCACTAAATACATTGAGCTCTTTTTCTTATGTGGCTCTTTCTCTTTTTGTTTTTTTCAGCCATTCTTCCCAACATGATCTCAAGAAGAACTGGCCAAATTGTTTTAATTAATAGTATCCAAGGAAAAATAGGAATCCCATTTCGTGCAGCTTGTAAGTTATACATAGCAAAAATGTACATTCTAATGCATAAACTGAGATTATTCCCTGGCACTGATAATAGGTTATGAAAGGTGCTAATCTGCATCCTAATTCAGTAAACTATTAATACAGTATTTGTCTGAAAATTTTTGAAAGAAGTGGAACTAAAAAAGAAATAGTTAAAATACCATCTTTGAAGTACAACCAGTGCCTAAGGTACTGGAGGACAAAATTATATTAAATGTGACAGAAAGGTTTTTTATGATCTTAGGAGGCATTCAGGAAACAGCAAACTTGTAGGTCTAACATCTGTACTGCGCATAATAGTAGAAACCATAATGAATAATGAAGTAGTATATAAACATAACATTCTGGTAGATGCTACCTACTGTTTGTAAAGGAGACTCATGCACCTAATAGATTTATGTGTGGGAGTGTGCTGGTTTTGGCTGAGAAGGGGTTCATTCTCTTCACTGTGGTGCCTGTGGTGGTCGGGGACCTTTCCAGCTTCCCACGCTCTGCTGCGTGGCGGGGGGGCTGGGAGGGGCGGGGCCACGGCCGGGGCAGCTGACCCCGACTGGCCAATGGGATGTTCATTCTATACCATGTGACACCATGCCCAGTATATTAAGGGGGGCAGTTTGCAGCTTAGGGGTGGTGTGGTGTTGGGTTGGTAGGTGGTGAGTGGCTGTGTTGCGTGCGGTTTGTTTTGGTGGTTCATCCCCCTTCCCCCCTCTGCCCCCCCCCCAGTTTTTGCACCTCTTGTTGTTTTTCCTTTCCATTACATTATATTTTTTTAATTATTAAACTGTTCTTATCCCAACCCACGAGCGTTACCCTTCTGATTCTCTCCCCCATCCCACGGGTGGGGGAGTGAGTGAGCAACTGTGTGGGGCTGAGTTGCCAGCTGAACCACGACAGGGAGTATAAAAAGAGATGTAGTAATTGTATTCTGCTTGGCTTTCCTGCAAATTTTCAAGAAGTTCTTTCATCCAAAGCTCCTAATGAAACTAAACTTTCTTGAACTATGATGAAAGGTCTTTGCATTAATAAAAGGTAGAGTTAGTGAACAGAAACTATAGGATAGATGTAAATAGGCATTTTTAACCATGACAGGAGGTCAGAGTGGATGATGGGCTGTGAAGGAAAAGGTCTGTGAGACCTCAGGATTGTGACTTATAGTTCCCTGAAAGTAAAATACAGTGATAGAAACTGTAAGGAAAGAAATTGAGAAAAAAAAAGTCCTGTCTTTATGCCTTTGTATAAATCTATGCAGTGCCCACATTTTGAACATTGTGTGCAATTGTGGTCCCCCATCTCAAAAGAAGTATAAGAACTACAAAAAAAAGCTCAGAAAAAAAACAGCACATTGATGGAACGTCTGGAATGCTTTCCATCTAGGAAAGACCTGATTGTGTCAGAATACATTGTATGTGTATAAAATAATGAGTACCAGAAGAACTAACAGAGACAGTTTGTACAATGCTTCAACTGATATCTGTGTTGCATGAAATGAAGCTGATCTCCTTCCATGACCAGGTGACCTGCCTAGTGGATGAGGGAAAGGCTGTGCCTGTTGCCTACCTGGACTTTAGCAAAGCCTTTGACACTGTCTCCCACAGCATCCTCCTAGAGAAGCTGGTGGCTCATGGCTGGAACAGGTGTACTCTTTGCTGGGTAAAAACTGGCTGGCTGGCCGAGCCCAGAGAGTTGTGGTGATTGGAGATAAACCCAGCTGGTGGCTGGTCATGAGTGGGGTTCTCCAGGGCTCAGAGTTGGGGCGAGTCTTGTTTAATATCTTTATCAATGATCTGGACGAGGGGATTGAGTGCACCCTCAGTCAGTTTTCAGATGACACTGAATTGGGCAGGAGTGTTGATCTGCTTGAGGGCAGGAAGGCTCTGCAGAGGGACCTGGACAGGCTGGATGGATGGACCAAGGCCAATTGTGTGAGGTTTAACAAGGCCAAGTGCCAGGTCGTGCCCTTGGGACATAACAACCCCTTGCAATGCTCCAGGCTTGGGGCAGAGGGGCTGGAAAGTGCCCAGCGGAGAAGGCCCTGGGGGTGCTGGCTGACAGCCGGCTGGGCATGAGCCAGCAGTGCCCAGGTGGCCAAGAAATCTAAAGTGATAGGCAGTGATAGGTTAGCAGTTGGACTTGATGATCTTAAGGGTCTTTTCCAACCTTAACGATTCTATGTTTCTATGATAAAGCCATCCTGGCTTGTATCAGGAAAAATGTGGCCAGCAGGAGCAGGGTAGTGATGGTGCCCCTGTACTGGCGTGGTGAGGCCACACCTTGAATATTGTGCCCAGAGAAAGGCAACAAAGCTGGTGAAGGGTCTGGAAAGCAGGTTTTATGAGGACAGATTGAGGGAGCTGGGGGTATTTAGGCTGGAGAAGAGGAGGCTGAGGGGAGACCGTATCGCGGTCTACAACTACTGGAAAGTAGGTTTTGGTGAGGTGGGTGTTGGTCTTTTTTCCCAAGTAACTTGTGACAGAATGAGAGGAAATGGCTTCAAGCTGCATCAGCGGAGGTTTAGATTGGATATTAGGAAAAATTTCTTCACTGAAGGAGTGGTCGGGCATTGGAACAGGCTGCCCAGAGAGGTGGGGGAGTCACCATCCCAGGAGGTATTTAAAAGACGTGTAGACGTGGCACTTCATGTCATGCTTTAGGAGGCATTGGTGGTGTTGGGTAATGGTTGGACTTGATGATCCCGGAGTTCTTTTTTAACCTTAATGATTCTATGATTCTAAGGATTTTCAAAACAAACTTTTGGAGAACCTTCTTTCTGTTCACGGAGCTCACCTGACATATTTTTTAGTTTATATTACATCCAGGTTGATTTTCACTGCAAACTGAGACAAATACAAGGTGGATGAGTGTTTTGAAGCTTTGCTGCACTTAAAACATCAATCTGGTTTTTTGTCAATGTTCACATACTATTACCCTTTACTACCATTCTCAATAAAAAGGCACTAGGAGCAGTTAAAAAAAAATTCTTAATATTCAGTTACTTGAAAATTAACTTCAATATTAAAAGCATCTTGAATTGCTGCTGCAGTGCAAAGGCCTCATTAGTTTACAAAACTATTTAGTTTTGTAATTTGTAAAAGGCCTAAGTAGTTTACTCCTGCATTCCAGAAATGGCCATTTATTGTACTGCATTTTATTGATGAGTCACAAACTGCAGCAACAGATGGTGTGGAGACTCATCTCAGGGATAGCTGTCCATCCACTGAAGACATTTTTAAACTGTAGAGATAATAGAAGTATTATTCCTTAACCAGGACTTAATATTTCTGATTGGGAAATCAGACACATGCTCTTTGACATGTACTGAGAGACTGACAGCATACCTCATGCATAATTGTTCTGTAAAAATAATTTTCTTTTGTTTGTTTTAAATGTCATATGATAATTTCACTGAGTGAAGTAATTCACTGTGCTTTTGCCTTTCTGCTAATAATTCCGTCGTCAATTTTCTGAAGATTCATGTTTTATGGAGCTCTACCATACATTTATATTTATGCATTCATATATCCAAACATGCATATATGGGGTTTTTTTTCTTTCTTTTAGATGCTGCTTCTAAGCATGCTGCTGTAGGCTTTTTTGATTGTCTTAGAGCCGAAATGGAAGAATTTGATATTTCTGTCAGCACTGTAAATCCAACGTTCATCTGTGCATACCATCGCCAACCAGCACCTGGCAACTGGGAGGCATCTATTTGGAAGTGTAAGGTTTGATGCATCATGAGAGACAGTAGAGGAGGCCTCTATAGCAGTACAGAGGCTTTTCCAAGGGAGAGGAAAGAAGCATAGGGAAAAGCATAGAACTGACAGAAAGGATGAACATGTTCAGCCTGGAGAAGACTGAGGGGGGACCTTATCAATGCTTATAAATATCTGAAGGGCGGGTGTGAAGAGGATGGGGCCAAACTCTTTTCAGTGGTGCCCAACAACAGGACAAGGGGCAACGGGCACAAGTTGGAACACAGAAAGTTCCCTTAAACATGAGAAAAAACTCCTTTGCTGTGCAGGTGCCAGAGCAGTGGCACAGGCTGCCCAGAGAGGCTGTGGAGTCCCTTCCAACCCCTGCTATTCTGGGATTCTGTGATTCTGTTAGGGGAGCAAAAGGAAAGAGAGATTGGAGTGATCAGATAAGCCTGCTGAAAAGATAAGGAATACTGGAAAGGAAACATTATGTGAGAAAATAAATACACCAGGGCATGGGGATTGGAGGTAGAGCAGAGCATGAAAGGTCCCACAGGAAAGTTCCACTGCGCTCAAGTTGCTCTTTCTCTTAGGGACTGTGAGGATTTTACTTCAAAATAGTAAAAAGATCTTAGGGACATACTGATGAGGAGAAGGGAAGGAGTATGGTTTGAAAGTGTGTAGGAATTTGACTAATTTGACTGATGCACTAGCTGTGTATCTTTTCACCACCATTCCCTCAGATGTGTCTCTCTGTCTATCTGTCTGCCTTTCAGTAGCTTTCACACCTTTCTGTTTGATTTACAGTCTTTTTCAGAAAGGTGGCATATGGTGTGCACCCAGTGGAGGTGGCAGAGGAAGTCTTGCGCACAGTGAGCAGTAAGAAGCAGGAGGTGCTTATGGCCAACCCTCTCCCCAGAGCAGCAGTTTACATTCGCACCTTCTTACCTGAGCTGTTTTTTGCCATTGTTGCCTCGGGGATTAGGGAAAAGCTGAAGATTGAAGAGGAAAATTGATTTTGTTTGTTTCTTTTCCCGGCTTTTGACCTGAAAAAATGTTTATGTTTCAAATGTCCATGATTTCTGCTTCTCACTATGGGTAGAATAAAGCAGGAGAATTTATTAAATGTGAACCAGCCAATGTCTCACTTAGTGATTCATTACTATTGACACACATTTGTCTGTGAGACTTCTACTCTTCTGGGTTTAGTGAATATGATGAGATGTCATTGTTTGTATGGGAAACAACAGTATGGGAAAAACTCTGCTAGGAACTCTATTGCTGTTATAAGAGAGTGATTCCCAGTCTAAAAAGGTACATCAAAGTTTGGGGACCTGCAGCAACGTATCAGAACAGTCTGTCAGTGCTAGGACTGATGGGAACTTAAAAGAACAAAGGGAGGGGGAAGTAGGGAGATATGGGAGACAGAGGAGTAAAAATCAGTGGAAAATAGGGTTAGAGCCTGGATCAAAGTGTTCCTCAGATGTGCTTTTTGGAAGTACTTGCACGATATGCAAATGGTGGGCCCAAATAATGGCGTATCTCATTCAATATCTCATCTATGACAGGACCCTGGAGTACATGATTAAAAGATTAATTATAGAAATGGGAGAATAATACAGAGAGATGCCCTGTGTTATACTCTCCCAGGTGCTGGTAATCTGCTACACAGTTTGAAACAGGATCTGTCTTTGCATCTTGTTACACTATCAGTTTTTCCCACAATTTTTTCAAATTCCTATTTGAAACACTCCTTCCCTGAGGAAAGAAACTAATCATATATGTAAAAAAATACTTCCTTATGTTTACTTTAAACTTGGTGTCAGATAATATTAACTGATATCTCCTACTTTTTTTACTGTGAGAGGCAAAAAATAATGGTACTCAATAATTCATTCACTCCCAGTCATCCATGCCCATCATACTTTCCATGTAGTTGCCTGTTTTCCAAGATGGTGAGCCCTGGTATCTATTCACTGTCTCTTTGGGAGAAGTCCAGATTATTATTCTTGTTTTCCTGTATATCTTTTCTTGGTTTACCTTATCTTTTTTTTTCTTTTTCTTTTTTTTTTTTTTTTTTAAGATGGACAGGCCACAGCTGCATGCAGCATTCAAGATAGATGAACAATCTGGATTCACAGACAGGCACACAGACACTTCCTGGCTTTTTCACTTCTTTTCTTATTTTGCATGTCTTATGCAAATTCCTGGTTTTGAGATATCTTTCTGACTGCTACTGAGCTTTGAGGTCCCTTGTCCACTCTGCTACGTATAGTAATTAACCATCATACCCAACAAGAGCATGGCCATTACTCATGTCAGTTGTGTAAATGCCATATATTCTGAATGTCCTCTCACTCCTAGTCATTCTAGGCTTCTCTTCCCTATCACATTTTCCCAGCTCATGCTAAGGACTTATCCCCTTTTTGTCTCATCCTGTGAGCTGAACTGGAATATAAATACAGCTAATGCAAGGATGTCCTGATCTTCAATTTTACACCTAAGACCTTAAATTCTGTCTCCCAAACCCTCCTCTGGCTTTTCGTGTGTCATCAGTACTCACAGAGATCATGACTACCTGCTTTTTTGCAGACACTGTCAGAATGTCTCATTTGCAGAATACCTACAAAGGAAATACCTACTCAAAAATCATGCAACGAAACTGCACTTGCTGCTACAAGTCCCATTGTTCATATAACTTTCAACAGCAGCTGCACTTACCTACCTCTTTCTATCAGTAAGAATCACCAAACATGAAAGGAAGTCTCAGTGCAAGGAAATACATGGTTATCATCTTGCAGGGACATTAACCTTTTCTTGTATCTCTAATTCAATTGCTCTGGCTTCAAGAAACATACATGCATCTACCTCGCTCAGGGAAATAGTTCACAACTAGTGAGAAGTAGCCAGTTCCTGCAGTACCTGCTGGAACTCCATTTGTTTTCTGTTGTAGTACTGGGTTTTTATTGTTGCTTGAATTAACCTTAACTGTGAAGTCAAGCATCCAGTTTGTCCAAAACTTTCTTGCTCTTCACGAGAACTCTACTTCCTCAAGCAAATGGGCTTCTGCCATGGTCTCAGTTATACCTGTGTCTGTACCTCAGCAAGAGCCAAGCCCTTCACAGCTCCACAAAAGCAAGATACAGAATAACTAGGTAATTTTACATGAAAAGGGTCAGAGTATCATAGGACATCACAGCATGAATCAACATTGTGTTGCTTTGTTGTAAAAACATTTTAAAATAAGCTGAATAATCGTACTGCTCCATTTTGTGCATTCTAGATATCAGGAGAAATTCTTCACTGGTTTTGAATATTTCACTTTAAAAATGTGGAATAGTTCAGGAAAGAAAAGTGAAAATCAGTAAGACTGTCAAAAGTAAAATAATGTGTGTGATCTATCAAGAAATTTTTAAAGAACACATGTATTTCAATCTAGAAAGTAGAAGAAAGTTATATCTAAACAATTTTCAAATACCTAAAATGTACTGCCAAGAGGATAGAACTAAACTGTTCTCCATTTCTGCTGCTGTAAGGCAATGTGCTAAAATTACTGCAAAGGAGATTTACAGGGAAAGAATTTTCTGCTAAGAATAGTTAAGCACAAAGGATAAATTGCCACAGAAATTTTAGAATGCCTGTCTTTAGAAGCTTTAAAGAAGGGATTAATGAGACATCTGTAAAAAATCAATGTAGCTTTAGTTTATCCTGCCTAGAGGAAAAGAAGGATTAGGTGACCTTTTAAATGGGTCACACTTTTCTGTAATTCTGTGGCTTTTTCTCATATTGAGAACCAAGTTGCTCCACTGGTTTTTCCTTTGGGGAAATCTTTTATTTAATCTGAAGTTTTCTATTTCATTTGTGCATCTCTGCCTCATGGGCTAAATACCTGTGGATATATGTTGCATATAAAAATATTATTATAATAAAAAGAAATATTGTGACATGAGTTCATTAAGAGATATTTTCTGTGAGCCTTACTCAGCCATCTTTTAATCTATATAGATTCATTAATAATACCAACTTTTATAAACGAGGACCAAACTAGGCCTGCAGATTTAGTTGTTGGAGTCATAGGAGAAAGGTATTCAACTACAACTCCTCCTTCAATTTTTTAAGCTTCTTGCATGCTTAAAGTGCACATAATTTCCTTTTAATGTGAGCTGCAGTTACACCGTTTTAAATTTACATTTTGTGTGCTGAAATCAACTATTTCTTGGGGTTGGCCAAGAAAACTGACATTGCTTAGCACAAGGGCCCTTGAAATAATGAAGAATTTAAAAGATTGCTAAAACTGGGAAGTGATCAGACTCTTGTCTATTTTTAGACATCTGTTCTAGATATTGCCCACCCAGATCCCTTTCTTAAGCAGTGGAAAGAAACAGGTGCCTGTAACCTGTGATTTATCTGACATACAGCTTAGGAAAATATTAATTGCATCATAGAAGTGCCTGTTCCTCTCATTAATTTTCACTGGATTCTAAGTAACTAGCACAACTGTAGATCTGTGTATCTGTGCCACAGGCATTTGAAGTTTACTGAGATGCCACATTCATCAAGAGTGATTGGGTCAAATGAACTGGAATAAAAATGCCACAGTATTTGATAAGCTTGCAGTTTGGGGTTTTGGTTTTGGGTTTTGGGGGGTTTTTTGCCTCCTTTCAAATAATGTGGTTGCAGAACCTACCCCAGAATTATCAATGTTAAAATAAAGGCCAGAATGTGAAATCATGAGTTGCAAATACGGATAAGAAGTCTTATATTTCATCAGGTTGTTTTCCCAAAAGACAGGATTGTTCACTTGGTGTGCAAAACACCAAACTACACACAGTGCCGAGGTATTTTATTCATTCCATATTTGCGCAAAGATGAGTGCTAGGTGGTCTCTCCACAAATCTAGCACACCACACAAAGAAACTACAAGGTATTTATCTTGTTACATGATTAGTAAAAACTCACCTAAAGTCATACTAATTGATTAGTAATTATCATCTCATTTGCTATTGGTTAGCTACATTTTAATTAGCCTCACTAGCTATGTAAATTAGCATGCATGCTCCTTACAGGAATTGAAGGGCAAGTCTTCTCAGTCCTGACTTGAGTCAGCAGTCATGATTTCTCCATGCTGCCTTTACCTTTCCCTTAGTTCTCATAGTTTTGACTGACTTCACAGTTTATCACCCAGCTTTTGGCATCTTCTGAGGTGGGCTGTTCCCTTTTGTTAGTCTCTCAGTTCTTCTTCAAGGATATAATCGTAAAACAAATGCTTCCTTATCTCTCAGCTCCCTTCTCTGACCACCAGATTCAGTTTTGCCAGGTTCACATGGTTCATTGTTATTACTTAGTGGAAAATTCCATTTTTCCATGGGATATCAAGGTGAATAGGTTTACCAGGCATCCAGCAGAAGACACCTTATTGAATGGTTAGCATTTGAGAAAACCAGACCATTTGAGATTTAAGAATTGATCATGGTGGGGGTCCTATTGCACAATTATTTAAAAGCTCTTGTCCTCCTACAGCACTTTATATGAGTGCAAACCATTGTGAGAAACAAACCTGAGGAAAGAGCATATAGTAGAGACTACCAGTCTGTATTTATAAACTGCAGGCTAAGAAAGAATTGAGGTGCTTAAATTAGATCTTTTAAAGATCTTGTAGGCACCAACCAAGTATGTTCCTGGATGAGGTGGAAATTCATCAGTGACACCCAGGAACAACATGAGATGGGTAAAAGTCTGTTGTAAAGAGACCACAGTTATAAAGGAAGAAAAGCAGAAGGTCAGATGGAGCCAGGAATAATTCCTCTCTCGGTGAAGATCTTAGAAACATCTCTATGACAAAGAAATATGTGAAACAAGTGGAACAAATTAGGATCTTGTGTTCTGGTCAAAGGATTGAGACTACTTCTACTAGAGTGGATACAAACTCTCTAGCAACTGGTTTTTTCATCTGCAGAACTGAAGATGGCAGTTTCAGAATACTGGGCATGCTGTAATGGAAAAAGATGGACTTTTCTAAAGATGAAAGGGGAAATCTTATTGCTGTTTACACCTACCTAGCGGGATGGTGTAAAGAAGATGGAGCTAGACTCTTCTCAGGTGTGCACAGTAGAAGAAAAAAGCTAATGGACACAAATAGAAACGTGAAATTCTGTTTAGATATTAGGAACTTTTTTTTCTGCAGTTACAGTAGTCAAGCATTGGGACAGGTTGCCCTGCAGTCAAGAAATCTCAATTCTTGACTATATACAAAATTCAACCGCTTAAGACTCTGAGCAACATCATCTAAATGGTCTGGCCTTGAGAGGGAATGTTGGACCAGAAACCTCTAAAGGTACCTTTTAACTTAAATTATTCTAAAATTCTCTGTGAGTATAGGTATAAGTAAGTCTTGCAGTTGGTCTCCAGCCAAGGCAATTTTGATATTCCCCCAGCCAGAGAATGTTACTCTGTCAGTTTTCCTATGGGATGGATCTGGTTGAATATCAAACACTGAAAATTAATGAAATTGCAGACAAGTTAGGCAGAGTAAAACATAATCAAACAAACCCTCTTGAAGGTACCAGATGACAATTTTGGGTATAAATATGACTGACATCCTTTAGCAAGTCCCACAGTGCTCTATGCAATCAGGTGTCAGCTGGCAGGACACAGTCTACCCCAGTCACTATTCAGAGATGCCACTTCACAACTGTTTGTTTGTTTGTTTGTTTGTAAGGTGTGCATGAGGGTTTAGAAGCTGGGAATAGATTAAATGCTAAATTAATAAGGAGAATAGTATGGCAATTGTTTGTTCTAAAGATCATGTGAATGAAGTGATGGTGGACAATGACCATAAATTAATCCATTATAAAGCTAGTGGACTGCATATAACATCTCAACAGGACATGAAAAGCATGAAAAAAAATTGTGATGTTAAATTTAAATTGTACACAGTCAGATGCTGTTATAGGACAGGAGCCAACAGCTTATTGTAGGAAAATATAGGCTGATGAAAAAGAACTTCTGTTATTGGGTAGAGGGGCAAAACCTGAAACTTGAAAATAAAGGTTCATTTGAAGCAAACAGAAAGAAGCAGTTGGTACTAAAGAGAATAGGAAAAAAAGAGGTTCCAAATATTTCCAAATATTAAATCATATTTAAGCAGGGGAAGGATCATAGGATAACTCAGGTGGGAAAGTACCTCAGGAGGTCTTCAGTTCATCCTCCTATCAGCTCTGAGGTAAGACCACGTTGCTCAGGGCTTTACCTAGTCAGGTCTTGAAAACCTCCAAGTAGGAATACTGCACAGCCTCTTCTGGGCAGCCTGTTTCACTGCCTGACAGTCCTCACAAAGGGAAAGTTTCTCATTATATCCAGTCCAAGACTCTCTTATCTGAACCTATGCCCAGTGTGTCTCATTCTTCCACCATGGACCAGTGTGAAAAGCCTGGCTCCACATAATAAATAACCTGTAGAAACTGGAAGACTGCTAGACATTGTAGATATCAGAGGGCTTCAGGTCCCTCTGAAGTCTCTTCTGCAGGCAGAAAAAGCCTCAGCCTCTTCTCACATCACATGTCCTCCAGCCCCCTCATCATCTGCTAAACTTAAACTACTTTGTCCCTGTGTTTCCTGTGTTGTGCAGCCCAAAACTGGACACAGTATTCTATGTGTCATCTAATGAAGTGGTAAGGAACAATCACTTCCCTGGATCTACTGGGTATGTTCCTGTTAATACAGCCCAAGATGCTGCTGGCTTTCTTTCTGCCAGGCACATTTTCAGCTTGCTGTGGTCTCAGTTCAGCAAGATCAAGTCGTTGTCAATAGAGTTAATCTCCATCAAACACAGCAGCCTAATTGTGCAACCACATCTCTTATTCCAATGATATCCCAATATTCAAGAAGGGTAATAGGAATTACCCTGGTGACTACAAGCCTGTCAGTCTCACTTCTGTGCCTGGCAAAATTATGGAGATTATTCTGGGAGTTACTGAAAAACACTCAAAAGACAAAGCAGTCATTGGTCCCAGCCAGCACGGGTTCATGAGGGGAAAGTCCTGCCTAACAAACTTAATTTCTTTTTATGACAAGGTTACTCACCTATTTGATAAAAGAAAGCCAGTTGATGTGATGTTTTTGGATTTCAATGAAGCTTTCGGTACTGTCTCTCACAGTATATTTCTGGACAAAACGCCCAGCAAACAGCTGGATAAACATGTAGTGCAGTGGGGGAGCAATTGGCTGACAGGTTGGGCTCAAAGGCTTATAGTAAATGGGGTTACATCAGGTGGGCGGCCAGTCACTAGTGGGGTTCCACAGCGACCCAACTTAGGGCCAGTACTCTTTAATGTCTTCATAAATGGCTTGTATGTAGGGCTTGAAGGAATACTAATTAAGTTTGCTGATGACACAAAACTGGGAGGAGCGGCTGACACTCTGGCAGGCAAAGAGGCCCTGCAGAGGGATCTGGGCAGGCTGGAGAGCTGGGCAATCACCAACCGTATGGAGTTTAACAAGGGCAAGTGCTGGATTTTGCCCCTGGGGCGCGGCAGCCCTGGCTGTACAGCCAGCCTGGGGAGCGAGGGGCTGGGGAGCAGCTCTGCAGAGGGACCGGGGGGCTCTGCTTGACGGCAAGTTGAACGTGAGCCAACAGCGTGCCCTGGCAGCCAAGAGGGCCAAACGTGCCCTGGGGGGCATCGAGCCCTGCATTGCAGCCGGGTGAGGGAGGGGATTGTCCCGCTCTGCTCCGTGATGGGGCGGCCTCACCCCGAGTGCTGTGGGCAGTGTTGGGCGCCGCAGGACATTAAGGATACTAAGCTATGGGAGAGTGTCCAGACAAAGGCCACAAAGTTCAAGAAGAGTTTAGAAGGGAAGCCATATGAAGAATGGCTAAAGTCACTTGGTCTGTTCCACATGGAGAAGAGAAGACTGAGGGGAAACCTCATGGCAGTCTGCAGCTCCCTCACAAGGGGAAAAGGAGGGGCAGGCACTGACCTCTTCTCTCTGGTGACCAATGACAGAACGTGAAGAAATGGCAGGGAGATGTGCCAGGGGAGGGTTAGGCTGGCTATTAGGAAAAGGGTCTTCCCCAGAGGGTGGTGGAGCCCTGGAACAGGCTCCCCAGGGAGGCATCATGGACAACCACGGACCAAGCTATCTGGACAACACCTTCAGACACATGGTGTTAATTTTGGGGTTGTCCTATGCAGGGCCAGGAGCTAGACTCAATGATCCTTGGAGACTCAAGGCTTGGAGGTCCCTTCAAACTCAGGATATTCTATGATTCTATGCTTGCCGCTGTGACACCCATCTACAATAGGGCCAGAAGGATGATCTGGGGAACTACAAGCCGGTCAGCCAAACCTTGGTACCAGAGAATATTATGGAGTGACACATCTTGAATGAGCTCAGCAGGCAAGTTCAGGAAAACCAGGGGATCGGGCCCAGCCAGCCTGGCTTCATGAAAGGTAGGTCCTGCCAGACCAACCTGATCTCCTTCCATGACCAGGTGACCTGCCTAGTGGATGAGGGAAAGGCTGTGCCTGTTGCCTACCTGGACTTTAGCAAAGCCTTTGACACTGTCTCCCACAGCATCCTCCTAGAGAAGCTGGTGGCTCATGGCTGGAACAGGTGTACTCTTTGCTGGGTAAAAACTGGCTGGCTGGCCGAGCCCAGAGAGTTGTGGTGATTGGCGATAAACCCAGCTGGTGGCCGGTCATGAGTGGGGTTCTCCAGGGCTCAGAGTTGGGGCGAGTCTTGTTTAATATCTTTATCAATGATCTGGATGAGGGGATTGAGTGCACCCTCAGTCAGTTTTCAGATGACACTGAATTGGGCAGGAGTGTTGATCTGCTTGAGGGCAGGAAGGCTCTGCAGAGGGACCTGGACAGGCTGGATGGATGGACCAAGGCCAATTGTGTGAGGTTTAACAAGGCCAAGTGCCAGGTCGTGCCCTTGGGACATAACAACCCCTTGCAATGCTCCAGGCTTGGGGCAGAGGGGCTGGAAAGTTCCTGGGGGTGCTGGCTGACAGCCGGCTGGGCATGAGCCAGCAGTGCCCAGGTGGCCAAGGAGGCCACCAGCACCAGGCTTGTGTCGGCAATAACGTGGCCAGCAGAAGTAGGGAAGTACTTGGCACTGGTGAAGCCGCACCTTGAATCCTGGAGAAGAGGAGGCTGAGGGGAGACCTTATCATTCTCTACAACTACCTGAAAAGAGGTTGTAGCGAGGTGGGTGTTGGTATTTTATCCCAAGTAACTAGTGGTAAGAAATGAGGAAATGGCCTCAAGCTGCACCAGGTGAGGTTTAGATTGTATAGTAGAAAAGATTTCTTCACTGAAGGAGTGGTCATGCATTAGAACAGGCTATGCAGGGAAGTGGTGGCGTCACCATCCCTGGAGGTGTTCGAAAAATGTGTAGACAGAATCAGAGAATGATGACCTCTGGAGATCATCCCGTCCCACCCCCTGCTTGAGCAGGCACACCCAGAGCAGGGGGCACAGGACCGTGTCCAGGTCGAGTGTGAATGTCTCCAGGGAAGGGACCCCACAGCCTCTCTGGGCAGCCTGTGCCCCGCTCTGGCACCCGCACAGGGAAGGGGTTTGTCCTCATGTTCAGGTGGAACTTCCCGTGTTCCAGCTTGTGCCCGTTGCCCCTTGGCCTGGCGTTGGGCTCCACTAGAAAGAGTCCAGCCCCATCCTCTTGACACCCATGCTTCAGATAGTCATAAGCATTGCTGAGATCCCCCCTCAGCCTTCTCTTCTCCAGGCTGAACAAACCCAGGTCTCTCAGCTTTTCCCCATAAGGGAGATGCTCCAGTCCCCTGATCATCTTGGTAGCTCTCCACTGGACTCACTCCAGTAGTTCCCTGTCCTTCTTAAAGTTTGGAGCCCAGAACTGGATGCAGGACTCCAGATGTGTTCTCACTTTTTTCTCTCTCACCTCTGGGGGCTGGGATGCCTGACGGGCAGCCTTAGCAATGAAAACTGAAGCAAAGAAGGCATTCAGTAACGCGTGTTCTCTGCATCCTGCATCACCAGGGCACCCACCTAGTTCAGCAGTGGGCCCACTGTATCCCCAGTCTTCCTTTTACTGATGATGTATTTGAAGAAGCCCTTCTTGTTACTCTTGACATCCCTCACCACACTGAGTTCCAAGTAGGTCTTGGCCTTCCTTGTCACATCTCTGCATACCCTGACAACATTCCTATATTCCTTTCAAGTGGCCAGTCCCTTTTCCAACATACTGTGAACTTCCCTCTTCCATTGCATTCCAAGATGTGGCACTTTGGGACATGGTTCAGGAGGCATGGTGGTGTTGGGTTGATGGTTGGACTTGATGATCTTAGAAGTATTTTCCAACCTTAATGATTCTATGAATCTATGACATTGCAGCTTGTTGACTGCATGTGGAGATCTAATTCCTCCTACTTGTTTCCCAGGCTGCTTGCATTTCTGTACATACACCTGAGGTAGGTTTTTCATTATCCTGTTTTATCATTCCTGAGGTCTAATTTTTTCCTATCACCTTGCACCTTTTGCTTTCCATCACTGTTGACTTCTACCTCATGACAAAAAATCCCTCCTCCAATATTCCTAGTTTAAAGTATTTCTCAACAGGTTGGCCAACATCATCACAAAGATGCTTTTGTTCAGCTTTGCCAGGAGGATCCTGTTCCTCCCCAGCAGTTCTTCATCCTCTGAGAGACACATATGTTTGTCAAAGCCAAACACCTGTCACCAGGACTGGCTATGCAAAATCAAGTGTTGACCCACAGGATGCATGCCCTACTCCCAAGCCTTGTCCTTGCAGCATAAATGAGAATGCACCTGGGCCCTCATGTCCTACACCTTTACCCCCAGCGTCATATAGTCACTCTTATAGAATCACAAAATCATAGAATCCTTCAGGTTGGAAAGGATAGTTAAAATCATCAAGTCCGACTGGTAACACTGCCGAGCCCACCACTAAACCATGTTCCTAGGCAACACATCTACACGCCTTTTAAATTTCCCCAGGCATGGTGAGTCAACCACTTCCCTGGCATCCTGTTCCAATGCCTGACCACTCTTTCAGTGAATAAATTTGTCCTAATATCCAGTCTAAACCTTCCCTGACACAACTTGAGGCCATTTCCTCTCATCCTATCACTCGTTACTTGGCAGAAGAGACCCACCTCATAGCAACTTCCTTTCAGGTAGTTGTAGAGGTCTTCCCTCAGCCTCCTCTTCCCCAGAATAAACAACCACAGTTCCCTCAGCTGCTTCTCATAAGACTTGTGCTCTAGACACTTCACCAGCTTCTTGATATGCTCAAGGTCTGGAGAGCCAAGGAGTGATCAGTAAGACCCACTCACCCTTTAACAGTCCCATATGGCCAGTGTGGAAGTCTAACGGAGAGTGGAGGCTAACAGTAGACTATCGTGGCCTGAATGAAGTCACTCCACTGTTGAGTGCTGCTGTGCCAGACATGCTAGAACTTCAATACGAACTGGAGTCCAAGGCAGCCAAGTGGTATGCCACAATTGATATTGCTAACGCATTCTTCTCAACCCCTCTGGCAGCAGAGTGCAGGCCACAGTTTGCTTTCACATGGAGGGGCGTCCAGTACACCTGGAATCGACTGCCCCAGGGGTGGAAACACAGTCCTACCATTTGCCATGGACTGATTCAGACTGTACTGGAACAGGGAGAAGCTCCAGAACACCTTCAATACATTGATGACATCATCGTGTGGGGCAACACAGCAGAAGATGTTTTTGAGAAAGGAGAGAAAATAGTCCAAATCCTCCTGAAAGCTGGTTTTGCCATAAAACAAAGTAAGGTGAAGGGACCCGCACAGGAGATCCAGTTCTTAGGAATCAAATGGCAAGATGGTCGTCGTCAGATCCCAACGGATGTGATCAACAAAATAGCAGCCATGTCTCCACCAACTAGCAAAAAGGAAACACAAGCTTTCTTGGGCGTTGTGGGTTTTTTGGAGAATGCATATTCCACATTACAGTCTGATCGTAAGCCCGCTCTATCAGGTGACCTGGAAGAAGAATGATTTCAAATGAGGCCCTGAGCAATGACAAGCCTTTGAACAGATTAAACGAGAAATAGTTCATGCAGTAGCCCTTGGGCCAGTCCGGGCAGGGCGAGATGTAAAAAATGTGCTCTACACCACAGCCGGGGAGAATGGCCCTACCTGGAGCCTCTGGCAGAAAGCACATGGGGAGACCCGAGGTCAACCCCTAGGGTTTTGGAGTCGGGGATACAGAGGGTCTGAAGCCCGCTATACTCCAACTGAGAAAGAGATATTGGCAGCATATGAAGGGGTTCAAGCTGCTTCAGAAGTGGTTGGTACTGAAGCGCAGCTGCTCCTGGCACCCTGTCTGCCAGTGCTGGGCTGGATGTTCAAAGGAAACGTCCCCTCTACACACCATGCAACCGATGCTACGTGGAGTAAATGGGTTGCACTGATCACCCAGCAGGCTCGAGTAGGAAACCCCAGTCGCCCAGGGATCTTGGAAGTGATTATGGACTGGCCAGAAGGCAAAGATTTTGGTTTATCACCAGAGGAGGAGGTGACACGTGCTGAAGAAGCCCTACTCCATAACAAACTGCCAGAAGATGAAAAGCAGCATGCCCTGTTCACGATGGGTCCTGTTGCCTTGTGGGGAAGCACCGGAGACGGAAGGCTGCTGTATGGAGTCCTACACAACAAGTCGCAGAACCTGCTGAAGGAGAAGGTGAACCGAGCCACTTTGCAGAGGTAAAGGCCATCCAGCTGGCCTTAGACATCGCTGAACGGGAAAAGTGGCCAGTGCTCGATCTCTATACTGACTCCTGGATGGTGGCAAATGCCCTGTGGGGCTGGCTGCAGCAGTGGAAGCAGAACTGGCAGCGCAGAGGCAAACCCATGTGGGCTGCCGCACTGTGGCAAGATATTGCTGCCCAGGAAGAGAACCTGGTTGTAAAGGTACGGCATGTGGATGCTCACGTCCCCAAGAGTCGGGCCACTGAAGAACATCGAAACAACCAGCAGGTAGATCAGGCTGCCAAGATTGAAGTGGCTGAGGTGGATCTGGACTGGCAGCAAAAGGGTGAACTATTTCTAGCTCGGTGGGCCCATGACACCTCGGGCCATCAAGGGAGAGATGCAACACACAGTGGGCTCGTGATTGAGGGGTGGACTTGACCATGGATGTTATTGCACAGGTTATCCACGAATGTGAAACGTGCGCTGCAATCAAGCAAGCGAAGCGGGTAAAGCCTCTGTGGTATGGGGGACGATGGCTGAAATAGAAATATGGGCAGGCCTGGCAAATTGACTACATCACACTCCCACAAACCCGCCAAGGCAAGCACCATGTGCTTACAATGGCAGAAACAACGACTGGCTGGCTGGAAACATATCCCATCCCCCACGCTACTGCCCAGAACCCTCTCCTGGGTCTGGAAAAACAAGTCTTGAGGCGACATGGCACCCCAGAGAGAACTGAGTCAGACAACGGGACTCATTTCTGAAACAACCTCATAGACAGCTGGGCCAAAGAGTACGGCATTGAGTCGGCGTATCACACCCCCTGTCACGCACCAGCCTCTGGGAAAATGGAACGGTACAATGGACTGTTAAAAACTACACTGAGAGCAATGGGGGGTGGGACATTCAGGCACTGGGATACACACTCAACACGAGGGGATCTGCCAGGCGAGCTGGCCCTGCCCAGTCAGAAATCCTACATACTGTGGAAGGGGATAGAGTCCCTGTAGTGCACGCAAAAAATATGTTGGGCAAAACAGTCTGGATTCTTCCTGCCTCAGGCAAAGGCAAAGCCATTTGTGGGATTGCTTTTGCTCGAGGACCTGGGTGCACTTGGTGGGTGATGCGGGAGGATGGAGAAATCCGATGTGTGCCTCAAGGGGGTTTGATTTTGGGTGAAAACAGCCAATGAACCAAATAATATGCTGTTAATTGCTATATAACGTTGTATGTCATCACTACTATTGTTGCTATATGCCATACCAGTGGTATCATGGTGAGACTCTCCCAAATTAATAACAATTTTAAAATGAACTTACAGCTGAACCAAACAAAGTGCAGCAGTGATAGAACAAGAACTACCAGTGCAGCAGTGATGGAACAAGGACTGACTTCAGCATGCAACAATCCAACACCACACACAGGACCTCTCTGAAAGACTTTTAAAATAGATGGAACCGAAAGCCATGGACTAAATGAACTCAATGGACATTTCACAGCTATTTTACAGGGGTGGTCCATAGACTAGGGGAATGATAAATGAAATCCGTATATTCTGTTAAAGGATGAGAAGGCAGGTAGGGATTATTGAAATTGTATTGGATAGTATGGGACCTGAGCATGATGTAAATGGTATGGAATAAGGGGTAGATACTGTCATGGTTTTAGCTGGGATAGAGTTAATTTTCTTTACTCTAGCTGGCATAGTGCTGTGCTTTGGAATTAGCATGAAAACAATGTTGAGATAAGACACAGATATTTTGGCTGTTGCTGGGCAGCGCTTGTACTAGTCAAGGACTTTTTCAGATCCCCGTGCTCTGCCGGGTGCACAAGAAGCTGGGAGGGGACACAGCCGGGACAGCTGACCCAAAGTGAACCATGGGATATCCTGTACCATACGACGTCATGCTCAGTATATAAAGCTGGGGGAAGAAGAAGGAAGGGGGGGACGTTTGGAGTGATGGTGTTTGTCTTCCCAAGTAACCGTTATGCATGATGGAGCCCTGGTTTCCTGGAGACGGCTGAACGCCTGCCCGCCCATGGGAAGTAGTGAATGAACTCCTTGTTTTGCTTTACCTGTTAAACTGTCTTTATCTCAAACCATGAGTTACCTCACTTTTACTCTTCTGATTCTCTCCCCCATCTCATCAGGGGGGAGTGAGCGAGCGGCTGCGTGGGGCTGGGTTGCTGACTGGGGTTAAACCACGACAATATCATTGGTGTCCACATGGATAATATGCATGGAATCATAGGCTGAGGACTGTACAGGCTTCAGCAGTGTCCCATAAACATCTCAGATCTAAATCCCCAGCAAAGAGCAAACATCCTTGGATAGCAAGCCAGGTCACCAGATAGTGGCCTTCAACCCCTGAAAGACATAGTCTCCCCATACTGTCACTTGCCGTGCTCCCCTGATTCTGCTGCATGTTTCAGACTCAGCTGGCTCTGAATGCTTCCCAGACAGAGCATGCAGCCTCTTGCCTGCTGCCAGAGAAAACTATTCATGCAGTTGCAGATGTGCCAATGGAGAAAGGGTCATGCTCCTCTTGCCAGCCTTCCTGGTCCTCAGCATCTCCAGTGAGCACAGTCTGGCTTCTCTTCCTTCTGTGCATTATAGGGGTTCCAGGTCTCATCTATGCAGCATCTCTGTGAAGATCTTGTCAATCCCTTTTTCATCATTCCTTTTGATATGCAGTCTTCTCCCCTCCTCCCACAGCTCCTTAACTTCAATAGAGCTTTTCAGTCACAGCACACCTACAGGTAAGGATGCTGCCTTCACCTGCTCCAGCTTCATCAAGTGGTCCCAGGCACTGCCTGCTGCCCCATACGCAGGGAGTTGCATCCTTCCTTGGGAGCCCTGTCTGGGCCAAGGCTTTGGCTGTGCCTGCGGTGGTTGCTCCAGTTGGTGCTGGGGCGATGCCCACTGACATGTCACCACCGATGCTGAGTGCTCACGCACTGCCTTCAGCAGAGTTTCTGCTGCTTTGAAGAGCAATGCTCTGGGCCCTAGGCTTGCAATCCAGCAGTCATATAGATCTTTCCCTAGCACTAGTTGCATGAGTGCTCAAAAATCCTTGATGGGGAGTCAGCTTCTCCTACCTGAAACATGGATCTGAGGAGCCTTGGACATGCTCCCAGAAAAACTAGAAGCAGAGCCCAAAACTGTTGCATGAACTGCAAACACCAGCAGCCAGCAACAGTCCAAGCAGGGTCTGAGACCCCTGCCTGCCTCCTGCCCGCCTCCTGCCCACAAACTGCCTGCCCTGAGGTCACAGCACTCCGAAGGGCCAGTTACATAGCAGATAGAGGCTGGGCACCCCTTGGTGGGCTACCCACCATCTCCAGTCTGAGACTGGCCATTATGTTGCTTTGTCATCTCACCTTATTGCCTCTCAGTTTACTGTCTTGGCACTAATGGCCTATGGTTTCCTTCTGGGCTAATTACTTTTAATTGTGCTACTCTATTATCTACTGACCTACTATGGATCCTGCTGGCAAAACAAGTTCAGACTATATTTATGTCAGGATTGTTTTGCCTGAAAAAAAATGTATAGTGATTTTTCTAAAGCCCAGAGCTGCTCAGAATATTGTGAAACAAGTGTGTTTCATAGCGGGCTCATTAGCAGGAGGACTCATACAACAATGAAGAAAAACTGGTGTCCAACAGAACAGGCTCACATGGCTCAGTTCCATGGGGAAGTTCCACATTGATCCTCAGAGGGGAGCAGCTGTGTATTCCTGATATGTGAGGATTGTTATCATTTCTACTTTCCCATTTTGAATGTGATTGTAGATTATTCTTCAAGTATAATAATCACAAATCAAATTTTGATTCTTTCTGGCAGTTTTCAGGATGATACCTAGAGAATTTCATAGGGGAGTTGTGTGCTGTCTACAACCATGTATCTTTCAGATTTCTATTTGCTTTCTTAAGTAATTTTAAATGAGCAGTATTTGCAGTGAAAGCCTCTTCCCTCTATTAGCTTTTCCTCCATAGCAAACCCTACAACTATGCATACGGTGAAACTCTTGAATCATAAGCTGTAATACAGATTTTCCTGGAGAGATTGTACCTTTAATAACAAATTATCCAAAAATTATCCAAGCCATGCACCACATGTGGGCTGCCTTATTTGCTGCCCTGCTCTTTGTGGGTTTTTGGGAGGGGATTTTTTAAAGTCTTTTCAATAAAGACTTAGGGTAGAAGTCCAGAGTGCTCTGAAATTCTAACAGACTCACATACTTTATATTAGCACTAGAGACTGCTTAAAAATCAGAGCAGTGGAAGACCTCTGTCACTATCTTTTTCTGAACTGAAATACTGAATCTACTTTTCCAATACTAAGACTTCCTTGAAACATCCATGGAAATATCTCTTTATTAAGAAAAATAACTAATGCTACACAAACATACAATTTTATTCATTAATACTAATTCATTCTGATCTAGTGTTATTATTTACAGGATGTCTTGATATATGGTTCATATTTACAGAACTGAAATAGTGGCCAGGTGACACAAGCCTTTTATTGGGTGTGCAGGGTCCTCTGTCCTGTTGTGAAAAGAGTTCACATACACATTGCAAGCTTTCTCTGGAGCTGTATGATCAGGAAACTTGTATTTATTCTTTACACTCCTTTCCAGCATTTTCCTTTTGTGCTTGAATTCCAAAATAGTTTTTGTATATTTGTTAATAGTGGTGACAGCTGCAGCCATACAGCAAGCGAAGGAAGCCCATGCGAGGCTATAAACAAAAAGGTTTATCAGAAATTAGCAGAACATTTTCATACCCAAGTCCTTCAATTTTATTTTTGAAAATACTGCATACATGTGATTGTATTGGTGTTATTAGGGAACGAGGAGGATGGTGGGGGACGAAGAAAGATTTTTGGTTAATGACCATCTACATACCTGACTTACGTAGTTGACCTCTACATATTGGTTATAATATTCACATTTAGCATTCCTGTTTAATGAAAACCCACCTCCAATTTCTCTGTGTATTCTGCTTAGAGCTTAATATCAGAAAGAGGAACTATTAAAAATGAGGATGCATAAAAAATTAAAAGATGCAGTTATTGAGACTACAAATCTCTCAGAGGACACCGAGAAAAATGTGTGCCAGTTATCCAAAAGGGTTAAAAAGAAAAGAGAAGGCGCATTTAAATAGCTGACTAAAGCAGGCTCAGAGCACTGAAATGCATTCCTGAGAAAATACAGGTCATGACTGAACAGAGCAAGAAAGGGGCAGCAGGCCTGCCTCTGGTGGTATGTTACTCTGGATTAAGCCAACCATGGTGGAGAATTGAGGATTCAGCCTCTGGAATGAGATGAAAGTGGGACACCTGCAGTAGTCCTGACTCACATAGTAGGCATTTCTGTCTGAAGAACTGAAGCACAGTATCATTAGTAGACAAAATGATAGAACTGATATTATGAAGCACAGCTTTTGTTGAAGGTGCTTTTCCTAATCCATCTGTTGAAGCCCTTTGAAGGACTCAATGACATAAGGGTAAGAAACTGATTTCAAGAAAGCTTCTATAAAGGCCTTTTAGCAAAAACTGGAAAAAAATAATCTATGAGCAGATTCTCTTAGGCTGATACTGTGTTAAAAAAGAAAAAAACAAAGGACAGAAATAAATGGTTTCTTTTGACAATACAAGAAGGATGTCAGCATGATTCTTCAAAGTTTTTGCCAGAAATTTTGCTTTTCCATAAAAAACTTGGAAAAAATGGAGAGTCCCCCATCTGACTAGAGAGAACTGAGGAAAGAGGTGAGCAAAGTCTCGTCATGGAGAGAGCCAAAGAATAAAGGGCAGTTTGGCTGCAGTGGAAATTCAGCTTCAAGGACAGCATTCACATTGAATTCTGCCCAGAGACAAACGACAAAAGGGGAAATCAAACAGGTTGACTCAACAAGGAAGCAAACTAAAGCAAGCAGTCATTCATCTACATAAAAGAAATGCTCATAGAAGCTCAGATGGATTATGGGTTTTCTTTTTACTGCATGGCGTATCCCATATGAGGCATGTTATGGGAATTTAGTACAGGGCAGGTCTTTAGATAGAAAATGTTGTCTCTTGATGTGAGGATGCCTCAATCTGAGAAGCACAAGCAGAGTGAAAGATTCACCAATACTAGAAACATTCTTCAACCTCCAGGAAAGCTTCTGAAGAAGAGAAACAAGAAATACAGAGGGATTTACTGAAGAGGCATTCAGGGTCTGAATGATGGTAAACATGAACACACAGAGTGTGTCTACCCATCATTAGCAGTTCCAGCACTGTAAAGCAAGAAGAAAGGTCTTCATGTTTCCTGGGCCAGGTGGAAGAAAAACCCTGGCAACAGCAGCAGCTGGATGTGAGGGGGAACTGTGGCAGGTGGGAGATCCATGACAGAGGCTCAGTAGTTCTTGCAGGAAGAGCTGATTTACTAGGTCTGATGATTAGGATGAAAAGCTGCTGCCATGGTCCCAATTCTTTCTTTTCTTTGGCTACTAAGGAGATGATTATAAGTCCCAATGAAAAAGTAGCAAAGTCTTTACCTGCGCCTCTACCTTGCCATGCCCCTGTCGTGTTGCTGGTGACATTGTTGGCCACAAGTGGGTGCTGCAGTAATTAGAAAGGGAGTGTCAGTTTTAATCATTGATCCCCCTTTGTTGGTATCTGTTCTCTTTCCTTTTGTAAGAGACAAATAGCTTCATCATCCTTCCTCTCTTACCATCAGGTGAGATTCCCACATGCAGTCAGTGGGAGGGCAGCTAAGGGATGCTGAAGAGGAGAGTTCATACAACAGGAAGGGAGGCGCAAATGTAGGCTATCAGAAGACAGACAACATTATACATGAAAGGAGATAAGAGGAAAGAAACCAAGGGAGACAACTGGGAGGAGGGAGTGAGGCACCTGTATGTATGACTTGTTTTATTTTTAGTTTGCTATCAAACAGAGTGATGTAGCTGCCATTTAGGCTGAGCAAAAGAAAGGAGAAAGTGAATCTTGATAGAAAAATGGGCCATACAATTGATTAGAAAAAAGGCACCACACAGATCATCCTCCTCAATGTCTTCCTGCATGCACATACTGATGGAATTGGAAGTCTTGTGTTGGTAGAAATATTTCTTTGGGCGTTTAGTAGCCCAGGCTGCACTGAATTGTTAGAAGGCAGCCATGAAATCCTTGATTCCTGTGTGCGTGCCACATGGTGAAAGTTATTAGTCCAGGTGCTCAGGAGAAGGCTGGCTGCAGTGGCAGCAGTGATGACATCAGTGATGAACATGATGATGGTGGCAATAGTGGCATCAATGGAGTTGTGTCAGTAACAGTGATGGTGACAGTGATTCTTCTCCACCCATTGGGATGGAAAGGAGGGAACAGGCTCCTCAGTACCAGTCTTCAACCTTCTGTTTCCAATTCCATAGGAAGGGGGAAGTAACAAAGGAAGAACACTCCCTCTCTTTCCACTGATCACTCTTTTTACTGATTTTAGAGTAAAACCAGGCCTAATCTCATTCATTAAAGAAATTACAAGACCTCCCAGAAAAGAGATCACAGCCCCAAATCAGGGAAACCAAATTATTATTGCAATAAAAAATTCCATGAATGAATGAAAGAGTGAGAGTCAAAGAAGCAAAAAGTATCTAAGTCTCAAAGGAGGGAAGAAGGCTCTGTTTCAGAATCCTGCAATGCTCCTCCTACGATACCCATTGAGGGTATCTAAGTAGCCCCTGGACATTGTCCAGGGTATTGTCTGGATACTTGGTACTGGACCTTTTGAGACCAGTTTTTCCTGACAGAAGGGGGGATCACCCTTTCCGCTTTAAGCAAGTAGGTAACACATGGGTGCTGGGCCACCTCACCTGCTGGACAAGCAGGGTAAGATACACCATTTGTCATGATCTGCCTTTTCTCCTGCTTAGGAATACTGACCAGGCCCATCCTTCAGTGCTCAGCAAGCACTAGAGAAACATCTCCATTTATACACATGTAACAATAGCTTCAAACAAACTGCTGCTGCTTGGGAAGAGGGCTCCTGGAAAGATTCACAGCAATGAACAGTGACCTTCAAATGAGATTTGAGTTACTAGGAAGGTGAAAAGCAACAGAACAAAAGACAAAAAGCCCCTATTTCACTGCAAGAATCTTAAATGAATCTGCATTATAAAGAATGCATACAGCTGTAAGCTCTTGTGCCAAAGTGGCACAATAAAAGTAGAAAGAGCAACAAGAATGCATGGCAATGAGCTGTGACCTTGGATGTGAAAACACATATGAAGGAGACAATTAGCCTGACCTCTGCTCTACTGACCCAAAATACTGGTCCTGATTGACTTTTGATTTAACCCAGTACAGTTGTTCCTATTCTTTTTCTCAGTCACAGTTGAGGAAATAGCAGCAGTTTCCAGCACCTCAACATTCAAATGTTTACTGTTGATCAGATTTTCAAAGACAAATCCCTATAGCAAAAATCCTCTGAACAGCCCTCTTTCTTAACAATTTCACTAGATCTTCTCAGAGGACATGTTGCAGTTATTTACAGGGCCAAAATAATGTGTCTTTACCTAATCCTGTTTTTAAAAAAACATCTTGTCTGAAATGTTCCAGATACCACAACCTGAAGCATATATCTGAAAAGGAAAAATTCAGCCTAATTGGATAAAACTGGAAGAGTTTTAAATAACTTATGCAAGGCACTTGTCCTGGGAGATGAGTGTACTAAATCTGGGTCTGATGAGTATGGAGAAAAACATCTGCTTTGTGCAGAGCAGTTGGAAGTCTCTGTACTGTCTAAAGGATGGCAAATGCAAAACTTACAAGTGTATACATTCTGTGCAATAATCTAAGACAACTGAATTTGGAGAAAAACACCTGGTTACCAAACTGCATCCCCAGGAGTGAAATATGGTAGACCCATTCCTTATCAATTAGGTACACATCCCTCGATCATAGGGTGAAGTGACTGAAATGTAATGAAAGAATCAAATATAAACTAATAGGTACCAATAGGACCAGCCGTAATCCCATGTGTGAGGTCTCCAGTCTTCAGGACCAAGATTTACAGTCATTTGAAACACAGTTGTGTACATCATGTGAGCAACCATGCCCAGAAGACCTAAAAAATATAATACCATAAGAACATTAGAAAATGTAAATTGAAGACATTCTTCTTTGTCAACTTTTTGCAGTTGCCCCTTGAGCTTCTGAAGAATATTTTACGAAGTATCTAAATTCTATAAATCACTCAACAACACCTGACATTATAATCTAAGTGTATTTATGTGTCACGTATTTGCCAGTACAATCACTAATACAGTTGCTTTACACCTACTCTGTATGCTAGAGGAATCTAGGGCAGCAATGGGACACGCAGCCCACAGATTTTAAAAGGCAACAAGTTGGTTGGCTCTCATCCTCTGAAAACTTAGTAATTCAACTCTGAGCCAGGATCAGCCATTACAACAAAGTATTGCTCAGCTGCATTGCACAGGACATGTTTCCCAGTTTCCTATCGTTCAATGGAAAGATTTTTCAAAGGCATGCAGTGATATGCCATTTCCCAGTGCTATAAACACAGCTGGCTTTATCAACGTTATGTAGGTGAATGAAAAAGTGAACTTAATGGCCATTAGAAAGCACTGAAACTCTAGCTTATGAAAGGGGCTTATATTTAATAATTTAATTTTCAAAATTGCTACTAGGCTGCTGCCTAATCCTAAGGGTTTCTGTTTTCCCTTAGAATTTTATTTTCCAGTGGTGATCTTCCCTGTAAACATCTTTTTTGTTGTTGTTTCCGGATTAATTTACAAATCCATAAAAACCCTTGCAGTATCAATTAACCCACTGTCTAAAACACATTAGCTTCTCAGAGCAGATGGTCCCCCACCAAACTCACAAGACCCAGTTTGTTGGTGTTCCTTAAGTAGGTCTGTTTCATGAATTCTGACAAAACTAGGCAGCTAGCACACAGTATCTGTCAGTCTAGACCACATGTCCTCAGGCATAACGCATCAGGGCTGACAATGACCTGGCTCCAGTAATCACTAGGAAACGGTCTTCCCTGGTATTGCCTGAAACACCATCAACAGGCAATTAGGAGAGTCCTTTCATGTAACACTGAACCAAGAGGCTTCATGCTGTGAAATAGCGTTCGGTAGTTAGCTGGCACCCTGATGGCACATTCCTTAATAAACTGTTTGGAGAAAGTTGTTTGACTGTCGGTGTGGCTGTCAGGGAATGGAGACCAGTTGTCCAGCTCTCACCAGAGAGGTGGTATGTCACATCCATTTCTGAGTTAAGTGGATGTCTGTCCTGAATCCTCCAGCCTGGCTGCCTAGAAATGCATGTAACTGGAGGGTGAACGTGAGCTCCTGTGCTAGAGCTCTCCTCTTAGCTCTTGTACAAGGGTTAAATTCTGAGTCAGGCTCAACATTTCAGCAGTGGCACCAGCGTTTTCCTGAAAAGTGGGGTCATTCACCCTGTGTGCAAAACACCAAAATACACAGAGCAGAGGTATTTTATTAATTTCATATTTGCACAGAGACGGGTGCTAGGCGGTAACTCCACAAAGCTAGCACCCACCACCAAGAAACTACAAGGCATTTATACAGTTAAATATGTTAGTAACAGCTAATATTCACGCACTCCCCAGCTCATCATTGGTTAGTTTCTTTCTTACTTCATCTTAAAGGTACAGCTTCCTTTCAATTTGCTGTGCATGCTCAGATAGTAAGGGGCTTATCTGAGCAGGGGGCTTTTTGACCTGTGGGTGTGTTGTTTAGTATTATATTAAGGATAGTTCACCTAAAGGACACTTAGATTTAGTTCTTATCAACATGCATAAAATATCCCAATTAGCTGTCCTCCTTGACTTCATACTTTTATCACTCAGATTTCAGCATCTTCTGAGGCAGGATGTTCCCTCTCATCACTCTCTCAGTTCTTCAAGGATAGTCATAAAACAAATGCTTCCCTGTCTTTCAGTTCCCTCCTCTGTCCAACTGATTCTGTTTTGCCAGGCTAAAATGGTCCATTGTTATTATGTAGCGGAAAATTTCATTTTTCTGCGGGATATCATCAGGGCAGTTTGGTGCCTAAGAAATGGTGAAAATTTAACTAATACAGATATATAAGGCAAGTATAGTCATATATGGGTGCCTGTCAATGTGCATTTTCATCAAAGGCCACTGAGGGCAACAGGACAGTGATATCAATAATGTGTATTTCATAGCAGTGGAGTTAACTGGCAGTGCACATGTATTTAAGAGAAAACACAAATTAGAATAATAATTTCTGTAGAGTCAAGAACTACGTGTGGGTCATTACAAACCCACATACCTATGGTCAGAAAATTTCACACAGTTTCTTCTTTTAAGTCACCATGTTCTGCACAAGTTAGAACATACGTTTTAGGATTTTATTCAGTCTGAGCTAAAGACTGAGAGAACAAAGAAATCAAACACTACCTTTAATGTGTTTTTTTCAATGGTTAAATACTGTAAGAGGGTTTTTTAATTGTATGTTTTCATCATAGCTAGAACTATGCAGCTACTGCTTCCAGTAGCTTAATTATAATTTACATTTGTCTGCTAGAATCAAGAGCATGTTTGTACAAGAAATTGCATCTTCATTACCAATTAGGGAAACTAGATTTGTTTTATATCTACAAAGGATTTATACATAAGTTTAATGGCAAGGACAGATGGTCTTCAGCTTTTTAATAATTCAAGAAATTTTACTAGCCGAAGTAAACAGAATGTTCAGGAAAAGCTTGCTGCGTAAGCCTCCTTAATACTGTACATGCCAAAACAAACAAACAAACAAATTAATGAAAGTGAATATTTATTATTATTTGGAGAAGGAAAAGTTGCTAATATTGGGCAAATCTGCCTAAAGAATTGAATAAAGCTCACTACTCTTTCTTTGGAGATAGACATGACAGTGGGTCATGAGGTTTGAAGAGATACAGGAGAAATGTGGGATTTTTTTAAGCAATTAGAACTGGTGTTAATAGAGGCTTTTAACTAGTTGGACACCTTTCAGAAAAGTCGTTCAGACGAAAGGAAATATTCCAGCAGGTTCTCAGAGTTCATTGGCAGCAAAGTTTGGGGACTGCCCTCTGGACTACAGGGAGCTGAGATAGCAATCTTCAAATGTGTAAAAGTTAACTGCAAAGAGGAAGGAATCATCTACTCTTTGTTGCAGGTGGGTATCCTAAAAGAAATGCTGTAAAAAATTACAGAAGCCGGGGCTTTAGATTAGACATGAAGAAAATCTTTGGAATGGTATGAAATGGATTACATTTCCTAAGAAGGCGACAGAAACTTTAGTACCAAAGCAAGAGCATTGACTTTGATATTTGTTTTTTTTTAGATGTGGTGGTGGTTTATTGGGCTTGGGGATTTTTTTTAAGATGGGGCTAGACAAATAGCTGACAGGAGGACAGTTTTAGGAGAGTTGGTCCTAACTCAGGGTGGAGCAATGGGTCTATAGAAGTTTTACACTTCCATAAAACTAAGCAAAACTAGAGTGTTTCAGAAGTCACCATCTGCAATATAAATTGCGTTTGTTAACGTCCTTGGAAGTTCACACCAGCATCCACATTTTGCACTGCCCGCTAGGAAAATTGTGCAAAAACTGGGCTGGAGAAAGACTAGAGCAGCAAGAGTGATCAGAGGTCTTAGAAATACATGTGAAGTCATGTGACACGTTTCTCAATCATTTCTTTTGGAGAAGATGGAGAGAAGTGATAGTTATCTTCAGCTACACTGCAGCAAAAGCTGCAGAAAGGAAGAAAATTCTTTCTTCCCCATTATCACAGTCAGATGTTTAATAAACTTGATTTATTTAGTAAGCAAAAATGAGATTGGCAAATGAATTAAATATGTGATTATGTTTCAGTGAAAAAAGTATAATAAAAAAATCTTTAATTCATGAAGAAAGTCACAACAATCACAAATGCATGAACACTAAATCCAGAAACATTAGGATTAGGATCAAAGCCCAGAATTTTTACAGAGAAAGACAATCTTGAGATTAATTCTTAGCCATCTGCCAGGTGTTTGACTTGCAATTAGATGCCATTCTAAAAGATATGCTTTCACTAAGTATAAATAACTTTAGACTCTAAACAATACTGACCATATGAAGCACAGTGGCATGTGTTCCACAACAAATTATAGCAAATAAACACTATGATTGCTTCTGGCTCTAAAATTAATAACTCTGTGAAATGCTCTTCATATTAGCCATAACTTCTGTTTTTACTGCAACATTCCTCAGTAACAATTCTATAATATAAACAGAATCACAGAGTACATAGAGCTGTAAGACACCTCTGGTCCAACCGCCTCCTGCTCAACACACGGTCAACACTGAATTCAGACCAGATTCCTCAGATTGGACTAGGGACCCTGTGAAGTTTCTTCCAAACTGAATTTGCCTAGGATCCTATGATTAAACAGCACTGGATTAAAAGCAATATGCAGAGCATGGAAGAAAATTTTAGAGATGATTTTTTACTGACAATTATCCAATTACCTTTTATTCCCTCTTAAAAGTGCTATTTTAATTTTGCTATTGCTATTTTTATACTTTGCATGTTGGAAATTTAAAAATCAAGTTATTTGGAAGAGTATGTTACTTTCTTATCTTTGGCAACCAAAATGACAATGAAATTAAAAATTATAAAATTAACACAATGAAGTTAAATATAGTAAAAACTATAAATACAAAATATAGAAATATTAATGTTAAGAAATAACTAATTCAAAATAATATTTTTCATTAAATTTTGCTGCATCTTCTATTGTTAGTGTCTCCATAGGCACTGTAATAGTTTTGAAGCTTCTACATTGTTAATAATTTTCAGTTGGAAGTATATCAATGTTGCATTTTCTGGATGTAATAAATTGAGAGCCTTAGCTGTACCTGCTAATACAGTGACTACTGCAGAAAAGGCGTTGATCTTTAGTCCATCAATGACAGTACTGTAGTAGCACATTTCTACTGACATAAGAATGGCTCCAGTCAGAAGGAAAATGATGTACAGAAGCTCTGCTACAATAGACAGCCATAAAACCCCTGGAAAACCAGAATAACACTAATATTATAAGCTGGCATTTAGTATTTTCACCATTTCTTTCTTCTTTATTTATAGTGTTTACACAACATTAAACAAAGGCTCAAAGGCTGTGAAGATGCTGTAATAACATCTATAGGAAGACCTGAACGTCAATGGACACCCTGAATTATAATTCCCTTTACTGATCTGCCACTTAATGGAAGAGCACTTGTACATTCCTGCTATACACCTAAGAAGCTTACAGTGCAAGGTGAGGCAGAATGGCTTGATACTCAGTAGCTATCCTAAAGTTACTATGAACCAAAGTTAATATAAAAAGAATTACTGTCCAAGTTGTTGACATCATGGAAGTGTACCAAAACAGAAGACTCTGTTATCCAGCTAACAAACTGCAAGGGCATGCACACAGACATATGGCCTGAGGGTCTAGTCATTAAATAAAATCTTCCCTCTGGGCTTTATTTTCCACCAGACATAATCTTGATTTTTTGGACAGAGAAGCCTTCACGAGCCCAGGCAGTCTCCTGGTTTCACTGAGATTCATTCCTCTGTTTATCTGCTAATTCATCTCTTTCTGGATAACTGTTAATTACATCTTATGCAAGAAGTTAATCTTCCCATTAAAGTTTCTCAGCCTGCTGTTTTACTATCCGCATGCTAATATCCCACAGTCAGGAGCAGGAGGTCTTCTTGTGGCCAGATTGTAACAAGAACTGGCCAACAACCTTCCCAAACTTTCTTAAAAAGAAGTCAGTCTGTCCTGAGACACCTGGATGTAGATTCAAATGGTGATTTCATGTGATGTTATATACCAACAATCATAACTTAAAAATAGAAACATTGCTAAGACAAGTAATTGATCACTAAACACTACATATGGCAGTAAACAATGTTTGTGTGGTAAACAACCCCTACTGCAGGCTTTGACAGTGTCTGTGGCACTTCTTTGATTCAAAGGCCATTTACTCATTAAATTATTGGGCCAGGCTATGTGTGTGGGTTCCTGGGCAAGGTTTATTTCTCCAGAAAATATTTGCCTCAACAAAAAATCCTGATTTTTTTCAGGAATTCCAGATTATATATTTCCCAACAGTATTGGCTGCTCTAGCTACAAGAGCTTGCTTCTTAACATTTTTGATAACTGAGTGATCCTTACATATGCCCTGAACTACTGTGATAATCCCTGTGTATGATGCTTAGGGATGATAAATTCTGGAGGGGTGAGCCTGATGCATTCTGAGTTTTGTGCACACAGCAGCCATATGTGCATGCAAAACACAAATTCACTCTTCTGCACAGGGCAGGACCCTACTTCCACACAGGATTTCACTACCCAGGGATAGCCTCTCAGCATGGTTATCAGGCACCTAGATGCTGCCTTAGGTGTCTTGGTCTGGCCTATAGGTGTCTGTGGCATTTGCCAATGCTATTCACAGTGTTAGTGTCAGCACTACGTCCACCAGTGGTTTCATGTGGGAAGAGCTGTCAGACCAGGGCCCATAAATCTACCTCTCCTTTCTGAAGACCATGTCTGTGTGACTAAAAGCCACATCTCATTTATATTTTTTTCTCACGCTATAAAAATCTTGAATTATTTGTGCACAGTGACATGCTGCAGTAGAGGGAAGGAGGACTGGCCTTCAGATACTGAGTCTGTCTTCTTCCCCAAGGGGCTGAATTTGCATACCCAGGAAAGTACTCCAATCCCAGTATCCTGTACATGCAATTTCAACCCCCTGGGGAAGAAGGAAGACTTTTTTTCCTACATCAGCCACTTGTAAAGTGATTGGTCTAACCACATCAGTGATAGGGTTTACATTGCTGGGGTGGTGGGTGGCGCTTAACAGCATCTGCAGGCGTGTTTTATAAGAACACAAACCATTCTTTGAAAGAAAGAGGGCAACATCTGCTTTCAGGAGAATGGAAATGCCTCCTTACAGCTCTGTGTAAGGGAGGGGGAGGGGATTCAGGCTGCCATCAAGATTGGTTTGGTCCATGACACATCTCCCCAGGTCCCCTCAGCATACTGCCTGCCCTTGTTCACACACTGCCTGTCCCTCCCAGGCCGCATGGTGCGAGCCACAGAAATCCTGACTCTGTGAATATGGGGGTGGAAACTAACAAATCTTGACTTCCAGTCCCATATTCAAAGTTACTTTAAAAAATTTCTATTCAAATAGGGTGTTTTCAAAGACATAGATTCATATTTTAAGCCTTCATTTTGAAGTTGAAAAACTAAATAAAGGGCAAAAAAACTGTGCGGGATTAAAGCAAGCATTTTTTTATATCAAAGTACCAAAAATTTATATTGTTAAATATGATCAGGAAAGTTTTATTTACATGAACAAAATATGCATATCTACCTCGATCAGCAGCTGGAGTCAGGCTGATGAAGCTTCTACATTTCTCACCTAAAACAAAAAAAATAAATAAAATTTAGGATTATTTTTGTATTCTGTAATGATTTTAAAAATAGACTAATAGAAAGCAGAAAATGCAAAATCTATCATAAAAGCACAAACTGAGATAATCAGGAAAAACTATTTCTGAGGTATGTGTGTACACACAGAGTCCCAGGTGCATCAACCTACTGCTGGGACTTAGCCAGAGAATCCTTCCAGACTTTTTCAAGGCAGAACCAGAGTCTGGGAGATGTAAAGAAAGGCCATGAATTGATTTCTGAAAGGTTATATCTGTGAAAGCCAGAACAGGAAAGTTACCAATTCCTTTGGGAGACTGGCAGCCTGTACACCATCTTCCCTGCGAAGACCTGCTTGCCTTACAGCAACAAAGCTGCGGCTCATGCAAATTTCTTCTAAGCTTGATTCCAATTTCTTTCTGTAAGCTTTGATTTTCAAAGCTATGTGGCTTCCTGACCCCCACACAGATGCTGTGAACAAAGCTCTTGGAATTAATTCTGCTCTGCTCTGAAAATACATGGTGTTTTTTTTCAGCTACTAACTGCATCAAGTTGGAAAACAAGAACTGCCATAGCAGATGCACAAATTAAACAAGCCTGCTATCCATAGCAATCACCACCTGAAAGATGCTTTTTGGAGATGTGTTTTGCTCTGATCTTCAATATTTACCCCCTTAAAATTGCATAACTTACAAGATCTTCCGGTAGAACTGGACTTTCAGTTGACTGCGAAAATATTTGCATTTTATAGCACAGATGGCAGCTGATTTGATTTCTCTGTAGTTTTGTTCTAGTCATCATTTGTAAAATGATCAGGACAATAAGGGGGCAAAATTAGCGTTGATCTGGATTTACAATAAATGCCCCATTTCTCAAAGCAGCTAAGCAATTCCCTTATACAAAGATCCAAAATTAACGAGAAACTTTCGTTAATGGCAAGCTAATTTCATTCTACTGACATTTACATACCAGAGTGAAATTCAATTAATGCCACCACTCATAACAAGTAAGTCTCCAAACAATATTTTAGCAGGGTGAAAATAATCTTCCTCTGCTTTCATTTATGAAAGATGAGATTACAGTAAGAAAGTAAAAATACCTGTGCTTAAGATGAAATCCACAAAATAACTTAGATCTCACAGATTTAATTGTTTAAATTATTTTTAAAACAAAAAAATCACATTGTGCTTTTTATGTTGCCATCAGGGGTCATAAGCAATCACTTAAGGCAAATGTGTTCATTTTTGCCTAAGGGACATCAGAAAAATAAAACACTTTCCTGTTAAAGTAGCTTAACTTGCTGCTCTGGTTAGAAGAATTTTTAAAAAACATCTTCATCTGTACTACAGCCTGTCAGTCTAAAGTTCTTTGCAGAATTTATTAGTAATTCCTTAGAAATTGACTGGATGGTAGATAATCTTTAATATCCCCCTTCCCAGAGAAGAGCAACTTTTAAAGGATACTTTTTCCCTTAAAATACATACAAGATACTGCAGCGAAGAGGAAGGTGACACCAAAAAAGCAGGAAGGACTAAGATTACTTTCTTAAGTAGATTTACATGGTTTTACTCACCTTCTTCATTTATAATTTCTTCACAGGAATACCAAATCCCAGCATGAAACTTTCGGTCAACAAACTTGTCATCTCCTGTCTCCCAAATATACTGCACAGCATTGCTGCTGTTGGTGTCAGGGCTATTAAAGCGGATGCAGTCATCCCCTTTGCTCTGTCCTGTACAGAAAGGTTTGGCAACTTTTCTTGTCCCTTCACACCAGTAACTGCTACTGAATGCTGTAATAGAGAAGACTAAAGAGAGAAAACTGAGAGAAAATGCTGCTGAGGCTCTCTGCCGTCTGTCTGCAGCTGGGACTGAAACTGGCATCCTCCAGGACTGTACTATCACTTATCCTAGAAACAACCTTTTACAATGCTATGTATATATCTGCCTGGTGAAACACCTGTCTGGATTTACCATCCCAATCTTCATTCCTCTCAGAAAATTGTACCAGCTTAGTAGTTAAGACAGATAGCAGAGATATGGGCATGACCAGAAATCATGTGGCAGGAGAGATTAAGGATATAGGACAGTGGTGTTTGGCAGTAATGTCTTGTGAAAGAAATATGAGGAGGTGGGACATTAAATTATAGTTTGCCCCATGAATCACAGGTGTAAAGATACACAGAACACAGAGGCGTCGGCACTACCCCAGTATGCGATCAGAAAAGTTTTATTTATACAAACAAAATAGGAATATTTACCTTGATCAGCAGGTGGAGTCAGATTGATGGAACTTCATTTATCAGCTAAAAAAGCAAACAAAATCTTGCAGTTCCAAATGCTTCTGTTACACTGAACACCGATTAAATTTAATACAGGTTTGAATCTTACTATTAAGAAATTCTTAAGGAGATAAAAACAGTTGTTAGAGCATTTCACAGCATTTAAGCCCTTCCCAATATCACTGGGAAGGTGATTCCGTCTGTTCAGAGTTCCACCAGTGGCAAATGAAAGTCATAAGTTACACTGCTGTGTTGTTGATGGTCTTCTGGGCACCATCCAGTCTGCATCCATGAACACATAATATAAGTCTTGCCCAATTTAGGTGAAAGAGTAGAGAAAAAGCTGAATTGTCCTCATTTTTCTGTCCATCTGTTCTCTCTGTGAAATAGCATTTTTTTTTTCTTCATCTAAGAAACATTGCCCACCTTGACATGTTATATATGTTGCTTTTTCTGCCTGTTTGATAATGCAAATAAAAGTGATGCAAAGAACCAAAAGAAGCAGGAATGTTAGTAAATGATTGCTTCCTTTTACAACTGTAAGGTCAAAACACATGCCCTAAGGGAGAGTGATACCATGGGACAGGCACTGAAGTCACATATGTATCTTTTAATGAAAAGCATTCTGATTTTTAGGACAACTCTCCACGCAGAAGATGTCAACGTTGGAGAAGCATGTGGCTAGACACATCCCAGCATGAAACTCAAAGAAATTGGATTACTCTCTCTTTGAAGAGCTGGCCAGCAACAGAATGAAAGACCAAGAAATTATCTGGACTAAAAAGGCAGAGCAAATCTCAGAACCTGAAAAACAGACTGTAGATTGAGCCAGGAGTTATTCTTTTCCTACATCTTTGTGTTACTGTATTTTCACAGGAATATAGCACTTGTGAACTCTACTTGAAGCCTCTGTGCATTACCAACTGCCTAGCAAGTCTGAGAACAGGGAGGAAGGAGGGAGGGAGAAAAGTCCTTTTAAGGATTAAACACTTACCTATATTCCTATTCCCAGGAATAATCTGCATATGGCTGTATCCAAGCATATTTTGATGCCTGTGAAACCACTGACTCAAGGCAGTTGAGTTAATTTGGGAATAACACTGACACCTCTTTAATATGTACAGGCTTTAGTTTTATGCCCATTATAAAATTCAACCAGCCTAAATGTCATAGCATTGTTGTTTTCTTTGACTAAACAGACCTTGTACTGGACTATGAATCAGTCTCTGAAGACTTCAGAAAAAGCTCTGTCAATTGATATCTTCTGGTTTACAGCTGCAGTCTGAGATTTTTCACTGAGCCTGTTTTCTGCTTATGCTCTAGCAATATTGGTACCGCAAACTTTTAAATCAATTTGCCATGTAAGAATGTTCTATATAATAAGAAAAATATATTGCATGTACGTTTATTGGTTAGATCTGTCATACTGTGAAAAAAAAAAAGAAAGAAAATAAAAGAGGAGGAAAAAGATTATCTGGATTATTTTTGCTGGAGTAAAGTTGAGAGTGAATGGGGGTGGGCAGCTGTGGCTAGCATTCAACATCATGACCTACCTGATTTACATTGTAAATCTGAGCAATAACTCAGAAATGCAAACTTCTCTGAGCAGTAACTCAGAAATTCAAACTTCAGCTCGCTTTCTGTCTTTACCACCTAGTGCCACAATTTATTAGTGAAATTACAATATGGGGATACTTCAATGTGGGTCTCCTGCACTGACTTAATTCTTGGTAGCATTAACTCTGGAGAGGGACAACAGAGCTCGTTCAAGTACAAACTTCAGATGATTTTTAAAAGTAAGCAAGTAGAAACCAACAACATGCAGAAGTCAAAAACTGAAAACAGCGCCTCAGCTGCTGGGTGCTAGCTATCAGTGGAGAAGATGAGAGCACTTGTATGCTACTAAGCAATAGTGAGAATGTACCACAGGAGACCCTGTGGATCTGCTCATCTAGGGTCTAGGCAGACCTCAGGGTTCCTCAAGCACTAGGACATTCATTATGGTGATCTCAGAACAGTTCCAATGCCAGAGCACTATTCAGGTCTCCTGGTTTTGACCTGCTACAGAGCTGATCTACTCATATGGCCATTAGAAAGTGTGCTTTTATCCCTTGTAGCTATACACAGATGAGCAGTCACTACAGAGGCTTTGAAGTCCCTCTCCCTGTTCCCCAGTGTTGGCCTTAGATGTGGCAGAGAGGAATATGTATACTGACCCAACCAACACAGGAGGCACAGTAGTGCAGAGCAGCCAGTGCCTTACTTCTAGGCCTCTAGAGTGGGCTGGATCCATTTGCACCCTGAAATACTTGTCCCCAGAGCACTTCCATACCCCATGTCCCCATACTGTTTTTTACCACATCCAGACTTTATGTGAAGATGAGACATGGGTGTACATCATGCCCTTCCACCTCCTGGATTCTTCCAGAAGAAAGTTTTGGCACATGTGTAGAAACGGAGTCGGTCACACTGCTGGCCAAGGGGACAGGGTGTCCTGCAGGGTCTATCTGCCACACAGTTTGGGTTTAGCCTATGTCTGGCATTGAAAACTAGGCCACTGCTGGCCTCCACAGTCCTAGTGTTGCACCTCTGCCTGTTCTTCAGTGTAGCTGCACAGGACACCCATGAGTTCTGTGAATAGCACGAGCCATCCTCTGGTACAAACAGCTGCAGGTTTCATTTCTGTTGGAAATAGAGGAGGCAACATCTTGACTCTCCATATTGCCAACTCAAAGCATGACAATCATAAGTTAGACCCCCAAAATTATTATATTATAAATGGTTTTGTTCCCTGAGCCTGTGTAACACACAGATTTATTAATGTTTCTAGGATTTTCTCTGCAACTAGAAAAGTTGCAAAATATTTTTTGAAAATTGAAGCTGAAATTAATTGACAGTTTCTCCAACCTTGCCACTGAAGCTTTGATAAAAATACTGAATGTCACAAGAATTGCGGTAAAACTTTAACATCATTTTTTGTACAATTAGATTCTCCCCAGTCCTGCATTGACTGTGCATATTTTACAAAATATGTTCAGAAAAGATAAAAACAGCTATTACTGAGCTGCTTTCTAACAGTCAGCTAGATTCAGCAAACTTCCTACATGAAGTTTTTCTGTGTTCTTGGTCATCTTTTAATGGTTTCATGAGGTGTGTATAAATATATATATGTATTTATGGAACTGGCTTGCCTTCTTGCAAAACTGCTGGCAAAATTCCCATGGAGTTTCAAGGGAACAGGATCAGCCCTTTAATGTTTTAATGGTTTTCTGACTTCTTATTGGCTAAAGGACATGCTACAGTAAGCAGGCTTTCTGTGAAGTTTAGAGTAAATTCTCTCTGCCTTTAATCAGAAAAAACAAAACGTAGTTGGAGTCTAGGGAGCTTAGACACTTTAGTAGACATCCTCATTTATTTGTAAGAAGATTCATGAAAGAGTTACGCTCATAAAAGAAAATATTTTTTACTTCTTTTTTCCACAGGACAGGGTGATATAATTGATCTATAGTAGAGTGAAACAGCAGCGTATTGGGAACAAATTTATTAGAATGGGCATGGTGACACTTTTTGGTCTGTGTTCCAGCATGGGACTGTGGTCCAGAATATCTCCCACACCTGCCAGCTCTGTCATGATGTTGTTTCTAGTGAAACAGGTAAGCTAATTCAGTAATTAATAATGGACACTGTAAAAGCAGATTCCTGTCACATAATTTTTAGCTTTCACAAACAACACGTTTGTTTCAAAAATAGTTCTGACATAGCAATTTATGTTATTAAAAATTAGTCCTGAGAAATGTTGACTGAGAAGCTGAAGAGTTTTGTATTAGAACTCACTCTGACTAGATCATTTATTACAATTTTCTTCTATTAATGCTTGTTCATACAGTGAATAAGTTGTATTTACATCTGTTTATATGATCTCTTTTCATACCAGTATTAATCAGTATTGCATTAATTTTATTTTTCAGTTTTCCCACCAGATATCAATACTGTTGAGAATCATATTTATTTTCTACTGTTTTCTCCCTGTTCTAAAGACAGCTTTGCTTTGTTTCTAGCATTATCTTTTAGCCTTTGCTTTGTATGAGGGATGAACATTGAATATCACATTTGTGAAATCTGGTGTTAAGGGTTTCATTCTGCACCTCAGCTTCTTACAGAAGGCTAGTAAATATGTATGTCAGATCTACTTATATTTCTAGAGATCTACTAAACAATATCTTTTTCTTCTAAATCTATTTTAAAAATCTGAAAGCTTACTCCTTTGTCTATATTGTCTTATAATATGGAAGAGTTTTAGTTATTTAATGACAAAGTATCTCAGTGTAATTAACTTCAAGGAAATTTTCACTTACATTTGTAATCATTATTATTTAGTTAGTAATATCAACCTTGATTTTGACAAATTTTAAAAAAAATTACTAAGGTGTGGCAAATTTCAATTCATTTGAATACAGTTCATATTTAGGATACATGTCTATGAAATAAGTGTGCATGAGAATAAGTGTAATGGACAGGCTTACTTTAAACTGAAAGTAAGAAGGTATGGCTATCTGCTCATCCTTCCTTTAGCTGGGTTACGAAGGAAGTAGATTTGCTTGTATATGTGCTGTAGAGACTGTAATTGTGTTCCCAGATTTTTTATGAAGAAAAAGTTACCAGCAGACATGTATTCTGTTGGGGTTTTTTTAATAGAAAATACTCCTAATGCTTTTGTATAATTAAAATTTAGACCTTCTTTAGCATAAATGAATATAGAACTGAAACAACTCTCTGTTTTGTGAGACACCTTAAATCTGTAGGACACCTTGGCCAAAGCACCAGTTCCATCAATGCTAACAGAAAATCTCCCAATTAATGTGAGATTAAAATTTACAAGTCTATAAATCACAGTGAATTACTTTATCATAGTGGTTCCTGCAACTTGTTTAAAGAAATATGTGTTATATTCCTTTATATTTTATTTAATAAGAAATAAAAATTTAAAGAAATAGCAATCATAAATCACTATATCCATATTTTCTAGCGAACACCTATATAGATACAAAAAATACCAATCAGAATAAACCAGGATCATACCAGAAAGAATAAATAGATGTTTAAGCTCTTATTTCTAGTTTGCACCTCAATTGAAGTTTTTTTTCTCTCCATAATAGCATCATCTGAATAAAGATAAACAATTCATGTCAGTATTATCTTAGTAAAAGAAATTAAAAAGGCGAAATTCTGATTTTACTGTGGTCATTTGTGAAAAAAAGTAAATTTAAACCAGCCTGTTTGCAGCCTTAGAGGTTTATTATTATAATCCACTTCCTAAGCGAGAGCTTCAGGCAGTGTTTTCTGCTGCATCCAAGATACTTTTAAACAGTGGTGCAATCTTGGTGCAGTTTGTGGGCTCTGAGCAAACCAAACGAACTGAAAGAGCCTTCCAGGGAAGTTTGATTATATTTCAGTATGATAAACTTTGGCATGAGCTGCGTGCCAGGCTCCCAGGCTGAGGTGGTTCATGCCTGGTGGAGAAGGCCCTGGGGGTGCTGGCTGACAGCCGGCTGGGCATGAGCCAGCAGTGCCCAGGTGGCCAAGGAGGCCACCAGCCCCCGGGCTTGTGTCAGCACTGGTGTGGCCAGCAGGAGCCGGGCAGGGATGGGGCCCCTGTGCTCGGCCCTGGGGAGGCCCCACCTCGAATGCTGGGCTCAGGTTTGGGCCCCTCGGGACAAGAAGGGCCTTGAGGGGCTGGAGCGTGTCCAGAGAAGGGCAGCGGGGCTGGGGCAGGGTCTGGAGCACAAGTGTGCTGGGGGGCGGCTGGGGGAGCTGGGGGGGTTTAGCCTGGAGAAGAGGAGGCTGAGGGGAGCCCTTCTCGCTCTCTGCAGCTGCCTGAGAGGGGCTGGGGTGAGGGGGGGGCTGGTCTCTGCTCCCGAGTCATCGGTGACAGGACGAGAGGAAACGGCCTCAAGCTGCGTCAGGGGAGGTTTAGGTTGGATATGAGGGAAAATGTTTTCACTGCAAGAGTGGTCAGGCATTGGCACGAGCTGCCCAGAGAGGTGGGGGAGTCACCATCCCTGGGGGTGTTCAAAAGATGTGTAGATGTAGTGCTTCAGGGCATGGGGGTGTTGGGTTGACAGTTGGGCTTGAAGATCCCGAAGGTCTTTTCCAACCTTAATGATTCTATGGTTCTATGATTCTGTATTTTGCTACTAGCGAAACTTCAGATAGCCTGAGGTAAAGAAATATCCAATTCTTCAGGGCAAAACGTTGTGGACTTTCCAAGCTTCTGTCTTGGGTGTTGGAGTTTAATTTCTTTTGAGTCAGAAGTCCTGTTTAAATGCTAGTGGCTGAATGTCAACTGAAAAATAAAATGAGATCAAAAGCCGTGTTGAGCTACATGTTGCACTGCTTGAGATCATAGGACTTTTACCTGAAAGCTTTTATTTCTACCGCTGAGCATGAGTTGCATCTAAATTTTGATGGCATTGAGTAGCCCAAAACTTAGACCATAATAAAACCTCACTGGGATCTGTAGTCACAGACCCATGTCAGATGCAGAGAGAAATTTGTCTGTTCTTCTCAGAACATACCCACAGGAGTGGGCCTTCTCCCACACATGGCAAAAGCATGAAAAGCCTCCACAATCTCAGCAGTGATTGCTGTGCTCCTCACATTGACACAGCCTCCAGACCCTCCTCTTTCTGAGAGAACCTGTGCCCCTCTCTGAAGAATAATAGCCACACAGATGTAAGATACAGAGACAAGACTCTTTTGTTTAATCCTTTTCACTTAGTTAAATGGACATACAGCATCAAGGTGTGCCACTTCCTTAATTTTTCTTTCCATGTTAAGGCTAGTGCCTTGTTCCCAGCCCACACAGTTTGCCTTCTCACTGGACAATGAATAGCTCTCTAGTGCACGTCATGCAGAAGAGCCTTAACAGGATGTCCCACTGCAGAAAACACTGAAGTCTTCTGTCTGGGGGACCAGCATCAATCCCTTTCAAGCCAAGAAGGGAAAGCAAGCTGATTTTGCTCATTCCAAGGTGCTGCCAGCATTCTTCAGCCTTTCTCTATGTCTTTAGAGATTTTCCCCAGAGAAAGTGGACACCACTGCAGAAAGAACAGTCACCTACAAAGAGCAAGCTTGCTTTTTTTAGCTGCTTTTGGTAGTCCCTGTGTAAGTAGCTGTTAAACAGTTCACAATCTACTGCAATTCAAGTCACTATGGTTTGCTGTTGAACATCTGTTTATCATTTCTTTGATAAGATAAATCTATGGGGATTTCTTTGTCTTTTAGTTTAATGGTTAAGGCCACTCAAGCACTTTCCTTACAACTTGCAAATTTATTACCATCTCTTTTGAGGTATGACTATCAGAGTTAGTCATACAATCCAGGCAGAGTTGCACCAGGGACAAATACTGCTCATTAACACTGTCTTGTACTCCTTTTCAACATCTTCCCTTATATGTACAACTGCAGAAACATCAATAGACTCCTGTACTGCAACATTGTCTACAGGTGGCTCATGTCACTTCATTTCTACAACTAAATATAAATTCTCAAAAAGTCCTGACATACGTCCTCCAGCTGTGGCTTCATGGAGCAAAATGTTGCATTAAGTCTGTCACTGTGCATGCTCTGCAGAGGGGTTAATTTTTCTTTGTGATCTAAATGGCCCTTATTAACCCGTCCTTGTCTGCTCCCCTGTTAATTTCCAATCATCTGCACATTTTTTGAGTAATAATTTAAATTATTTTTTATATTTCTCTAAATATATTTCAAATCAACTTTTGAGGTCAGCTGACAGCTCTTAATTTTTCTGTCAGGTGCAGCTCTGATTTTATATAGACTCGACTTGTTTTTCTCATCAGAATGTCTTGTGGTAGAAAGCCAAGCATCTCACAGCTGCTTACATCAAGAGTGTCTAGGTATTGGCTATCTGACTCCGCCTGCAGCTTTGCAGAAACTGACAATTAGATAAGGAATTGATGTGAAATTCTCATTTATGCCTAAACAGTTCCTCACTCTTGTTGAGTGAGCTTCTTCATAACTGTATGTCAATCTCTTCTCCAGGAATGGAACTAAGCAAGCAGCCAGGTAGCCACTGTGAGGCTTTCTTCGTATTTTCCTGGCTGTTTAATGCATTTGTTTATTAGAAATTGAAGTGTTATCCCTTAAACCAAGCAGTCTTTTCTACAAATGCGTCATCTTCATATCTTTGCCTTTTCAACTGAGGTTCACTGACCCGGGAGTGTCTGAAGAATCTCCCCTGGCTCCCAGCATTTTGAGGCCTGGATGAGGGAAATGTCAAGATGCTTTTTATTTTGGAAACGTGCATTCCTTTCTCATAGCCGCTGTAAATATTCTCTCTTTATCTCGCAAGCCCATCAGAGGAAGAATAATTATAGACTTTCTACTCCCTGGAATTTAAAGTAGGGTGTCTGGAAATTAGCTGAGAGACTGAAAGCAGAGTATTGGGCAAGCAACACTTTACACAGCAAAAACATTCATGAAAGAGTGGTATCATACAATAGCTAGCTAATAGTAGCCACTGTTCTTGTTTTGAAAGTAAATAAATACGATTTGCTTTATTTTTCCAACAAATATACCTTCAAAGAAAAAGATACAGGTGAAGTTCACAGCCATACATTGTTCTGATTATTTATCTCAGCACTTGGCACATCATGAAGCTCAGACAAGCTTAGGACAACCACACATCTGTGAAAGACAGTTTCCAAAAAAGGTCTAGTTCAGACAAAAGGAAATTTATTTTCCCTGGAGAGCTGAAAAGCATCCTTTCGTATAAGGATTGTTGCTTTTTAGAAAACTTATATTTATTCTGCTCTCCAAAACTTGGTCTTTTCAATTGGTAACATTTTCAACCAGTAGTGAATTTTTCTTTTTTGGTGACCTATAGTGACAGTGTTCTTTGACTGCTTGCCTACCTCAGGCCTCCCAAAGCCCTCGTTTCAGGAGACCAGCTGGCATATTACATAGAGACTGCTTAGGCTGATGTTCTTTTACCTGAGTAAATAATGATCAAGTCATCACACTGATCCTGAACTGTAAGCAGTACCTAGCATTATCCTTTCTCTACTGCTTTGCTCCTAACGGGACATTTCTTCAACAGCCCAAATCTAATACGTCACCAAGCAATTTTGCGTGTAACTCTTCTATTTTTAGCCATTCCATTCCTAAACAGTAATTTTCAGCTATGGCCTTCTTAAAGTCCTCTGCAGTCCGAGTGTTGTATGATAACGATTGTCAGAAAGATGGATATTTACAGAGAGCAAGTGAAAATATGACAGTCCACTTGGGACAATCGCAACCCTTACATTGATAAGGTGTACGCCTCAGATGTTCACCACATCCTAAACACATCAGTCACTATATATAAAATCATTATTAAAATCTGTCTATAGCTGGGAATTTTTTATCTCTTTTTTTTAACAGCAGAGCCAATTTTATATTAGGAGTAATTTTATCAGTGGAGACAACTTTAATTCTTTCCTCTGTGCTAACAACTTTTGATCTACATCCCTGATCTCATCCTTTCATGTAAACATCTATGTCTCTTTCCTTTCTGCTTATCTGCTGCTTCCCAGTGCCAAGGGAGTGACCCAAGGTCAGCATGTCCAAGCAGGGCTTCTGATCCTCTTCTCTCATTCTATTTTCAAACACCACTGACAATCCCCTCAACCTCTGTGTTTCTTCTGTGTGTTTCTGCAGCCGCAGTGCCATTCATGTCTTATAAATGCAGCAATCTTCTCCCATACAACCTGCCAGAATCTGTCCATCAGCACAAGTGTCGATTTAGACACCAACACAGTTATTTTGCTTCATTTGCGGTTTCAGCCTATCTTCATGCAGAAAAGAAGAGAGTGGGTAATAGGTCCAGTAGGACTCTGTGGACTGAGGGTGGATTGTTCTTGCTTTTAGGAGCAGCAAAACATGTTTGGGGCAGAAGCTTCCAGAACAGAGCATGGGGTGAGCAGGCAAAGAGAAAGAATTAAAGCAAGGAGCCAGGAGCCCACAGCGTAGGAGCAGCCAAGAGGAGAAGGGGTGGTTGATTTCCAGACACCAGAGGGGACTCCACAGAATCTGCTGTCATTAAACTAAGTCCAAAGTTGAGTCTGTCTTCAAGGCCACACTAGTAAAAGGGAGCTTGCTTTTGACGTGCTTTTATTTCTATTCTCTCTCAACAGATCACATCAATGCAATTCTTCTAGATCATATTCTTTCCAGAAATCTAGCTTCTGAGAATTTAAAGGAATTCTTGATCTCCTCTGGGGTCGTCACTATAACAGGAAGGCCTGGGCAAAACCAGCTTTGAAAATACCTAGAATAAACAAACAAAAAATGTACCTACAAAATCTCAGGACATAAAAATCCATTTGTGTGAAATGATTTATATGGAGAAAGTTTTGACATGGAAAAAATAATGCTCTATGTGAGAAATCCCCTGTGGAACAAGGGCAACATAGATGGTGCAAATGGGCAAGTAAAATGAAGATTTACAATTCTGTTTTCTCAAAAAAAAAAAAAAAAAAAAAAAAAAGACAGAAAGATGTCCATGGCACTGTTTCAGCTGTTGGAGAAAGAAGTGGTCTTTGAAGTGCTGGCCAGGAGTACAGAATGCACTGAAGAAAAGGCATTAGGAGCTCAATAGTATTGATTATTCATTACTCTCTTATGCAATTTTTAACTGTACTACTCAACCAGGAGTGCATGGCTATCTTTAAAAATACTCTAAAAATCAACAGCCCTCATAATTATCATCAATCAGATTCCTAAATTAACCTAATAGAGACATAAATATATGAAAAGTCCTAGTTGACCTCAGCATAAGTTGACTGTAAAAAGCATGGAAAGACTGTAAAATTTGTGAAGATAAACACCCATTTTCTACAGTGGAGGAATGAAATGCCAATGATTTTGGTGCACCCTCAGAGGTCCTAGCAATTAAATATCTGTGTGGATTTTTTAACAGGTGCTTTACACAAGTTGTACAGATTTCTGCAGTAATATAGCAGCATGGCAATACATTTATTGCTCAGGCAAAGACAGCAACTGAAGAAATTTCCCTAAGAGCTTCCTCACCTTCCTGCTTCCCTACCATTCCTCCATTCTCCTCTCTCCTCTACTGTCCTCTTATATTTCTTAAAATGGAAAGAAACTTGCCACTAAAAGACCACAGAGTTCTAACCGATTTTCCTCACATTCAGTATTTTCATTCACAGGCCAAAGGATCTCTGCTGGAAAAAACTACTGCTGGATGGAACAAATATAAACAAGATTGCTTGAAAATGCTGCAGGAATCAACTGTAGATACTGGTAAGGAAACAAACACAATAAAGTAAGATCTTAAGTAACACTGAATACGAAAATATTCTTTTACTTGCTTTGCAGACGTGTGTGTCTGTTTGTAAGTTCTATATGTAGAACAACCAGCTGTAATGAGACATGCAAACATGCAATCATGAGGTTAATGGATCTCTTTGACACAAAACATATTAGGTTCCTATATGTAAAACCAGATCATATACAGAAATGAAAACACTGAACAGCTGGTTCTGAGCTACCACTATGGTGTGGCACTGAGTGCCTGGTCAAGAGATAGCTGCTACCCATTATTGGTGAGAACCACATTCTTTGGATGAAGACGACCAGTTTTCACTTTCCTTTTCAGCCAAAGTCAAACCCATATTCCTGGAAATTACGCTAACCACAGGAAAACAGACCTCTCAGGGAAAAGAAGATGTCTGTCATTTCTATACTTTAGAAACTGAGCCATGGCAGACAAGAACCCAAAACACACAAGGCAAGACAGAGTCTGGTTTCTGCCTAGCCAAGGCAGCTGGGAGCTGCTGTCTTCTCACAGGACTGCTTATGCTTTTTGTGATACACTCATTAGGTTAATAAGCTAAGACACAGAGACCAGATTGCCCCATGTTCACCTGGCACATATAACCATTAGCTTAAAGTCCATAACTTATTCTACTGCCTCCATGGCTTTTGGATTCTTGGCTGAAGAGCACCATAGTTTCAGAGGACAGTGTCTTCTGAAAAGTGGCAGAGAGAGGAACTGAGTCCATGCCTCCTACCTCTGAGTGCTCTAAGTTTATGTTGTTTGGCAAAAGGCGAGTGTATAATCTGTGATTATTTCATCTTAAAAGTAAGAATGCTGCTCAGCTAGATGTCTGTCTTCAGGAAAGCATGACACAAGCTTGGTTTGAGCAGTTGGAGAAGTTCAAGAAGTAGCTGGGAGAGAGGTGACTGCCGTCACCAAGGAAAGATTAAGAGTGAAACTGTGCTCTACGTTTTGTAGTCGCTGGTCTCTGCTCTGGTGTGCAAGTGATACACTCGTGGTCATCTTCCCTGGTGGCTATCTGACCCCATCAGCTGCATAGGGAGACTCCAGGTTGATATTATGAGCTCTGACTCACTTTGCTCGCAGCAGAAAGCTGCATTTATGAGATTGTAGTGTGTGGCTTTGTTGGCCAGAACATATGGTCCAGTTAAGATCAATGTGTGTATTTTTCATCATTCAAAATGCATTTAGAAGTTGAAAATCAACCCAAAACATTGGCCTGGGAATTTAAAACAGCAGGAAAAAAGAGGAGAAAAAAACCGAAAGGTTTTCAAGCCTAAATTATGCAATAGTTTATGCTTTAAAGTTCCTTAAAATTCTCCCAAAATATTGAAATCTCTAACTTTTACAGGCCTTTGAAAAGCAAAAAGGAAGAGATAGCTGGTGAGTCAAGGAAACTATTTTTAGTGTTCACCTTCAATAACAGGCTTTCTCTTCTTTCAACTGAAGCAGGAGTTTCTGAAAATTGAGGCATTTTGCTTGGGCATGGCAGCTTGCTAAAGGAATGAATCCTCATGCTCTCCAACCTTCATCAGTGACCTGCTCCAGGAGCAGCTGCAGCTCCTGGCAGCTGCAATATCATGAGCTAATTGCCTTAGCTTATGCTGTGAAGCTGTAACAGCTGGGGAAACAAATCAAGACCCCATTCTGCTTTCCGACCCCCATCTTCATCAAGAACTTGGGTCAGCTGTCATAGTATACGTGGGGCAGGAAATGTCCACTCATTTTTCCTGAGTTTTTGGGTGTGCTTAAAAACAAAAAAGAAGCATACCAGCTACGCAAATGCAGACAAATATCCATCAAGGACTGCCAGAACTTTGCTAGGGCATTCAGAGATGCAGTCAGGGGCTAAGGCTCATCTAGAACTGAAATTGTCTAAAGATGTTAAGAACAGCAACAGAGAAGACACAGGCTTATTATTGAACAGGGCATGAAAACTAGTCACTAATAAAGGAGGACCCAGGACACTACAGGCCCATTAGTATTACTTCAGTCCCTGGGAAAGTAATGGAATGAGTCCTCCTAGAAACTGTTACTAAACAAATGAAGCAGGTGATTGGGAAAAGCCAGCACAGATTCACTGAAAGCAAATCATGCCTGGCTACCCTAATCACCTTCTACAACAAGTTAACATCTGCTGTCAGCATGGGGAGAGCAGTAGATGTTGTTTACCTGGACTTCAGCAAAGCATTTGATGCTGCTTCCCACAGCCTTCTTCTGGACAAACTGGCAAGGTACTGGATGGAGGGTTGTGAGATTGGTAGCAAACTGGCTAACAGGCCACAGTTGAAGTGGTGAAAAATGGTTTTGACTCACGCTGGTAGCCTGTCACAAATGGGATCCACCAGGGATCGATATGGAGCACCACAATGTTCAACATCTTCATAAATTATCTGGGCACAAAGGCATTGAAGGCACCCTCACCAAATTTGCTGATGACACCAAACTGGGTGGCGAGGTGGGCATGTCAGAAGCCAGAGCCATCTTACAGAGACATCTGGACAGGCTGGAAGAGTGGGCTAGCAAGAACAGTATAAAGTTTAACAAAGACATAACCAAAGAGCTTGGTACAGCCTAGGATCAGTGTGGCTGGGGAGCAGCCTTGCTGAAGGGGACCTGGAGGTCTTGGTGGACAACAAGCTGAACATAAGTCAGCAGTGCACTGCTGCATCAGCAAAAGCAAATCAGATTCTGGGCTACATCTGCAGAGGCATTACTAGCAGAGATAGAGGAGTCATTGTCCCACTGCACTCAGTGCTTGTCAGGCTGCATGTCGACTGTTGTGTCCAGTCCTGGTCCCCACAGTTCAAGAAAGAAAGAGGAGGACAGACTGGAGAGGGTCCAAAGGAGGGCCATGGAGAACATCGAAGGGCTGGAGAGCCTGACCTATGAGGAAAGACTGAAGGAGTTAAGTCTTTTCACCCTGGAGAACAGAAGGTGTAGGGGGGGCCTCATCAAAGTAAAAGGCAGCTACAAATGACGGAGGTTGTCTCTTCACAAAGAGCCACATGAAGACGACAAGGGGCAACAAGTACAGGTTGCACCAGGAGATGTTTCTCCTTGATATAAAAAAGACATTTCTTACAGTGAGAACAATCATTCACTGTAACACCCTCCCCAGGGATGTGGTAGATTCCCCATTACTGGAGGTTTTCAAGATACAGTTGGAGAGGGTGCTAGATGATCTCATCCAGGCTCCCTTTCACAAGAAAGGTTGGACCAGATTATCTTTCTAGGTCCCTTCCCAACCTGGGCTGTTCTATGATTCCATGGTATTTCAGGAAAGTGTGCTAACCACTGGGCTGCTAGTGGTGCTGAAGGAGATAGGATAACCTCTGTTCAAGCTGACCCACTGTGTATCCAGCAATGACAGCTGGGGCAAAATAGGAGTTGTTTATATATGTGATGCTTATGTACTTTTATGGTCAGGCACTGGATGAAAACAGAGGTAATCTGGGTTGTGGAACTTGTGCTTTCCACGCTCCGGGGGCAAGGAGGTTCTGGCTTCAGTTTCTACCAATTTACAGGAGGGTAACAATGATTATATGAATAATGGGCCAGAATATTCTTGTAGCCATTACTATGCAAAGGGGGAAAACCATCAACAATGTTTAAAGCCAGTTCTGCCGCTATGCATTTCCATGCTGAGAACTTAGAATCTGGGAATCTCCATAGTTTAGGGACTTGCATGGATGGCATATAATTTCTGAGTCCAAAGCAGTTTGAGGCAGGAAAACCAGGCGGTTACCTCTGTGAAAACTGTTGTGCTTCTAGTATAGCACAGTGTCAGTTTGAGCACATAATAAAATGTCTGCTAGCAGTGTGATGCATATGGGCTGTCTCGGGTCCCCCAAAAAACTAGGTAGGTAGGTTTTGGATTTGTTCCCTTGGAAGCAAGCAACTAACTCTTCTGGTTACCATGCAGGATGTTACAATGTAGGAGAGTCACTAGACCAAGAACATATGCAAGAAGGGTCAGGATGTCCCTCAGCTGAAGCATTCAGTTATCTAGCTCTTCACCATCCACTTCATCATGCTAGATTTTTATGGGAAGATAAATTAATACTTGTCACTAGATACCAACAATCTAAATATATATTTTCCTTCTGTGTTGTGTAAAAAAACCTGACTTCAGGGTTTCAAAGGTGAATGACAAGAAGTCAGAAAAGTGCTAAGGAAGATGTGCAGTAGAAATGTTAAGCAGACTTTCTCAGAAAGTTGTATTTGTGACTGAGGGGTCATCAGAACTGTGTGTATGGCCAGTATGATAACAAAGCTGAGTTACTCTTACCTCCAGTAAAATACACCTTCTAGGAAGTCTGATCATTCTTAGGCACGTGCTTTCTTGTAGTAGCACACAAATACTAAGGAAAGTATGATCTCACTCCGAGAGCTTTGTTTTTTGTTGTCTTCTGACATTTTGGAAATGCTTTCCTTTCCTTTCCTTGTCTTTCCTTTCCTTGTCTTTCCTTTCCTTGTCTTTCCTTTCCTTGTCTTTCCTTTCCTTTCCTTTCCTTTCCTTTCCTTTCCTTTCCTTTCCTTTCCTTTCCTTTCCTTTCCTTTCCTTTCCTTTCCTTTCCTTTCCTTTCCTTTCCTTTCCTTTCCTTTCCTTTCCTTTCCTTTCCTTTCCTTTCCTTTCCTTTCCTTTCCTTTCCTTTCCTTTCCTTCCCTTCCCTTCCCTTCCCTTCCCTTCCCTTCCCTTCCCTTCCCTTCCCTTCCC